>NC_138597.1:5841393-6365060 GCF_964289735.1 Phaethon aethereus | reverse complement strand
GCAAGAGTGCAGTGTGTAAACATCTAAGGAACTACAAGAGATACCGAAATTAATCTAAGTCTGGGTTAGCTGCTGGCCTCCTTGATCTTAATAGAGCCAGAGGTTCAGGCCTGGAGCTCAGCACTACACATTTATAGAGGTGTTTTTTCCAATGCGTAGAATGCTTGTTTTATTGAGGTCAAGGCACGGAAAGAAAGACAAATATATTAGACAAGATAAGATCAGAAAGATTAGACCGAAAACTCCAGTTCTTAGCACCTCAATTGCTGGTATGTTTGCAATCAAGATCTACTATCTCTGGCTTGAGTCCTTCTCTAAAGTAAACATCTAAAGTAAATATTTGTAACTCTTGTGTCTAGGATCTATTCTGGATAAATGTTTTTGCACTGTCTTGTGCTATGACGCTTCAAAGCCAACTGGAGCCATTTGGCACTATCCCAAATAAATTGATCACTGGCAACAACAACAATCTTTTCCTTTATTTAAAAAAGTCAGTGTTATTAATTTTCCAATCCCCTCTGTTGCTTATGTATGGTGCACTTTGCACTTGAGGCACTTTGTGTGGAACTTCTCTACTAGTCCAACACTTCAGATTTCAATACTGAACATCAGCCTGCCGCCTGGAAAATAAACACATGCTGTAGCAGTATTCACATTCCCTGGATCTTGGCTGTCAATTAAAGCAGGGAATGACATGGACCACCAGAAGGTGGGGCTTGTGGCCTTAAATGACTAGAAGTTCTTGAGACTCTGCCAACTTGATAAAACACGTTGCTGTGCTGGGCAGAGGTGATTGCCTTGGCGTCTCCAGAAATCAGGGCCAGACTGATCATCAAACAGTGGGCAGCAGGGGGTGGATGTGCAGGCTTGTGGCTTTTTGAGATTTCATCAAAACATGAATCAGTGTCTAGTTTTTTCCACATTTTTTACCATGTTTTCATTGAAACGGATAATAAAAAAAAAAAAGAGAAAGAGAAGAGGATGTGGAAAGTATGGCTGCAGTTTGGATTTTATGCAATGTTTGTGACCTGGGTATAAAAGCATAAAGCATGACAGCTTGACAACAGTGCAGGAATGGGGCCGGAACTGTACCACTCCATACCCACTAAGACATAAATTCCTGCATTATGGCCTGCATGGACAGAAACCCTGGCTGATCTGAGCGGCACCCTAGGCAGTGCTAGAACCTTGTTGGGACACTGGTATGGAAGCCCACCACGGACCCGCTTTGTCTGGCATGCTCTAGAGTTCACATATCTAAGCAGTAGTATAAACAAGTCAGGAACAGGGCCTGATTCTCAGAGTTGCTCAGTATTTCTCTGGAAGTACGTTGCACAAGGGAATTGTTTTACTGAAGGCATGCTGTTCAGAATTAATAAGGACTTTGGAATCTGGCTCAGAACAAGTATTTATTTACCCTGCAATAACAGGTAAGTATTGATAACTCATTCCTTAACTCTGCTTTTTCAAAATGCTTTTTACACTCCCTAAGTTTCATCATCAAAGGCCAGGTGAATGTTTTAATTAAAGATAATGAGTAATCAGTTCCCTATCCCAGAAGAGACTTACCTGAGAAGTTCCTAGATTCAATCAGTGTGTTGATAATTTTTAATAGGTCTCATTTCTACATACTCCTCAATCAACCCAAAAGTTCAAGGAGTCATACATAGACATTTTTTGGAACTGAATTCTTCTTTGAATATTTTTGGGTGGGGTTTCCCTTAAGAAAACTGAATTTCACAACTCAATTGTATTTTCAGCTGATGAAACCAGAGCAAAACGTGATTGAAAGGGAAGGGAGGGGCATAGGACTGGGGGTTTTGGTTTGTTTTGGCTTGTCCTATAAAAAATGTCCACTTCATTGAAAAGCTATTTCTCTTCCACCTGCCAGCCCTCCCCCCAACAACAACAAAGTCCTTTGATGTAAAATTTTTGGCCAGTTTTACCACAAACATACATAGACAAGAAAAAGTCTTCCAAAGATTTTGGCAAATCATAGCTGCATTCTCTTCCATAGCAGGCGCAGTTAGTTATCTTTCCATAATCCCAAGTTATTGTAACTCCCAAATGGTGTCTAAACTTCCCTACATACTGACCAAAATGTGGCTCATCATTTTTAGTTAATTTGCTTTCTCCATTTTTGGGGGCTTTGTGGGCTTCTACAAAGGTTTGTCTTTAAAATCTAAGTATGCATTATCAATCATTAATTACGTGAAACAAAATGTTGGCTCCATCCTCAAGAATTCCTTCAGAATTCCATTTCTGAATTGGAAAACTTTTTTCCTTTTCTCCCTGATCGTCCATTTGAGTCTGTGCTAAACAGTAGATACTTATTAAAGAACATAGCTAGATTTTAGTCTAGCTTTAGTCTTTTTTTAGTCTTTTTTTAGTCATAAACAACTGTCTGTCGACACTGCTTAGGTTCGTGCTTTGCGTCTTGTTTTTTACCAAGGAACACATCCCGTTATGTGCTCTTAAAGGCACATAGTGACATCTAGTGACTGAATTGCTTAGGGCAGGTAAACAGGAAAACTATGGAGTGTTCCAAATAGATTACCTTGCTTCAAAGGTCTGCTTCAAGAACAAGTTTGAAAGGAGTTTTGAATTATTTATGAAAAAATGGAAAAAAGTTTTGTTTTAAATCTTTGTAGCAAAGATGCAAAAAGAGAGTTAATTATATGTTTGTGAAATATTTTAGTTTGGATGAAAATGCATTGTAAAGAAAGTAGAACACCCATTTTAATTGTATCAGGGAAAACAGACCAACAATATTCACATGGGGATGTCCCTTTAAAATAGTTGGGCCTAATCCTGTAGCTGATTTGTTGCTTCCCAGCTGATTCCCTGAGGTCAGTAACAAGGTGAGGACCAACTGCTCTTTATAAAAGCAGCACGAGTAGCTGGGGGGGGGGGGGGTGTGGAGGTGTTTGTGAGGACTGTTTGAGTTGTGATAATGGACATCATCCTGTGGAAGTCACACAGTCACACTGTTTCAGTTCAGGTAAGAAGCGTACCTTTTGGCCTCCACTTAGGAACTAATCGGTATGGCTAGCCATGTACTAAATTTGCCAAAGCTTTCCATGTGTCAGAGGTGACTGTGATACTTTGAGGTCATAGCATTAAAAGGGCAAATTACTGTTGGTTTTCTGGTCAATGTACTTTATTACATCCAAGAATATAGGTAATTGAAAAACTGCTAATAAGAAACAGAAGACTTCTGCTCAAAAGTAACAACTTGGTCTCACTCAGAGTCATCTTGTGCTTCTGGGTTCAAATAGATTGGCTTACTTAGCTAAAAACAGAGGTGTTTTTCTGGGCTAGAGCCCAAAATGTGCTTCCAAGGTTTTGGCAGAAGAAGCAGCAGCAAGAACACACTCATTTTAAAGAGAATGGACTAGCTACTTCATCGGCAGAAAGTTTAGTGCTATTTAAAAATGCTTGAAGTGTTGAAATTATTTGAACAGATGTTATATTGAAAATATTTTCAATTCTTTGTCAGAATGTTGCCAGTATTTTGCTTTTTTGACATAAGACAGGACTATAGCCAATGGTGCTTATGGATGTCTACTGCTTAAAATACTTAGCTAAGACCAGAATCAATACACTTTTTAGTCAGAGAAACCCTTCTTCTGACTGCATTACAGTCCACGTCATGCCCCTATATTGCTACCAATGTAAAATTAGCATGAACAGGTATATGTATTTATGTATACATGTGTGACCCAGTGGCATTCCTTCTAGGCCACTAGCTACTTCAGGGTTCTGCTATGCTGATCAGTCATTATTACTTAAGTCGACTGAAGCACTTTTGTGCAATTGCTTAAGACTGAGCCAATCCTCTGTGTCTCCTGATGGCATAATAAAATGATAATAACCACACTTGTGCATTTTCTTACATAGAACAAGCAATCACCTATACAGCAAAAGTCTTTTATTAAAAATTAATTAGCACACAGATCCTTTGGCCAATAAAGGCATACGTGAAAGGACATAAATACATATACAATAGGCTTACGCAATTACCAAGAGTTTTCATCATCAGATATCTACAGGTTTCTAGCAGTTTATTTCCTATATAAATGCTGAGCAAATAAACTGTGTGCCACACCACACCCCCAAATGGTAAAGTTATGTGGCTGCAAAAAATGTGCAATTTCATTAAATTGTTTAAAAGATACTCAGCTCAGTACCCCACACTAATTCTGTTTCATAAAGGCACACTTATTATGTAGTATCCTTCCTTGAGACAGGCTATAAGTAATGGACTGATCTGTTCCCAAGTTTTACCAGACATTACCTAAATAGTCTGTATTGAAAGTAATAACTGGCTTATTAGTAGTTCCAGTTCCAAGGTAAAAGTGTATCTTACACAGGTACATGTAGCAACAGATTTGAGTCTTGCAGGCAGTGTTCTAAATAAAATATATAGTAGTGTAGGTGTTGACAGTTTGTCAAGCATACAGCAATACCAAAAACATAGTTCAGCTCTGATGCTGGAGCTAAATAGAAACTAATGAAATGCAGCTCTTAATCCCCTTCCCATGCTGCTGGGCTTTTATTCAAATCTGCAAAGCTAACACCGTGGCCCCCAAATCATCAGTGTTAACAGATATGAAATACAAATTTAAATGCCTAAAAATGAGGCATTTCAACTACAGAAAATGTAACATTTGTCAAAAGTATGACACACAAGCTGTATTTGAGAAACTTCACATGAGCAGGGCTAGACATTCAGAAAAGAAAGTATTCAGTTACAGGAATAGTAATTTCTAAGTTCAGTTTAATTTATTTTAAATCTTGAACTGACTATAGGAATTCTTGGAAGCTTGAAATTAATGTTTTAGCTACTTACTTTTACGTACTAAAGTAATTAAGTCACACTGCAAATAACTTAAAAAAATTGACTGGAAAATAAACTCAGCTATAAAGTTGATTTTATGCCATTGTCAGCTTTAAATATTTCAGTATCAAGTCTTAGATATGATCACTGAGAGGACGTCATGAACAATTAATTTCTCTACCATATCTATTATCTCTGTTAGAATGCTAAATGCCTGAGTTTAAAAAGAATTAAAAAAAAAAAAAATCTGTAATAACAAAAAGCTCCATAGTGTTACAGATCAACTCAATGGTAGTCCTGAATGGACGCCAACATAAGGTTATAGACTTGACACAATTGCCTAACTTAGTGTGCAACACACTGATATCTAGAAAAGCTGAGGTGATAATTTTCCCCCATACTAACAATAATATTAAAACGCAAATTATTTATGAAGAGAGAACTTGGAAACCAGCAGAAACACTATTTAAAAAAATAAAGCGCCGAACATATCGCTAATCTATTGCCACTAAGAATGGCTACAAAAAAGAAGATAAATCTGTTCCTGGATAATTTCGTTTTTGCTAAGGCCCATAACAAGACTTTCCACTCTAGTAGAGCTGCTATAAAGACCAAAACCCACTTGTTTCTCAGCAGCACTTAAACATCTGCCCAAATGCTGGACCCACTGGAGACAAATTCCTCCCCCTGACTTTCAAGAGAGACAAAGATTACATCAGGGTTTTCAAGTATAAAAACACCATCTATTAGACTTCTGGGATGATGTCAGGAAATATGGAATATGGTCCTGAGAAGGTGTGAAAGATAGCTTTTGATTATTACTTCTAAAGTATTCAATTCGTATGTTGTTCAAAATGTGCTTTATATTTTGCTTTAGAAAAAATGGTCTCCAAAATTAATTTGGGACTGAAACTTTAAGTTTTAAAACTTCAGTGACTCACTCATGCAATACACAGATGTTTCTTGATTATTCCAAATAACATTAATAGGTCTTTCACATGCAAATTCTTTCTAGTGAAATATAAAAAAATAATCCTATACTAGTTAGTTTTTCTGGGATTTTTTTTTTTTTCCATACAACGTGTGGGATGTCTGCTATCTCCCAAACGATTCAATTTACTTTTACAATACCAAAAAAGTCTAAATAATTTGTCTTTTACTTTTGCGGTATTTCCCACTTAACGGGGATTGAAATCTAAGTGCCGTATTTGCAGTAAGGTGGTGTCTACTAAGAAAACGAAAACCACTTACTGAAGGACAAGAATCTGTCAAGCCTTCCATGTTAATTTGTTTTGCAACTAGAGCAAAACATGGGTAACCTTAAACAGAAAAGGGCATAACGAAGCTGTGTCAGACCGAGATCCAGATATCATGTAAGAGTGGTCACTGTCATTTCTGAGTTCCAGCTTGTAAGCGTGCAGGCAATGAATGGGCTGTGCTGCTGTCAAGAGATCTGTTAGGGTGCACACTATTCCTGACACTTGGGTAAGAAACCCTTCAAGAGAATTTCTTAACTATTAAGTATTTGTATGCATAATGTTTTCCATGGGGTCAAATACCAGATGGAGATTGTGCATTTCTCCACCGTTAATTTTGCTAGCAATGAAAAACACCTTTTTTGGGGGGGTGGGAGTTGCGGGTAGGGAGAGTCAAAGTCAACGATGTAAACAACTTCCATGAACACAGTTATTGATAGAAATGGATAAACAGTACATTCTTACTAGCTTGAGAGACATGCAGCAGACTTTCAATCTGCAGTTCAGACCCCAGTTCTTTAAATAATGGCTTGTACAGCCAACAAATCCAAGCACTGCTTGATATGTAGTTCTCATGGACATTACAGTACCTCCTTAAATTTAAAATGACATTTAGCTACCTTATTTTCCTATACATAATACATTTTCAATAATTATAAATAAATACTCACATTACAAGCATTTAATCACATATACACACACAATACTAGTGAACCCCAAATGGCAAATAGATATTTTTTTCAAAATGCTAAAACCAATTTAAATTTCCTGTCATCTTGTTAAATTCTTGTTTTGGAATAGTATATCTTGCTGAAAAGCACATCTGCCTATATGTCAATATATCAGCATGCATTAGAATGGACACATGCTAAAATAACTTTTTTTTTTCAGTACCTTAATTTAACTTTGTTTTAGAAGGAAGTCAAAGATTTGTTCAAATTTTCAAAATACAGAATTATAATCCTCTGCAGAAGACTTTTCTTAATGCTCAATAATTTAATCAAAACAAGAGAAGAATAACAAAAAAAACCCCTATACTTGATTCCTTTGGTATGAATTGCTACCTTGCTAATTTAAGAAGCATAAATACAGAGATATTGGCACCTTTTTTTTCTCCCCCCTTGCAATTTGTCTCTTCTGGCAGGTAGGAACAAATACTGACCTAAGGAGAGGAGGAAATGAAGTTGTATGAAAGTGCAGTGTGCAACAAACAGTAAAACTGGTAATTAAGAATGCCCTTCAGGCATAAAAGTAAAAACTCTGCTTATACTGAAAGATCTGCAGCTGACAAAGGTTACTAGAAGTCAGTAGCACTGTACTAGTACTGGGAAAAAAGTATTTCCGTGCATTAGAGCACCTGCCACCATTCAAAAATGTTCAAATTACTGGCTTACCTAAAGGTTTGAAGATAAATAACATGATGAAATTGTGTAAGTGTTCTGTTCTACAGCCAAGAATGTCCTGTCTGCATTTACTGTTCAATACTGCATTTGATGCTGACAAGCTCTGTCAATATTAGAATTATTTGTAGTGTAGACAGGACTAAGGGACATAATCTCCCATTTACTGACGTTTCACTTGAGCAATTAACTTACACCTCCTGTAAAATAATTTTTAGTTCCACTAAAGGGTGCTATTGGAGAGGAGGGAATTCACACAGTCTGTCTTCAGGCACCTAAATGTGACTGTTGGGGGATTAGTCTCCTTAGATTGCAATGTACCTCCTGAAAAGAGAGTCAAGTTTCTCCTCAAACAGGAATTTGGGGTGTGGGGGAACCTATTACTCTTGACTACATACAGTTTACTTTCTTAGCTGAGGTACCCACATTAGAGGAATCTTGTTTGAACTCTGAATAGCTTGAACTGATCTAATCCTGCTAAGTTACATTTTACAGAAGTAATCCAGGACAATATAAATCTGAAGCCTACAATGTCTGACCTTCTAGTAGACAGTGAGATTACTTACTGTTGGGAGGGGAAATGTTTTGTCATACACAGTGTATTTGGAGGATAAGCTAAGAACAACACCTATGCCTAATAATTGAAGGCTACCTTTGTAGCACAACTATTTGCCCCCAAAATAAGATAATATATTCTCTATCTGTCAAATACCATAACTCATCCACCTTTCTAAATACAGACTTACTCCCTAGGTGCCAGATAATTTATGTACATGATGTCTTTAAAACAACAAAAAACTTTGAGACAAGTTACACAGGTCTAGTGATTCCATTCTTGTAAATCAGAGCACTTGCCAAAGAACAGAACAGACTCTCCCTCCCCTAACACAAATATCCTAGGTAAAATGGTTCCCTTTATTGACTGCTTGTGTCAATAACCAGCCACCTGTTCCCACTGGCAATAGCAACTGATTTGCAGCCCCATTAGACTCTTCAAACCTTGCCAAACTGATGCTTGTTCCTTGCCAAGAAATAAACAGCAGATGCTAGTTTCACAATCTTATAGATAGCATAAAGGCCTGTCATGATCTTTAGCAAGTAAATCTTAGAGTCTGTTAAAAATCTTCCAGCAACTTTTCATCCAAGTTATCTTCCCCAAATTTTCTGTACTCTCCATATTTTGCAACCTATTATTTACTTTTAATCCTGTTATATGAGCCTTTCCATGCCTTTTGTCATCTTTTTAAACATCTCTCCATCATGCCACATCAGTAGCTCTTAGGAGTTTCAAGGTTTCATTGGTTGTGACATAATGAATCGTGCAAAATCTTTTGAGTAATTTTTAAGCCATAGTTACTGGGATTCTACCCAAGTAACAGTAACCAAGCTCAGAGTCCATCAACTTTCTGCATTTTCCTTCCTCAGACTCTCACGGGATGCCATCCTTCCTTTGGCAACATTGTGAAGGAGGCACTCCCCAGTCATACATGTAGGAAAGCCTGAGCTTAACCTCCTCCTTACAGAGCTTTCCTTCCTTAGCCAGGGTCTGGTGCTTTTCCAGCATGTCCTCGATGCTTTGCTTATGAGTTACTATGTACTTATTGTTGCAACCTCGTGACTTATACTCAGTGTCAAAACGAGGGTCATGTACTCTCTTCACATCAATGGGAGCCAGCCACACCCCCAGGGAGACATCTTCACTCTGCCACATGTTCAAGTAGTCTCTGCTAAGACGCAAATAGTGTACCAGATCTGCAGAAAGCACATAACCACCACCCAGAGCATATGGCAGATAGTAGTCACAGAGTACCCAGGTGCTCTCTTTCCATTTGCCACCAGATTTAACTCGACCGCGGCCAGAAAAGAAGCCCCAGTAGAGGCGACGTGGCTCCTTGGCTCTCAGCTCTTCCACGAGCACATCCAGGCGTACAAAGGTATCATCATCAGCCTTCAGGGCAAACTGGAAGTCCAGGTGCAGATCCAGCCAGACATATGTGGCCAGGACTTTAGCAGTCAAGTTCTCATAGGAATCCCGTAGCTCTGGCAGAAGGAGGAGGTCTCTGTGCCGGGTCTGCTCTAGCTCCAGGCTACGAAGCTCCTCTGCCCCGAGCCCACCTGTGCCGATCACGAAGCGGCTCCAGATGTCATCATGAGGGGGGTGCCCGGCTGCTGAGAGCCACGTGCTGCGGATGATGCTGCGACGCTCGCTGTATTTGGGGCCGCTCGTAATGAGCACGGCCAGGAAGGCAGTCTCCTCAGGGGAGGGTGGCGGCGCTGCTGGGGGATGTGGCCCCCTGGCACCCCGCAGCGGCAGGGCCACAGGCTGGTTGTGTGGGAGCCCACGTTGGGCTGGCAGAGGCCGGAGGCCCTCGGAGGTGCACTTGGCCAAGTAAAGCAGGACCACGGCGAAGAGCGACAGGCCGCCCAGGCCCAGGGCGGTCTTGTGGCGGCACAGCAGGCGCAGCAGCTTCATGGCCGCGGGGCCTCGACTGGTGAGCGGGCCCTGGACGGAGCCCGCTCCCTTCCAGGCCGCGAGGCCCCGCCCCTCGAAGATTTAGGCGGGAACGGCAGGAGTCCCGCCCCCAGGGGTTGGAACAGCTTACGGCCGCCGAGAGGGGACAAGATTCCTCTGGGAGCCTTTACCGCGCTTCACCGTCACTCAAAGGTGGTTTCATGTCTCTCTCCTGCCTTTTTCCCTTCTCCTCGGGGAAGCGCCGGCTTAGGCCGGGAGGAGCGGCTCCGACCTTGCCTACCTGCTGGGGCTCCTGCGCGGCCTCGGTGTGTGCGGCGGCCGCCGCTCCGCTTGCAGCCTGCCTTGTGGGGGAAGGAGTAGGAGGAGTGGCCGCGCCCTGCACCACCTGACCGCACACGACGGCGCCTTGCGGTAGCCATCTTGCAACAGGGCATGGGAGGCCGGGACGTTGCCATTTTGGTTCCGGGCGAGCTGGACGCTGTTTTGGGTCACGGCAAAGGAAGCTGCGGCAAGCGTCCTTTCAGCCAAGGCAAGGCCTGCACTTCGGCTGGCTGTGCTTCCAGCCTTGATGGCGCAGTAGAGCACGCAGCCTTGTGAAAGTAGTCGTGTGTTAATTAGCTGGCTGTTGTTCTGATTTCATAACGATTGCTAGCGGCGTGTTACGTACAACAGGCAGTATTTTAAGGGCTCCCAACAAAATAGATGAACGATAAGCACGAAACTGGGTATGTACGTATAGCCACGAAAAGGGACCTGACAGAATGAAAAAGTTTCCTTTACGCTTGGAAGACAAGTTCTGCTTTATTAATTGAGGTAAGAAGAACATGTGAGCAAATATGTTCAAATCTGTAGCACACGGAATTTTGCCTTTCTCTCTTAGGGGTCACGGCAACCGCAAGTCCCTGGTAGCTGCGACGCGTCGGGGGGGGAACCCGCTGTGAGGGAAAATGGCCGCAGCAAGCGGAACAGGGCGCTCGCCTGCCCTACTCCAAGATGGCCGCTGCCCGGCCCGCACGGTCGCGCAGCGTTTTGACGAAGTTCCTACGCAGCGCTCGCCGGGACTGGTCTCTTCCCTCCGCCCGTGGCTCTGGGGCGGGAGTGGGCCTGGGGTCCTCCGCGCCGGCTGACGTCCTTCCGTGACGAGCCGCCGCGGCCTGCACAGGGACGGGGGCGAGGGGCTGCGAGGCCGAGGCTGGCCTCCCCGCGGCTTGTCACGGTTCTCGGCAGTTCACGTATCTCTACTGCAAGGAAGGGGCACCGCCAGCGCCCCGAGCTCTCGGTGAGTGCGTGCGGCCTTTCCTGGGGCCGGGTCGGGACCGCCACTGCCCTTCGAGTCGGGCGAGGCGGCCCCGGCCGAGCTCCCCCCCTCCAGTGGAGAGTTAGCCGTCGCCGCTGGGTCTGTGACTCCCGCCGTGGGCTTGGCGGGTACTCCCTGCTCGAGGCTCTGCTGTGCCTCGCAGGTCTGTGGATATTGTGCTCCTCCACCCTCTGCCTATCAGGCTGCGGTCTGCCAACTCCTACGTGGCAGCGATTTTCACGCACCAGCAAGCGGGTCGTGAACGGTCGGACCTGGTGTTGCTTTTCCTGAGGGCTGTTTCGTGTATGGTTCCAGCTCAGCTTTATGTGACGGCATTTGTAATTGTATTTCTCTCAGACATCTTTTCCCAAAAGACCTTTACGTCTTTCAGCCTTTGTAAAGAGTTGGTTTGTTCAGATCTCTGGTAAACTGTAGCGCTGTCATGGCTGTTTCTGCAGCTTGCTGGTAAGTGCAGTGCTAGTGTTGAGGGCATTGCCACAGCTGAGCTTGGGTTGCACGTTCAGACAAGTGTTTCGTGTGCTCTGTTGACTTCTCAGTAAATGCTTGGGTTTTAGTTGTCAGGTCAGGTCAGCTCATGTCATAACACCCGAAGATGGTTTTCAGAGCAGAACTAGGCCATTTAAAAGATGTTATCTTCCAAAGTCCTCTGACAGAGGTTACAATTATGCAGTCTGAAAACTGATATAGATTAATTTCTTGTCATGTATTTATTATTTAACAGGCTTTTTTATTCTTTCACTGCAAATACTTGTGGGTGTGTGTAAGTTCTTCCAAATTTTAGGAGATGTTTTATTAGTGTCACAATATTCTAGAGTTTAATTTGCATGTGTTTCTTTTTCCTTTTTGTTTTTAGATCATTTAATCTATTCACACTAACTTAATCAGCCAAATACTTTGAATAAAATGGAAAAAATGATGTCAAGACAGGCCTTTCTCTGCAGTTTGGGATCTCTGTATTTGTCCCTTCTGTTTGTATTTCTTCTAATGGATGTTTATGCAAGGCCTGCAAATAACTCGGCTCTCAAAGAAAAGCCAGCTGACAGTAAAGATGAGAATGAGATCTTGCCCCCAGATCACTTGAATGGGGTCAAAATGGAGATGGATGGACACCTTAACAAAGAATTTCATCAAGAAGTTTTTCTAGGAAAAGAGATGGAAGAGTTTGAGGAAGATTCAGAACCCAGAAAAAATAGGAAGAAGCTCATGGTCATCTTTTCAAAGTAAGTTATGTACATTGCCAAGAACAGTGCAGCCTCTTTCTCTGATCTTCAGAGTAAAACTTGCAAATTTTTCTGTAATAATTGAAAATTGTAATGGTGAGGGGGAAAGCATCATACTATAAGCACTGTGTTCATGTTATGTAAGGTATTAAGATACCTGTATGAACTATACTCAGGAGTGAGGATGCATGTGTTGAGAGTCATGATCAATATACAGGATTGGTGCTGTGGTCTAGTAAAATTTATGACAAAATGTACTGTTTCTATGTGAAAAAAAACTACGGAGCCTCTCAAGGTGTGAAGATTAATATTACTTTTTCCTGGTTTCCTGGCTCAGTGAATAATCAATCACACTTGTATCTTAGATCAAGGAATTAGTTAGGAAAGGCTTCTTTAGTGGTAGGATACCTGTGCAATGAAGTGGGAGGGTGCAAGTTTGTTGCAGTTTTGCTCTAGCAGTATTATTGCTTTGCTGTAAGTTTGTTTTTGATTGGCAATCTAAGTTTCTTATTTACTGCTTAGTCTGATATTCCATATGGATTTTGGTTTTGTTTCCATTGTGACTTCTGCAAATAACTGCAGAGGAAAAACACTGAAAAGACAATAGTAAAGCCAGAAGGGAAGAAAAGGGGCAGACAGACAATGGGTTAAGATTGTGGTAAAGAAACTAACAGTTGCTTTCTGTTTATAAAACTTTCTAGTAGACACTAAGTGTCTAAAATTTGAGTGTTTCAAATGAAATACATGAAAGTTAAAGATAATTATGCCTAACTGCATGTACCAAGAATTCAGAAGTTGACATGACAGCTTTCTTCATTAAGTTAGCAGTCTTGTTAACAAAACTTTTAGCTCCCCAGGATTTAGAAAAAGAGAATGAGAATGAAATATGAGAATAGAAAGATTAAATTTTTCTTTTCTAACCTTTTTGAAAACTTCATCTGGCTCTCTACTTGGTGTAAAAATATTAACTTTACTTTTAGACATTTTAATGTTTAAAATGCTTTAGCATTTTTCTTTATAAAAAGTACTACTTGTGCTAGATAAGGTTTGCGTCAGCTAATAAGCTGTTGGATGTTTGGAGGACAGTGAACATAATGGAAATCAAAATCAGTGTATACTTTTAGACACTAGGTGGCAGAATTTGATTTATTTGCATTTTTGCAATGGAGGATTAATTTTATTAGAACAGCTGAAATGACATTGGTGCTTTTAATGCTGATGATGGTATGGGGATGCACGTATACTTGCAATAAAATGAGAAGACTTGAGAAAGCTTTTTTTTTTTCTGCAAACTTCGTTAACAGGGAAAAAATATCAATAATAATGTTGGAATTGTTTTTTGTGGTGTTCCTGATACTCTTCTGAGTAAAGGTAGCTAAAGCAAATAGGCAAACCAGAGTGCCTTTTTTATTTAGAGTAGAATCCTTTATTACTGTGTCTGCTATTCAGACCACTCACTTCATTGGTAGGATATATACAAATATTAAGATTGTGCTTAGAAGGTTTCATTTTCTTTATTCCTATATGGTTGTTGGAAACATTCAACTGGTGGTTAGTAAATTGTCATTCACAAATTGCAAACTTCATTAATTTCTGCCTGTTTGTTACGAAACAGGTTGTCTTAGGAAGCTTGAAGCAATTCAATTCAACATCAACTTCACTCAGATGCTTACTTAAAATTACATTATTTCAGATGATCAGATTAGAAGTGTAGAAAAACATTCTGAGGAATTTGGTTGCTTTCTAGACTTACTCTTAAAGACTGAGTGAAAAGAGAAATACTATGAACTTCTGTGAAAAGCTAGTAAGTCACAGGCTTCCAGATGCTTTGGAAATATTTTATTTGAAGACATAAAGAAACCACACAATGTGTTTTTAATTAATGATGGCTGAGGTTCTACAGTGTACCAGTATAATACAAAGTAGTCAACTGAAAGCATAAATAATTGTCTTATAGGGTTGCTGAAAGTAAAGTTGAAACATGGAAGAAAAGCTCCCCAAACCATGTTTTTCTAGGCTGGCAAGCTGTATGTGACTGAAAGAACAAGTGGCATTTCATAATTCTTTATTTCAGTTTCTGAAGTCACTCTTTACTGGGAGGACAAGCCTTGCTTGTCTACAGAAGTGGTTTCTTGCAAGTTAACTAGTACCTCCACTTTGTCCTGTGAAAATAGGGCATGGTGCAGAAAATCCTGGGTGCATCTTTTTAGTCTTCATTCTCTGCCAACGGTAAGTGTTCAGGTATTTTCAGGTCAGGAAAATCTGAGAGAGGGGCTTACTTGATGTGCTTTCTTCTGGTACTTCTCATAATTGCAAAAACCCCACCATTTGCTGTACTCTCAATTTAAATAGTTTTAATTAGGCTGGAATCTATAGAAAATTCTTCTGCTATATGGTGTAGTTTAGCTTGTGTAGGTGGGTGTTGATGGGAGGGAACGAGGAAGGATATTGAAAGCAGTCAAGTGTATTTATGGTGACGCTGATTTTACTAAATCAACAGCATTGTATACTAGAACTCAGTTTGAGCCTTCCTTCTAAGGGTCAGTTATCTCGTAAATTAAATTACATGTACTGAACAAAACTGATAAATTCAAATACAGAAGAATGTAATGTGTGTGGCTTTGTCAGGGTATTTTTGTGAAGATGGAGTTACCTCTGTGAGTTTGAAAGTTGAGTATCCTTCTAGCATTTGCATTTTGCTGATGTTTTCAGCTACTTAGCAGCAGCCCTAGTGATTTAAAAATGAAAATCTTTGTGTCAGTTGAGTGCCTTACCTTGATGGTCATTCATGAGGTCACAGGCTTAAATAGACCTTCTGTTAACTACTACCATGTACAGAGGGGTTTTCTGTTTGGTTTTTGTCCCTTGTTTAAAAGTCATGAACTTACCCTTTCCTGAAGCAGAATTTGTTCTGAATCCCACAGTGCTTGTAAGTGTAGCTCTCTTAGACTTTTCAGCTGTGACTGTGTTCAGCCTCCACATAGAGGCAAGATCCATGCCCCCTTTCTTAATTTCAGGTTTGTCTCATAGCCTAACACAGTATTCATTTCTACTGCTATGCGTTCTGTCTATGGTGGGAAGATGCTAGTAATGAGAGCTGATGTTGGACGATAGCCCATAGAATAAAGAATGAGGAGAGGGGACATTTTAAGCTTTTCTCTTTTGATATCTTTGGTTTAGATTACAGATTTGTATTATTCAGTTAAAAAACTGTTTATGCTGTATGCTGTTGGAAGGTTTTAAGTAGTATGTGCACCCTGATTCATGTTTTTCCTAACCTACGTTTAAATTTGCATCTAATAACTTTTGCATACCTCCTACCATGTGAAGTAGAGCTTTGCTTTGGTTTCCGTTATTAAAATTATTTTCTGAATCTGCTTTTTATTATCTGAATGGAATAGAAACCAACTTTAAAGTGTTAGGTGCTCTACAAGGGAGTTATCTTTAGTCCTTTAGATAAGAACACTGCCTTCCTGCTCCCCCTAATACCTCAGCCAGCACTGCAGTGTTCTCATTCAGGAACCTCAAAACATGAATCTGAAAACCTGAGTGGCCAATGTTTATTGATAATACTTTCAGATGTGGATGTTTTGAAAGGTGGCCACAAAAATCTGGTTTTTAATGGCTTGTGGTTGAGAAACTCGGCTGAAGTGTTTGAAACCTGTTCTTCTAGGCTTTGTCCTACAAAGTAGCATACTTCCCCATTTCTTACTGAAATGTAGTATTAGCTTTTAGACTGTGAATAGATAATGAAATATAGTTTGAATAGTCAGTGAAGTGTTAACCTTGAACTTAGACATTTTAAGGAGCTGTTACATCTGATGCTACCCATTAATGAAATGTATTAATACTAATGGTAGTTATGTTGCATCAGCTACTGTCTGAGCTGTGGTTTATCTATAATTTTCTTTGGACTGAGACAGATAAGCAATAAGGTAAGTTGCTCTCTGTAGTTTGTTTTTTCATTCAAATGTATTCTAATGAATAATCCCTGCTTTGACAAAAAATTTTTTTGCTGTCAATTCAGGAAACAATACATCATATACCTATGTTTCTACAAATTTGAGATAGCAAATTCTAGCAGAAAACTATGTTTCTTGTAGAAGAGGACCGATCAAGTGTGTGTTTTTTTTTTTTTTTTTTTTTTTGGAGCTGGTATGTCATGAAGTTTGAGAGATCATCACGAGATTTCTATACACAGATTGCCAAGGAAGGTTTGAGCAAAATTGTAATCTGGGATGATATTCTTGCTTGCATTCATCTGGTTTTCTTGAACTTAAATTCTTTCTTGCCGGTACTTGTTCTTCAGTAATTTTTTTAAGGAGTGCATTAGCGTGTACCACTCTTTACTAATATCTTCTGAGTGCTCAGGCCTGTCTGCCTCAGAGAACTGATTGCCCATCACTGTGTTATAAAATTGGTTTTCCATGATTTACCAGTATTAGGTTGTTTGGCAACACATAATTACCTAAGCTTGTCATTATTAGTGGAAATATTTTCAGTAGTTCATTCTGAATAAGATAGTACCTAGGGAAGCATGGGCAGTCTTTTGTTTTTATCGCCTTAGATGGTAACCTTGCATCAGGACCATATCTTCTATTTCATACACTTGTAAATGTTCCTCTCAAAAGCAGAAGTGCTGTTTATGGACACTGAAAGGATTTCAGCTCACCTTGTATGGTGGATGCCTGTTAGTTCATTAAAATCGGAGTCATTGGAGGCTTCTTGTGAACTGTGGTAGCAGAACAAAGGTGTACTCTCATGAGCTAAAAGAGCAATAAATGGGATAGTTTTTACCTATCTCCCTAGTTACAATGTGATTTAGATGGAAAGTACAGCCTGGAACTAGTATGTTTGATAGCTTTGATCTAAGAAAACTAGAATGTTAAATGTTGAGGGGAAAATGCTTTGTTTTCCCTTCTTATTTTTGATAGCACCTATTCCATATCAAAACGCACATTTGTTCACCTGGTAAGTGCAAGGTGGTGCGAGTGGAACCACGACACAGTTTTACTGGTCTTGCCGTTGATACTGAAAAGTTGCTAATAGCGAGCCTGTGCATATAGACGTGGAAAGATGCGATACAATATTTAAAACCACTAGTACTGCATCTATTAATACAGGTAAGTGTTGTAGAAGATGAGGTACTAGGGTTGTTATTTGACTTAAGCTTTTAACATTTAGTTGACATTTAAAGGTAAATCACATATTAAATAACTTGAGTTTCAGTAACACTTCAGTACTGCTAAGACAGCGATGCAAACAGATAAAAAAGAGTCAAGCTGGGGTTTTTTGTTGTGTTTTTCTATGTGGTTTTTTAATTTTATTTTTAATTGAACAAGACTGGTTTTGGTATGCTTTAGATAGAATCTTGCCTCCTAAATGTTAGTGATGTTTTTTCAGTTTTATCTATTGTTATATCTTTTTTGAATAAATACTTAATGATATGCTCACAAAAACCTTAAAATGGCCTGTTACTGTTTTTGTATTTGTTCTTCAACTGTAATTTTTATATTAACTTTTTTAATGAAATCAGCGTTAATGGAATTCATGGTATGGCAGTGTATCTTAATACAACAAAGCAGTATTGGTAGTACATTAAGGAGAACAGTGGATTGTCAGATGGGACGTTTACTGATAATTTTAGTAAGGTAGGAAAAGTTTAGTTCTGTAGCTCAATAGCACTGAGTACAGCATATCCTTTGACAAACCAAAGTGAGCCTGAGGACTCGGAAACCTAATGGAGAACAAATGTATGCACAGAACTTTTAGATGTGTTAAGAATTAAAAACTGTCAGATGTAATGTGTTACCAGAGATCAAGGTATAGTAGAGGAAACTTGGTTTGGATTTTTTTTTCCACGTACTACAGTCAAAATATTAAATAGTTTGAAAGTCCCTGCACAAAGGTTATTCACATTATATTTTCGTTGTTTTTAATGGTCACAATAGCTGTGATGTGATCTAGGCATATACGGGGAGGCAGCCCATCAGTAAACATCAGAAATCTTGGAACATCAAGGTAAAAAGGACTTCAAAAGATAAATTGAGAGGGAGTTAATGGTTTGAGAGAATGTTAGTGCAGACATTTTTCAAAGCAGTGAAAGTCTGTAGCAGCCGGCAGTTGACAATTCTGAACCAATAGGAAATGAGCTAATATACCATGAGTAATGTATTTGTGGTGTCCTCTACTTTAAAAATTTACTCAAAAACATAATATTGAAATGAGCTAAGTTACAGCAAAGTGAAGTATGGCTGAATATTCTTCACTGGGTAGTAACCTAGATATTGTAGTTACTTAAATTTAATTATGAAATAAATGGCTGACTTGCTACTTGTGTAGACTGTAGTTCAAAGAATGTACAACTTCTCAGAGAGGGTTATAAATAGGCTTTTTTCTGTAACAACCTCTGTTTGTTATTGTTGAATAAAGTGACTAATCTAGAATCTAAAAATATAGCACACCTTCCCTCTACCTGCCCAATCCCCAAATCTAAATTTTGTTTGCTATTCATCCATAGGGTGGATATAAATAATGATAAAAAGATAGGTGCAAAAGAGATGCAGCGCTGGATCATGGAAAAGACAGATGAACATTTCCAGGAAGCTGTGGAAGAAAATAAAATGCATTTCCGAGCTGTGGACCCTGATGGTGATGGTAAGATTAAAGATTCCTCTGTCTCCTGATGACGTCTTAAGTCAGTCACTAGTAGCCAAACCTACTGGCTGCCCTTCAGATGTGCTGTGACAAAATCCAACTTCCTTTGGACTGCATGTAATCACAACAGTTTTGATCCATACAGAAGACAATAGAGGAAAGAAGTAATGTGCTCCAGTCAGGGTTGTAGTTCTTTGTTGACTGCTATGTTATTTCACTTGCGGTCATAGAAAGTTGCAACGAGTTAAGTGGCTCTGCCAGGGATGGGGCAAGGACAGCGAAATAAATAGGTTGTTTTCACAAGGCCTGTCTGATCTAAAGAAACATAAAAGTGAATCAGGTCATACTTTTCATATTGCCATTCATAAAGCCCAGTGTGATGGTTATAGTGCTGAACCAAAAGATTTTAGCACCTGCTGTTTTAAGTAATGAGACCGAAAGTTCATCATTTAAGCATACTATGTCATGTCTGAGATATGGCTCTTTCTTACAGGCCATGTGTCCTGGGATGAATATAAAATTAAATTTTTGGCAAGTAAGGGCTTTAATGAAAAAGAGATTGCAGAGAAGATCAGAAACAATGAAGAGTTGAAAATAGATGAAGAAAGTAAGTGCAGACTATTGGTGTGTGTCGGTTTTTCTTTTACTTTCCTAAAACCTGAATGTCAAAACTGTTCTTAATATAAGGTGAGTTTTTTAGTTGTTCCTCTGCTTCCACACAAATGTAGAACATGTAAGTCATAAGACACATACTAGATTTCTTTCCAACTCGAATCTGCCTTCCTAACACTCTTGATGTAACTATTTAACACTGAAAAATCTTGGTTGCTTATTTGTTACTACCTATTTGAATAATTTTCAGTTATTTATGTTTAACAGTCTGCTAAAATTTGTCAGACCTCTGCTGTCTGTGGACTGTTGTATTGTTAATACAGGAATGAGGTCCTCTGTAGCTCCAGATGGAAGGGAGCTGCTATACATGATTCCTGTTCTAAAATTGAGGAGGGCTGTATGTGCTAACAGTGTTGTGTTTAAATAGGTACGTGCTTAGGCACTGCAAAGCATACTAGAAGTTAATAGCAAAAGGTTGCCTAACAGTTGTTCATGTTTCACCTAAGTTCTCTATAGAGAGGTTGATTCTTTAGGTTAGTGAGATTGATCGTTTCTTCCTTATTACTTTTGAAACTTTCATTTGAATCTGACTTGGAATAAACATAGTAACTCTTAGAGTAATCTTGCTGCTTCACCCATAAAAAAGTGTTTAAATTTACTATTAAGTAAAAGACAAAGACTTAGCCTTTCCTTGCAGGCATTAGTCATTTAAAAGTGGGTTATGTTATATTTTCCATTTATCAAAAAGCAACTAAAATGCAAATGGGCCTTTGAATTTTATGGCAGGGAAAACACCTGTGCAGCGTGTTCTATGGCAGTGTGGTTAACTACAGTTTACAGGAATGCTCATCAGATAAAAGATTTGCTGAATAAGGGAAGTGTGTACATAATCATTTTTCTACCTAGGTAACAAGCCTTGTTGGGGAAAATCAAATTAGTGATCTACCGCTTCCTGAGGATGATAGGCAAACCTATTTTCATACTCTAGTGCAGTGTAAAACTACTCTTTTTCGGTCTGTATAATAAAAAATAACAATGTGTGGATCTTAAGGCATGTTCCGAGTCTTGCACAGAAGCACACTACAGTTTGGATGCCATGCCAAAACTAGGGGCACTACTTTATTTAACTTATGCAGATAATAACAGTTTCAACCAATAATGGGCAGCTGAGTTTCATTTAAGACTGAATAAGAAAGGTAGGCAAAGGGAGGCTGACTTGTGACTTCTAACATTGGGGGTTGGGTACACTGGAAAAACCATAAGGAAGTGATTTGGTTGTTCTGTGTTTACTTATGTCCTTGATATATCTAAAACTTGCCATTTACAGACTTGCGCTAAGATTCATATTAAGAGTCTGAAGGACTTCTTTACTCTTCACAAAAAAACATTCACCGAAGACTTAACTCTTAATTGCAACTAGCAGTTAAATGCAGGTGTAACTGCTGGGGTTTTGTTTTTCCTCTTGTAACTCAGCAACCAAAAGCATGCAGGAGCTATTTAAGACTGTTTATTAAATAAAAAATGTTTATTATCTGAAGACTGTAGTCTTTCATAAAACTTGTGAAAAGCAAATACTTCAGATTTGTGTTTGTTAGTGTATTTTGCAGATAGCAGGGTGTGTTACAAACAGTATTTTTTCCAATGTGTCATTTAGAAAATGCCTACAGCAGAAAAAGAATACTCTGTACAGGTATTTTCTTCCTGTTTGGTTATGTTCAGGACCACTAGGTGCATGTAATATTCATGTTGTGTGTTGCAGGGTGGTTTTTTCTTCAAATCAGATGCATGGTTTTAGTGGAAACTGATGTACAAATTACGGTTCTCAGCTGAGTTTAGGAGAAATTCACTTAAAAAGTGCTTGACTGCATGGTGTAAGATGAAATTGAAGAATTGGAAGTGTAAAGTGACTTTGCTGATGTGTCTGTTCATACGTGTGTACTTCAATTTGGTTTTGCTCTTTGCAGCAAAAGTATTTCCCATTAGTAAATTATAGTGATCACTAAAACATATGCAGGGTTTAGGTCTGAAGTCAGAATGCTTTCTGATATAGCATAGACAAGGTAGCTAAAAGGAATAATAAGTACTCGTATCCTTAAGAAACTGAAAGCTAAGTGCATTTCTTAGTGCTTAGCTTAGCATCTGTTCTTGATGTCTCCAGATTTTTTTTTTTGCAGAACTACCCTCTGAAATCTTTCATATTACAACAGATCAAATTTTTAGGCTGAAATGCTGGACGATATATCGGAGTCTAAGGATTATAAGATCTCTCTGGGTAGGCGATCCTTTCAAATTCTGAGCTTTTGACAAGGTAAAGGAAGAAGGGAGGAGCAGGGGCAGGAGAGAAGTCTTTTCATAGCTTTCCTAGTTCTCTGCTTTATGGCTTTGCTTACGCTGCCTTTTCAGTTACATACTCTGTAAAGAACAGCTGTCCATTGAAATGTATTGTTGATTGCTGTGAAAACTAGGCTTTGTTTTTTCTTATAACCTGCTTAATAGAATTTTTAAGCTTAATTCGCATATGTAGTTTTGTGGAGGGTGAGGGTGCTATCTGGAATTGTATGGCTGGAGAAAACAACTCTGCACTTAAAATTGTGTGCAATATGCATAATTTGATCATCACTTTGTGGTAGATCACTGTGCCATTTTGTTAACTCAAATCCCGTGGCCCTGAACATACCTAAAAGGAGCTCAAAGCAGTAATACAACTCATTTTGGTTTAGATAATGTTATGTTAAGAAATACCAGGTTGAAATAAGAAAAGTTCAGTGTTGTAATGTTGTAGTAATAAAACGTGTCCCTTTTGATCATGCTTGGAACTGCTGTGTTGCCAAATAATTTTCTTACCTGTGGTAGATTTAACAAGTCCTGTATAGTAGAATAAACCTATGCGGTGCTATTAGCCACAGCACTAGGACAGTGGTGCTTCACAAATCAGAAGCATCTTCCTAGATTTAATGATAGTCATGTTATTTAGTCTTAGAAGAAAAAACACTAAATGTTAAAGGGTTTGTTGTTCTTTGGTTATTATTTGGATAGGAAAAGAGTTGATTGAGATCTTCCTTTTTTGTAGATATTAACTGTGTGTTGTCACAATTGCAATACATGGAGATAGTGAATCTGAAGAGTATTTTGAATTTGAAGAATGTTTTGGCTATTTCAATGCACAGGGCTGGTTTGAACTAGAAAACAAAAATTATTTGTTTAGAAGAAAGGTACTACTGGTATTCAGGCAGGTGAAAGATTTCTGTTGGTAGGAGGCCTCAAAATATGGAAATAAGAAAGGAGAACAAGTACTGAACAAATTTGGATTATTCATACCTTCTACTAGCACCAGCTAACAATACTGGTAGGACAATACTTTTCACGTGATATGTTGAAGTTTTGATACAGGTGGAGCAAAATCTTTATTTTCATCTCCCAATTTCAGTTCAGTTGTTTGGTTAAAGGATCTTTCTTAGTGTTTCAGCACAAACTAGATGAAACTAATTGCACTGTTTCCCCTCAGCACTCGCTTTCCCTGGGAGTTGAACTGTAAAATAACTGATTCATAGATCATCCTTGTTTAAACAACTGAGCAATAGGGGAAGGTATATTTTAAGAACTTTAAATGCAATGAACATGAGAGCTTAAATCTTTTTCTTAAATTTCTAGCACAGGAAGTTTTAGATAACCTGAAGGATCGGTGGTACCAAGCTGACAACCCACCTCCTGATCTGTTGTTGAATGAAGAAGAATTCTTGTCCTTTCTTCATCCGGAGCATAGTAGGGGAATGCTGAAGTTCATGGTGAAAGAAATCATCCGAGATTTGGGTATGCCATTTTAAAATACATTTCTTGGGAGTTGTTTCCTTGCAAACCATTTTATTGGGCACACGTTGTTACGTCATTGCACTGCCGTGGGTCGATCTGAAATTTTGGCACATCTTGTTTGCAGTGTTCTACACATCTTCTAATGTGATGAGTAAGAAAAATTACCTGTTACCACAAATGCTGGCATCTCTATGAAGTTGTCTGTGCATCTCTCAAGGCTAAATTTAGTCTCTAGTTATTAAAGAACAGCACAACATTATGTGTTAGAAAGATATTCTGAGTACTTACAAAATACAAAGAAGATCAGCTGACACTACTTCACACTGAAGTGCTGCTGCGTTGTAGGGTCACTTTAGCAATAGTAGAAAAGGTTTCGTGAATAGTAAATTATTATAAAATATATTGATGTGAATGTTCCATGAGGAGGGCATTAATTACTTTGTACTTCCCCAGTACAGCAACCATGTAAGGATTGTCATGTACGGTCATGATAGTGGGAATACATGGTTGAGGTTTCTAAGAAAATAATAGGTTTTTTTAATTCATAAGTATTGTCCCACATACTGTTTTTCTATTGAGTCAATAGCGATGCATATTTAAAACTGCTAGAACATCCTTTATGAAAAAAAAAAAAACAAACAACTATGACTTTGCTAATTGTTAGCTTAAATATGAAGAGTTTCCAGTGATGCTTGAGTGCGTAATATGCAGAGTCAGGACAACTTCAGTATGCAGTCTTTTATGACGATTAATTTATCTGCATGCTAATACAATGGGGACTAGATAACAGCTGTAAGAAAAATGTCTGTTGCAGTAGATTGTTGAAAAATTAAACAAAAACAATTGCTTGCCACCTGGTGTGTCCTTCAGGTCCAGAAAAATTCTTTTTGTTTAGTATATTGATGTGTATGATTTTTAGCCCTCTAAAACATTGTGTTTGTACCATAACAAAGATATAAATGGTAACTATACTTCTCTGCTAGAGTCATGGTTGTGGACTGCTGAAACCAGGCAGACTGTACCAATGACATCTCTGATATAAAAGAATTTCTAGTTTTTAATGGGCATTAAGCAAATCAAATATGTTTCAGTTGCTATGTACATCTGTTGTAGATCAAGATGGAGATAAGAAACTTACCCTTTCAGAGTTTATTTCATTACCTGTTGGTACTGTAGAGAACCAGCAAGCTCAAGATATTGATGATGACTGGGTAAAAGACAGAAGGAAGGAGTTTGAGGAGGTCATTGACGCTAACCATGATGGTATTGTCACAATGGAAGAGCTGGAGGTAAGTCTTCCTCAAATAGTTCTAGTGTTTTTAAAACCAATAGTTGTTTTTTAAATACAGGATTGAAACTGCTTTAGAGAATGTGAAGTCCAGAAATATTTGAATTAACAGTACAGTGTGCGTGTCTACTTTACAAAACTTTGGATTATAGTATCGTTCTATAGTGCTTGGAGATAGTGTTGTTATGCTTTTTGTTAAAGAGGAGAGGGAGGTTTCCTAGCATAACTGTTATTCATAGGTATGCTTTTAGGGTTTTTTGTCACATAGACACTTGTATGGATATGGAGTGTCTGAAAGCAAGTCACAGACTTCATTAGGTGCACTGGTTAATGGGACAGTGAGTCATACTTGCAGTTGCAAAAGGAGTAACTGGCAACCTATATATTCATTAAAAAAACAAACAAACAAAAACCCTAATGACCAACAAACCCTGGGGTCCCAGTAGCCTATAAAATAGCAGAGATCCCTTGTCTTTCAGAGTGTTTTTCTTTTTTAAAAAAATAAATTATTATTTTCAAGTGTGGATTCTAGTTTGTGGCCTTTTTGGACTTTTTTGTTTCCCAGAAGTAAGGCTTTCTTCTAATAATTCTGTCTGCAGAAGAGCCTACCAAACAACTTGAAATATTTTGCACCCTGTAGTTATGGCAGTTTTGTGTCCAATGGAAGAGGCGCGTGGCTCACTTCTGGCTTTTTTTCCTTTCTGGATGTAAGAATGTACTTTGAGCAGAATTCAAACTGCAGCGTAGGCAGTGTGAAAGGAGAACCTTTAAAATGTTGGTCTCTCTTCCAAGACAGGATGAATGTTTAAGTTCCTAACCTTCTCAGTATACAAATGTATGGGTATGAATGATAGTGGTAGTATGGATAAATGGTTATATTGTGGCATAGACAATGTTAATAGCCTTTTTACTGAGAATTTTCTTTTAAAAATAGCTGTTTTATCTGTGAAGTCTTTGTAAAAGCACATGGATGCATGGGTATTCAGTACGAATACAGACTGTGAAAGCGGGGCCTCACGATCCCTCTGGCTTTTTGGGTTTTAAGCAGGAGGTATCAGAAAAGTTACCACAGGGTTAACTGGCTTGTGGCGGCCAAGCGTTCATAGCGACGTCGCTTTTTGATCCTTTGATCAAATGATAGGCTCTTCCTATCATTGTGACCTGCAACTGTTGTTATCTCAAGCCTCGTGCCCCACGTTGGGCGCCAAAAAGGACTGTCGTGGTTTAGCCCCAGCCGGCAACTAAGCACCACACAGCTGCTCACTCACTCCTCCTCCCCCAGTGGGATGGGGGAGAGAATTAGAAAAAAACCTCGTGGGTTGAGATAAACACAGTTTAATAGGACAGAAAGAGAGAAGGAAACAACAATGATAACAATACCAACAAAAGGAATGTACAAGAACAAGTGCTGCCCAATATAGCGATTGCTCATCACCCAACGATCAACAGCCCGTCCCCAAGCAGCGATTTCCGCCCCCCCGGCTAATTCCAGTTTATGTAGTGGGCATGACGTCGTATGGTAGGGAATATCTCTTTGGCCAGCCTGGGTCAGCTGTCCTGGCTGTGTCCCCTCCCAGCTCCCTGTGCACCCCCAGCCTGCTCGCTGGCAGGCCAGCACAAGAAGGTGGACTGTCCTTGACTGCCTAGCAACAACCCAAAACATCAGCACATTATCAACAGTTTCTCATCCCAAATCCAAAACATAGTCTCACACTAGCTTCTGTGAAGAAAACCAGCTCTATCCTGGCTGAAACCAGGACAGCACATCTGTGTCACAACTTCTGGGAAGAAGTTGAAGATAATCTTGAGTCTTCTACATCATGAACTAAAGTGCACTGCTTGAAAACTTTTAATCTATTTCAAGTTAGGCAATGGAGCAAAATACTTTGTTTCTGAGACTTCTGACATCTATAAGGTCTACCTGGTGGTTTAAAATGGAACAAGAAGGTTCTAAATTGAACACGTTCTAAGAAGATTATCTCCAGAAACAAGAAAATTTAGGTCATACAGATCTATAGTATGATACTTCTTAATGTTGAATTGATACTTCATCACAAAAAACACCAGATCTGGTAGTGAGTTGAGTTTGCAACCAAAATGTCAAAAATATTTTTATTGTAGACACTAGCATAACCTGAGAAAATCTGGATTTCTGTTAGAATAACCAAGGAAGCAGTGAATGGAAAAATAGCTAGGAGGTGGATGTAAGCCTGTTAAAAAGATGTGCTAATACCTTTTTCCATGACTTATATATTCAATTTGGGATAGCTTATGTTGGTCTCATAATTGCTGAAGCTTACATAGAGCTAAGGTTCATAATTCTGATGTGTGGAAATGTGCTTAGTGATTAAAAATTATTTTCTTTCTTATTTTAGGAATATATGGATCCTATGAATGAATACAATGCCCTAAATGAAGCAAAGCAAATGATAGCAGTAGCAGATGAAAATCAAAACCATCACTTAGAGCTGGAGGAGATCCTGAAATATAGTGAATACTTCACAGGCAGCAAGCTTATGGACTATGCACGTAATGTCCATGAGGAGTTCTGATCCTGCTCACTTTTCCAGAGCTCTGAAGCACTTTCTTGCTTTGAAAAAAACAAAACAAACAAAAAAACCCCACACAAAAACCAACCCCCAAACAGACAGAAAGTTACTTTGCTGCTATCTGTGTCATATGCCTACAGTGTGTTGTCCTGGACTTAAAAAAAACTTCCGTCCGTACATAAGATCTACAGCTCTGTTGCCTTCAGTGTGAGGGGGGAAAATAAGGGTCCATAAATAATGAGGCAGATACTGGACTACATCAGTTTGCCCTGGCTTGTACAGTTAATCCAGCTGAAGTTTCAGCTGCTTTTGGCTAATGGTATTTGGTGGAGGCTTCTTAAATATTTAACTCTTCTTGTGGCCCACATAGCTGCTGATCCATGGAGATCACAAATAACGCTGAAAGATGTTGGCTTTTGTAAAAGGGATTGTGGTTCAAATACATGTGTTCTGACCTCATGAGAATATCCATACATAGACTGGCAAATCTTCCAGTATTTTTCTCAATGCATCTCAACGTACTTATGTGTTGAGAATTTAATACAAGTTCTCCCTCCATCGCTAAACTATGTTTAGGAGCTGTGAGGAAGAACTTATTTTAAATGTTACAGAGAAACTCTTCTGCATCTACTTTAAAAAGAAACCCGGTTGTAGTATGGCAGGTTTTGTTTGCAACTGCACTAGGAATGTGAGACTCGAGATTGCTTATGTGTTAAAAATTCAGCTTTCGTTCTAAAATGGAAACAATGGGGAAGGCTTCTTTGTGCACTTAAAGGTGTTGGACAGAGCAAAGGGATTCACCTAGGTGTATGATTACTACTTAACTAAAATTCATTGTTAAAACTAGAATAATTGCTTCCTTCTGTGCAAATTAATGATGCTGGTGAACTCATGAATGATGAAGCTGGGGGAAATACAGGCTTTGCTTTTGAACTGCTTTTGCCAGAGCAATGTACAGTCAGCACTTGGGAAGCTTTTTAATCAGTCTGGTTTTGGGTAATCTCTGAAAGCATTTTGCAACACAAGGGTCATATCCACTACTTTCTAAAATAGAGAATTTATTTCTACTCTGGTTCCATCTTTACTGTAAATCCCTCTTTCTGAAGGGTTGCCTGAAAATCCAAGTGAGATGTTATATTTGATTAAATTTATTCTCTTAATATAATGTAAATATAAGTATTGCTCTCTGTTTCAGTATTCTCTCTCTTTTTTTTGATTATGTGGCTTGTATCAGAGTCTTTTATTTATATATCTGTCTATTGTTTTTTCATTAAATATTTTTCTCCATGCTTTGGAAATGCTGCTGGTTTTAGATTCATCAGTGAGTGGGAAAAATTGAAACTCTTCAGAGGACGGACAAAATAAAATGTGTTTTTGAAAGAACTGTAAGAGAGGGATAAATTCAGTTGATAATCTTGTGTTAAAATTAAGTAGTGCCCAGTGGTAGGATGAAGGGCAGTGGGCATAAACTGCAGCACAGGAAGTTCCACCTCAACAGGAGGAAAAACTTCTTTACTGTGAGGGTGATGGAGCACTGGAACAGGCTGCCCAGAGAGGTTGTGGAGTCTCCTCCTCTGGAGACCTTCAAAACCCGACTGAATGCGTTCCTGTGCAACCTGGCCTAGGTGATCCTGGCTTGGCAGGGGGGTTGGATCAGATGATCTTCAGAGGCCTTTCCAACCCATACCATTCTGTGATTCTGTGAAAATGAGCTTGAAATGTCTGCCGCATTAGTCAGCCCCCACTGCCTTCCACCCCTGTACCAATGCCCCATGTGTACTTGATTGCAGGGTAGTGAGATTTTAATACGGCTAGCATCTGAAGATGTTCAAAACAAAATCCCATGTCTAAAAATGTGGTGCATAGCAGAAGTCATAGGATTGGCAAAAGGTCTAGGTTTTACTTTGCTGTTTTTTTAACTAAGGCTTCATAAATATGCGATGACCTGCACTTCGAACTAAAACCACAGTTTTGCAATGTGGTTGTTTGCAATGTGGTTAAGACAAAAGTTCTAGCAATATTAGTTGATCATTGTGTAAATGTCCTGACTGCATTCTTGTATTATACTCTTAATTATTTGCACAATTCAATTCTTTAGATCTAATTTGAATGGGCAAGTTCTGTCTTGTCACATCTGATACTCAGAAAGCAAGTGCTAGTTTGCAGAGGGATTCTAGAGCAGCTGAAATATGGTGATGAAATTTGGAACTTCAACTGTCAATATAGAGGTAAAAACTATGCATATGCAGTCTTGGTTTACTCTGACAATGTGAGCATGGAATCTCTTGAAAAATACAAGGTAGCGCAGTAATTAGCTAGCAACTGCAAAAATGCTAAAGTATGTACTATTGTTGCAGTATTTGCCACACACCCGATAAATCTGAAACTTGAGAAACAACTGCGAAAAAATAATTTCTAATGTATGCATGGAATACTGCACCTTAATGTGTTTTGTCTTTCTCTGCTAGAAATCAGGCTCATATGTTAAGTAACAGCTGTAAGGATAAAGTGGACTGCATGGTGAGATTTGGAGTTACACATGAGGTTATTCCTGTCTTGGAATTTTGGAAGTTCAAACTATTCTAGTTTGTCCATAGACTTACTTTTAGAAATTCTTCAAATATCCTATATGCACTCAATCTTTCTCAGATTCTTGTAGGTCCTTTCCCATAGGGGAACCTTTATTTGCTTGTAATCCCTAAGGAATCTAGTGACTTTTTCTTTAAAGGCTTATATTAAGCACTAGTTTTGAGTTCCATGTTCTGTTTGTTTGTTTTTTTCCCCCCCAGTGTAAACAAGCAACCTGCCTACTGTTAATATGACTTGGTATCTGAGTGCTACCAGCTCATGGACATGTTTCATCTTTCCAGAATTCAAAAGGTTGTATAGAATATTTAGGATAAGCATCTATAGTAAAAAATGATACATGCGTATTAAAAGCAGAACAGGGTCTATTTCTGACCCATAGCATGGATCGACTTGCCACTCTGAAGCTCTCCTCTTCTACAACCAGAGTAGTTGCATCCAGGCTGTTTTTTTGGGGGCAGCCTGTGGCACATGTCATCCCCGTGGCAATACTGAGCAGCATTTGGGAGAGGTTAACCTGCATTGGTGAAAATCCAGCCAAGGAGTGTGCTAGATGCGAAATGCTATGGGATAATTGCTGTATTCTCCCTGTTTTATTGCATAATATGGCCATGTAAAGGCATTTGGCAATATTAAGCCTGGTAATGAGTAAGGATGCCATACATAAAAGTTGAATTCTCAAGATGGTATATGAAGTTTGTGTGCTAACTGCTTTTATTAAATGAGCATTTAATTTGTATTAAAGTATCCTTAACAAGAATGTAAGTGCTTCATCATCACTGCTCTAGTATTTTGGGAGTTTTCAGTTTAAATTTATATAGCAGAATTTTAATCTTACCTTGTTTTTGAACATCATAGGAATTTGCATTTTCAGTTTCTTACTGAATAATAATTGACTACTGTTTGAAAGAGAATTGGGGGAAAAAAAAGTCTGGTTAAATATTGCTGAGGGAATGACTGAGTCATGAGACGTAAAGCCACTTAAATGGGATTGGGTGTGATACTACAGTGGGAAGAGATTTGGATATTTCCTGCATGCAGGTACTGAGTGTGAAGGTAGTTGAAGCTCAGCTGGTATGGATTACTTGCTCTGTCAGCTTTGCTCTCTTTTTGAAAGAATGGCTTTAAGGTGTTCTTATCCATAGTGGTTGTCTTCCAAAATGCTTGGAAAATGGGAGAAATAGAAAAGCAGTTATTGTTTTGCCTCACTTCTGTCTCCCCTTCCACTCTTAAACAGTCTTACAGAAATTTAAGAAAGAAATGAAAAGCAGCAATTTTGGATAAAACATGCCATGATATTGCTGTTCAGTCCTCCCAAATACTGCAGGCTAATTTGGATTCCAAATGTACTTCTATTCCAATCAAATCTCCTTTGCATTTAGATGTAAATTGATTGTAGATCTGCTTTGTCTGGGAAGTCTGGCTATGTTTTTTAACTAACATAAATAAAACATCTTTGATTACTGTAGGATGTCTTGTTTACCTGGGCCTTTGTATGAAACCCCCTAATTCCTAGCATGATCACTTTTTCGCTCTACTACACGTGCTTGTGTTAGGTGAGGGCAGGACTGCAATGCCAGTGTGCTATTTAGCCACCTCCATTGCTGTCCTATTGTTGCTGGCTTACACAGCTGGATGGAGAAGCCTTCTGTCCAGACTAAACATGCCTCTGTGGAACAAAATAAGCATCAAAAGTAGCTGGTAGGTGAATGCTCCATCCTTTGCTTTCATAGAACACATCTCTGCTGGAAGCTTTTATTATGGTAGGAGTAACACAGTCTTACTTTCTTATTCAATGGCAATGCAGGGAGTTGGATAGTAAGAGTCAATATGGAGACTGCAAATGCATCTCATCTGTAGCTTTTGCTAGCTCCTGAGGACAGTCTCAAGATGACTGATGATTTGTGATTCCGCACTCTTCCTGAGAACAGAAATGTATTAACGATGACGGGTTATATGCAGCAGTTAAAGTCACGGATCTACTGTTACCATGAGACCACAGGGAGAGAATCTGTCCCTGCTTCACCTTTTAAGGAGTGAGCCTGTTTCATTTTACCTATGGCTCTCATCTGTAAAGGTTTTCAGGCATTACCTCTGTATTGCTTTAATACCCCTCTTTATAATGATCATCTCTTCTAGTTCGCCTGTGCATTAATGTAGAGAGGTATATACCTGGCTGGAGGCACTCTGTTTTCATAATGCTATTCAGCATGCTGTCTTTCTGCCTATGAATATTTCACTTGTGAACTGCAAAAAACCAGGTTTGTGGGGTGTGGGAAAAAGGATGGGGGCGTGGAGCACATGCTGGGAATTTCCCAGCAACTGACATATGAATTTGTTCTGGTCACCAGCAGTTTAGAACCACTTCTCCAAGAGTTTGCCACTATCAAAATTTTGCTGGGACAGCAGGGCTGCATTATGGTGGCTGTAGGTTTTTACTCGCATTTTTCTACTGTTTTGTTCTTGCTGCTGCCAGTCACTATTAGCCATTGCTTAGGATTGAAATGCAAAGAACATCAATATCCTTTCGGTGAAAAATGCTGCAAGGACTGTGCCCCTGGTAAGTAATTTTCACTGGATGTTGGTTATACTTGCTCAATATAATATCTATCAGTTAATAACCCACGGGTGGTAGAAAACAGCGTGATGGAAATACCATTCAAATGTAGGAAGCGTAACGTGGAGAAAAAGCATTTGATGAGGAGACTTTCATATCAGTCTAGACTGAAAAAGATAATTTCTATAACATACTAAATTTAGGAATCCTTCTCTTTGAAAGAGGTACATGGTCTTTATCTTCTTCTGTGGGGCTCAGCTTCCCTAATGTGTCAGTCTGGTACATTTTCATTGTGGGAGTACTAGCTGAGAAAAGATAGTAGCATTTATGTTACTGTCCTTTACCTATCACACAAAGAAGCTCAGAAATATTTAATAATAATGGAAAACTTCAGGTAATTAATTCTGTTGCTAAAGATGTTTTTAAGCTTTCTTTTGTAGCAAGGTTTATACTGCTTAAGACTTGGGGTTTTTTTAGGGAAAAAGATATGATTGATTCATAGGCAGAGATTAGCAAAGCGTAACTTGACAGAAAATTTCTCCTTATTGTAGAAACTGAATGAGTCTGAATTCTAAGTTTTGCAGGCATATGTGTGGTTTTTTCCCCCACAATCTGTATATTTCTGAAGGCAGTGCAGTATTGAGAAGCACAAATGCAAATTATCAAACCTCAAATACTTTAATAGTTGGGATTTCATTATAGAAATTACTTAGTGATGAAGAGTAACAACAATTAACAGGTAATATTGCTGTTCAAGGGGGTACATCTACACACCTGGAGGGAGTGTAGGTCGTGTCTGTAAATGCAGTTAACTTAAAATCTTGCATACGGTTTTGTGTGCATCTTTCAGAATACTGACTTTCTCCTTTCGTAATTAAGTCTGCTACACAAAATGGATATAGTATGAACTGATGCAGTAGTATTATCTTCAAAGATGCTAATCAGAATAGATTCAACCTTTAAGACATGAGACAGATTATTGCATTCTCAAAACTATTTAAATCTGAGTGTTTCTGAATGCAATTTAAAGAAAACCATACTTGTATGCAGATGCAGATAATACTTTATCTCTAAAGTTTTTTTTGTTCCTCCTTATGCTGAAAGAACTTTCATCAGGTTTTTTGCATTGTAGCAAATTGGCTGCTTTGGGGAAGCATTCCTTCATAGTCTCTTCTTGATTGTGTAGGTGGTAAAAATGTAGAATTGAATTGCATATATTGTGGTCACTAAAAATCTTCTGTATTTTGCCACTGATAGCATTGAATAAAATGCAGGGAAAATTAGAGTGAGCAAGAAACTTGGTGCTCATTGTTCACCTGCAGAATGGGAAAATGGAGAACAAAAAGGGAAGAAAGAGTCTGTGAGAATAAGGACGTATGCAAGCTCAACTGTAAAAACCCTAGTCATTAAAGCTGTCTATGGTTCCTGCAGCCTCTGTTGTATGGAGAAAAGTTACTGAGATAGAGGAACATGTCTGATTCCAAAAATCCAAAACTTTCCAAAATCCACTGTTAACTTTCTGTTTCAGTGTGGGCAAGCCACTTTGCTCACAAGTGTTGTCATCCTAGTGCATCAGTCTGAAATACTCTGTAAATACTGTGTATCATACAGGTTGGAATTCGTGGGTGCAAGCATTCAGAGCTTGTTTCTAACACAATGTGTGATACACGTATACTTTTGGGAGTAGTAACAGATTCCTGCTTTACATCTTGTGCTGTGTCTCACTGCTTATGAAATGGAGCTAGTAATATCTTTCATGTTGTTGCGTGCCAGTAGAGGTGCGTATCAAGTACAACCACATTCTTTCATGCCTAATGGGCTTTCAGAATGCCAGCAGAAGGATCCTACAAACATTTATTCTTGACTGCTTCACTAATGAATTTTCTGCAAACCTGAGCAGTCCATTGCCATCTTTTGTAACTGTTTAGGATTACTTTGAATTGCATGATTTACCTCATAAGGGAAGGCAGGATCTGTCACAAAGCCATTGTATTACACCAGAGATCAGACATTGCTATGCTAAAAACGTGGGGGGGGGGGGGTTCCTAACTGATGTTGACTGCAAACTGTGGTGTCTAAACCATATGAAAAGGTGGTCTGGAGAAGTGATGTTTGGGAATCCACTAGGATAATCATCTGGGGCATCGTCTCAACTCTCGGGAAGCCATCAGGCCTCTACTAGCCCATTTTAGCTGCTTAATTTACAGTGATGCTATGGGTCAAAACTTTTAGGAATTCTGGCATGTCTAAATCTGCTGAATGTTTTCAACCAGAGTTGTAAGTGGAACTGTCACTCTTTCATTCTAATGCATGAAAATGCAGAGGGTTTCCTTCTGATAACAATCAGTTCTCCTTCTATGTGGTCTTTATTTTAGGTGAAAGAATGAGAAGCCGCTGCACAGCAACAACAGACACTGTCTGTGCACCCTGTCAAGATGAATACTTTAGTAGTGAGCACAACCACAACTTCTGCAAGAGTTGTACAATCTGCAACACTAGTAAGTTAGCTATATAGTGGTCGCTTCTTGATACGAATTTGGGAGGCAATCAGTCTTCATATGCTTGCTTATCTTTGCATGCTCCTCAAAGGCTGATGTTGTAAAGCCTGTCACTTGAGACAACCAAGTCTAAAGACTGGCTTGTCATTTCAGTAGCTGATATCTCCTGGTTGGTACTGATGGTAGAGCCTTCGAAGGGAAGGGGGCTTGCACTGCCTGAAAACTAGTGTCTTCAGAATTGTTAATAAACTTTGTTCTCTGCAGTTGTTTCTACACACAACTGATAGGCACAGAGTAATTAATTTTTTTTTTCTTTCTTAACTTACTTCTTGTCTCTCACTTGCCCTTTATCCTGTTGTTGCTAGGGAGGGGGAATGTGGAAGTGAAGAAGTGTGAGAAGACCTCTGACAGAATTTGCATGTGTGTTGCAGGTTACATGCCAGATGTCAGATATACACTGGGAAGCGGTAAGTTAGAGCTGTGTCAGACTCACAGGCTTCACGGCTGTGAAGCCTCCACTTCAAATGAGATGATTGTTACTTCTAGTGCAAAATCTGTTGTCATTTGTCTTATTGATATCTCCACACAATTGTTATTGCAGGGTAGTTCTGCTGTGCACGGTTGCTCTGTGATTCCTGAACTGTCAGAAATCTTAATGATCTCCTTGCTAATCTCCATAATTAGCCAGTAGAGAAAACGGGAGACCCTGCCAGTTGCAGACTAAAATGAACCACTGAGCATGTTGTGTTAATTCTGACCCAATGACTATGGTTTTTAGAGGCTTTGTGGGTTTTGTTGGGTCTGTTCTGTAAGCTAGACTACTAGTATAAGCTATTAGTGTAATTACTGTATAGTTGTCATACAGTTATGTTGCTAACTGAACTCAAATTCTGCCTCTTTTTTTTTTTTTTCCAGTATGCTTACCATGTCCTGAAGGGTCTTATTCCATAGGACGAAATGAAAACTGTCGACCTTGGACCAAGTATGTATCACTGATCCAGACACGTTCGGAGCAACATTTACAGTTTACTTCTGTAGCAGTTGATGCCCAAATCATGGTGTGTAGAGTAAATCTGCAGTAGGTGCAATGAATCCATGTTCCTCATGACTCTCGAAAGCCTTGAGCAGTTTGTGTACTAATTTGAAGCATCTTTTTGAAGACTTTGAAGCATTCACCTATGGCAACAAAAGTATTCTCAGCCTTTTTTTTTTTTTTTTTTAAAAAAAGGTCTGTATGTTTTGTGTCTGTAGCAAAAGGTTCCCATGCCAAATGTAGTTGTGCTTCAAGGCTGTTACATGCACAGATGCTAAGAAAACCAGAATGACAGTTTTTTTTCAGTAATTTCCATTAGCTTAGTTGCTCTTCACATATCTGTAGAATCTGGGAAAGGTGAAGCCTGAGTTTGTATTGATAAGACAAGGATTGTAATGTTCACTTACCGATTCCATGGAGATCACTTATAAAGTCATTGCTGCAACTGTTTGAAAAGCTACAGTAATTTATTTTGCATCTCTAGCTGCAGCATTCTTGGGAAAAATACTCTTCGACCAGGAACAAAAACAGATGATGCTGTTTGCAGAAACGATGTCACACAGCCAGCTACCTCTCAGAGAGCAACGCCTGCTTTGAATTTTTCCACCACTGACCACAAGAATAATAGGTCGACTGCAGTGTTCTCACCATCCAGACCCAGTGTGATTCCTTTCATTTGCTCGGATACAAACAGCCCCACAGAGACTAACTGGGGTAAGGAGAGGGAATGACCAAGTCTAGTCTCTCTATTTACTAGAGCTGGTCAGGAATTTACATCTGAAACTGATTTCACTGGAAATGAAATCACATTCTCTCTCAGAAGCCATATATGTATTATACACAGTCTTTCAGTGAGATATGCACAGGATTTGAGACTTCTTACTTGTCTGCTTGGCATCTGGGACTTTTAGGCTTTGTGGTTCAGGAGTACTTCTGGAGTTCTAGGTTCCTTCTTTTGAAGCTGGAAAGGCATGGGAACTTGAGCTAGAACCATGAATCTTTTTTAGTGTATTCTGCTTCTGTTTTTCTTCCAGGATCGTTGTCACTCATCCTTATTTGTCTTATGTTGCTCATGGTGAGTGGAATGTCCATCCTCCTGTTGATTATCCAGGCAGCCAAAAAAGAGACCAGGAGGAGGCCTTGTAGAAACAACCATCGCGGTGAGTTTCTTTCTATAGGGGAAACTGTTATAGGAAAGAGAATAATCGGGGCCCCCTATTTGAACTTTGTAATTGTTTCGATCATAATGAAGTCTACCTGGCTAAGTAGCACAGTGTCATCTGCAGTTAATACCAGTGGTTGATCCTCTATTTAGTCCTTATGCACTGGAGGTCATAGTGTCTCAAGTTTGCATTCTTGGAGAGCACAGAATTCCGTGCTTTTTGCCATGTGGAAGGATCCCCTCTCTTTTTCTCTGTTTTTTGACGACTCCTAGCTTTTTCCCCCCTTTAGTCCCTGCAAAAATGGTGTAATGATCTTGTGCAGGGAATTTGATTCAGTGCAGAGAGGATCCAGAATCAACAGTCTTTTCAAGAGTATATTGTGAACTTTTTTGCCTACATAGAAGTGAACTGTCTTGAAGTGTCTCCTGCAGAGGAGAGGTTTGACTGAGAAGAGCTGAACTCTATATTCGGAATTAAGTGGCAGCCTGACTCTTGAGTCAGTCCACAGCTGCCTCATGTTCCATTCATAGAGCAATGGTAAAGTGTATTTTCACAGTTCCCTACAGTTGGTGTTTTGTTAACACTGGCTAGAAAGGCAAACACCGACCCAAATGTCACTCATGGCTGCCTAGTCATCCATGAAACTGGAAAAGTCCCTGGTTTCCCTTTTCCTGCCCCTTGTACTCTGTACAGTATTTTTTTTTTTATTATCTGTCTTTCAGAAGGAAGTAGCTTTCGATTTCCTATCCAGGAAGAACAAATTGACTCCAATTCTAGTCTCATCAAAAACTGACTCCACATCATGGTACTGTTTCCTGCATTTCTGAGCCGATTGATTGTAACAAGTAACATGACAGAGCATTCTGTGGCTATGTGTGTAGGTGTGTGTAAGTGTTTAATCGTGCTTCAGTTGCTTCGGGTCTCGCTGAGCGGCTCCTTTGACATCGGGACCCACGGGAGTAGCTGTCCTTGGAGGAATCACATGATTCTCTCTCTTAGGCAGATCCTATGCACAGCATCCCTGTTGCCAGGACTGGGTTGATATAGTCCTCTGTGCATTTCTAGCCAATTCTGTATTATAGTGATAAGCAATTATCTTTGGACTGAAGAAAGTGTTTATGAAGCTGTAGGAGCTGGTGATTGAGCAGAGAGAAAAACAAGGAAATAAAAATACCTGCTTTATGACTGACTTTATATTTTGTCTTACAATTCTGAGATGCTAAGCACAGCATGTCTGTTTTCTGTGTGCAGATACCTCCAGTGTTTCAGTCTAGTTCACAAGTGAATTCTCCTCACTTCAGGTGGAGAATCTCCCCTGATGAACCTAGCCAGTTTCCTTTGTGCTTCCATTTTTTCAAGTTACTACTTCTTGGTCAAGTCGAGTGCGTATGTCAGCTGTGCCTCCAGAGACACTTGTCATTGCTGGTAACTCTTGTGCTGGCCGTGTACCAGAATAGCACCAGAATAGCACCAGAATTCTGGTGCTAGCTCTTAAGTGACTGTTGAGAGATGGCTATTCAATGCCACTTTTCTCTTTTCTGCATTTCTTCAAACATACACATCAAGAAAATGTCATGTTAACATACTGAGTAGTATCTCCATTCTCAGGCCAACAAATGGAATTATTCCTGATCACCAGGTCGCTCCAGAACTCCAGATGTTTGGAAATCTTCATGGAGATCTTTGTGTATGGAAAGTAGAATATGTGGATTGCCAGAAGGCAAAGGGAGTGATAATTTCTGATTAGAGTATTATTAGTGGAAACTGTAGTTCGAAACAGGGGGAAAGGTAGAGTACCACTTGTCTGCATTGTAAACTTCAGAAGTTGCCACGTATAACTCATGTTTTATCTATAAGCCCTGTGCAGCTGGCACTGTGTGCTTCCTCTTGGTGGATGTCCTGTTGTGCTGAATACCCTCGTGTGTCTATCATCAGCAAGGCTGCTTCAGTCAAGCTTGGACGTCTCCAAGTAAAACTGTTTAGCTTAAACCACTTTTGTGGGACTTGATTGCTTGCTGTGGGCTCTGGATCTGGGGAAAGTATGTTTATGTCTTAGGTTTAGGAGCATGTACATGGACATTTAGGTTTTTCTGCTGCTGAATGACTATTTTGTGATGGCTTAGGAAACAGTAACTCAGATCTCTGTTGATAAGAAGCAAGAGCTGAACCCTTAACACAGTGCTGACTATCTGGGCCTTCAAGGGTTGCATTTGAGCAAAGATGTGCAAAGATCATGTAACAGTGGATAGATGCCTAAATTATGCTCTGACCATTCATCTGGATGATCACCTTGCGTATGCTGTCAATGGAACCTGCATTCAGGAGTGAAGAAGTGTTCTTGATTTGGTCTCTGTGCGGTTAAAATACCTGGTTGTTTGCCTGTACGCTGTATGAAATGAATTTTACTTCTGTAAAGTTATCCCACAAGTTAATTGGTCTGTAGTTTTGGAAAGCATTGAAATTTTAGATAGCAAGTTCAAAATCTAATGTGTTGGGAGAAACCTTAAGTATTATTGTGAATAGCTTTTGATCTAATTTAAATACCTCAGTGTAAAAGTTCACGAAGAAGTAAACTTGCAAGTTACATAATTCAGAAGTGTTTTTCACTTCAAATACAACTCCGCAGTGGATAAGTCATTAGAGATAGGTATTTTATGTACACAGTACCAAAGCATATGCCAAAATATGCAACAGGAAATGTATTCAAGAATACAACTGCTGTCTAGAAACATGTTTTTAAACATATGTTTTCGTATATGTTATACATATGGTGTACTTAGCCATGATTTTTGAAGTGTGTATACAACGTATATAAACTTCTGTATTATATACAAAGTGTGATAGTGACTTTTTGAAATAAATTGTGGTAGCAGCTAGATGCTTATGTATGATGTGTGTGATTGGAGAGTACAAATGAGCAAAAAGCTATTCCAGTGTGTATAAATCTCACAGAAAGCAGGATCACAAAATGATCAATCCTATGGCTCTGAGTTCACATGCTGCCTTGGCCTTGGCTGTCTGTGTGACCTGAGAAGCTGTGTGTAGTGTTTTTTCCTCTGTAAATCTGTCCTGGCAGCAGTTCTGACCTGAGAGTTGCTGGAATGTTCAAGGCTTAGCGCCTTCAAAAACATGGAGCCCCTGTTGTAGAGGTCTTTTTAAAGCGTGCTGTAGCCTAAAAGCTCTCATCTTGCAGTGAGTTGGATGGCAAAGGGCAATGGATGAATCTGAGAAATGCATTCCAGGGAACACCCAACAAATTCTTGAAAATGATGCTTATCAAGTTTGTAGGCTGCACTTCAGAGGTAATAAAGCAAGTACCATGTTTCCATGTAACTGAGCAGGGTGCAGATAACTAATGAGCTATCTGAGGTTGTGGGTTATATGATGAGAACACAGCCCACAGGAACACATGAGCTGTTGGCTTGACAGAAGTGCTGCTGTGGCAGCACAGCTCTTCTGGTGTGGGCTCATCGGCTGTTTCCACGAATCTTACCTGTTTTCTGTCCTGTGGCTCAGCTGCACAGGAAGATGCCTGAGTGCACCGTGTTCGTGTGCCTTCCTACAGCCTCCTGATGAGGACATGTCATGCAAACGAGGGCACGGGTTCCCTCTGGCTGAAGGAGGAACTGATACTGGCCCTGGAAGCGCACAGCAGAGGTAGGGTAGCTGAGGACAAGTAGCATTTGCTCATCAACATTTGGAAAACTGAAAACTGACAATTCGGCATGCTGTGTGTGGCCGAAGGCCTGTAATAGCAAGCCCTCACAGGCTGTAATTGCTGTCTTTTGTGCTGATGCATACCTGTGAGCCGGTCTGTGCTGGCTGTACTCCAATCACTGTGCTGAGATGCATAATCCTATCAGAAAAGTTAAACCGTAATAACATTTGATAGGATTGGAGGCATTTATGATTTGATTTTTTTGGGGTGTTGGTAGATTGCCAGTTAAAATTAATGTAGATATTTCACTCAAGGAAGAACTTTTTTTTTAATTGCCATGTTCAGTCTTGTCACTCTTATGTGAAAAACTTGCTTGGATTTTTTTGTTCCAATTCTCCCTAAAAGGACAGAAAGTAGTTAAAAATAGGCAGAGAATCTTGAACAAATTGGTGCTGCCTTCTGCCCACACTTGTCTTCCTACGTGCCAGAAATGAAACTTTCACTTCTCAAATGGGCTGTGTCACAGAGTAAGTTCCTGTTTTTCAGTCATTCAGATTTCCCCTTTTTCAGGCACTCGAGAGGGACAGTCTTAGTTGTGCAGCTTCATCTAAGCTGATAAAGATAGGGAAATTTTTTCCGGTGTAATGGAGTAAGCTGAGGTGTCAGTTCTATTATTCTGCAAACCAATGCTAACTGGTTTTAGTGTGAACTGTATTGACAGTTAGAGTGCTTGGTAAACCTATGTGGTTTGTAAATTAAATGCATCTTGGTTGCCATAGAGCCCTGATTCAGGAAGTCACTTAAGCACATGCAAAACTGTCTGCATGAATGTTGTCACTAAAATTGATTGTTTTAAGAACCATCTGTAGAATTGACTAATAATTCCTATAATTTTGCATTTCTGAGTGAGAATAACACCATTTTTCATTAATTAACTTTTGTATTGCACTAGCCATGAGTTACAGGCCACTTGGCCAGTCCCCTACATTGTTTGTCTACATTGTTTGTAATTAGCTGCAGACAGAGGTTAGGTCAGATTGTAAAAAAAAAAAAAAAAAAAAAAAAAAGGCAGGAGGAAAAATATTTTTTTTCTCCCTTACATGTGAGGCTATCACATATGGCTGCCTGGAGTTTTAACAAGGCTATTTGTTTACTACAATGGAGGTTGGTTTTGCTTAATTGTGTTGCTGCATTCAATTTTGGAGAAACATTAGAGTAATAACAGGTGGTATTTGAGAGCCGCCTTGAAAAAAATTTATATAAATGGGCTGGGTTTTGCAGTTCTTGAACATTATTTTCAGACTGCAGATTTGGCAGTTAACGTATATATTTTGTGTTTCAGTAGTTATTATAATTTTTTAAAAATACCGCAGGTCTATGAGTTTATGCTTTTTATGTTCACTTCTTCCATTGCCTTTTTTTTTTTTGCTTTCCCTTACAAATATATGACAAGTTTGTGCTACTGTGGCTACGCCAGATCCTTTATCTCCTGCATTTTCTCTTCACGTTCTCCCGTGACTTAGAATTGCATCAAAGTGACTCAGGTTTTCCATGAGAGACTTTAGAAAGGTCGCATCTGCTGATATATGCCGTGCCAGCTGCTAAGCTGGAAGGGAAATACACAGCTTGGTAATGTCAGGGACTTGGGGGTTTTTGCCTCTGTCTGGTTTGGTTTCCTCCCATGAAATGTCAGTTACGTTACTACCGGGACTCTGCTCCATTGTAGTTGTCTGCAAGAAGTCGCCGCTTTTGGTGGCCAGGCTGTGCAAACAGCCTGGAGTGGCGACTGCGGGACTCCTTCCGTAGGCTAAAGCAGAGCTCTGGTGAGGGTGTGCGGCAGGGCCCTTAGTGCTGCTCGAAGGAAGGATCCAGGGGTCTTTGCAAAGCCCTTATTGTTTTGAGATGCCTTGGGAGCCCACGTGTGGCACGGCGTGAATCACGCGTGCTTCTGCTGTGGTGTTTGGCTCCTGTGCCCCCAGCCTTACCTGTGTCGGGTTTGCCGGGCAGTCGCTCTCCCTGTGTGCCGAGAGAGGGCAGGCGTTGGACAGCGACTGCAACCCCCCAAGATCTGGAAACCCCCAGGGGAGCCAGTTCTCGTCACTGCAAAATCTCAAGGCTGGCCTAAAGGTCAGCAGAGCTGAAAGGAACACAAGAATTTTGTCTTCTAGTTTCAGGCTGCAGATAAATTATTTGTTCTTAAGCTTTTTTGTTTTAGCCCAGTCTTTGGGCAGTACTATGTGAGCTGCCGCTACTCATGTGGTTTCCTGGGGAGTTGATGTCCCTGTGCCCCTTCTGATGCCAGCATCACCATGCGTTTGCTGCAGTACTGACCTGCACCCCATGCACTGACTGTTCCTCTACGCTTCCTGCAGCCCGTCAGAACTGCTGTTCTACCACAGGTTCCATGGTGCGGCAAGTCACTTCACCTTGTGAGAGTAACATCTCTTATAGCTGTCACAACATAATAAAGTGCTCTTTAAGTAAAGACTTGATTGACAGTTGTTTCCCAAGTGCATAGACAAGTTCTGTACAACAGAATGTGAATCCTGTAGGTAGCAATGGAGTTTTTTACAGTGGGATGAAAACAACTTGTGAGATGGAGCTTACAAGGCAATTTATACATTGGTCTAACAGATATCATCAGTCATTCAGAAATTACGTAGATTTCATGTGAACGATGTTTTACTTGTAGGGGAACTGCATGACTTCTTTGGTCACCCATTATGGGTAATCAGCAAAATCTCAAATGTCAGAAAACCAAATACTCTCCCTGGTAACAATACTATCTCATTGATGACGTTAAGTCCAAGGAGTGTCAGTAAAGTCACTGGACTGGCAAGAATTAATTATGTGTTTGAGAAGTGGTTATACGCTTTTTTTGGTTGGTTTGGTGTTTTTCCTAATAGTTCAGTAAATTTGGACAGTTCAGCAAACTGGTGGCTCCAGTGGCCCCAAGCAAAAAGGAAACTGTAAAATGAGACTCTTGGCGATGTGTATAATGTTCAGCTTGTGGATGGATATCCTTAAGGTGGACAAACGTAGAATTCACAGCCAGTTCTGTAAATACTCTTGGGAATGCATGCCCTGAAGACAGAGGTACAAGTAGCCACATCAGTGCACTTTAGTGGGTGGAAGAATCCGCTGGTTCTTCCTTCAAATCTCATCCTTGAGCACTATTTCCAGTGTTATGTGTGCTGGTGATGGTAGCACAGAGGAAGGAGAAGGGATTAGGAGGTGTGTAACATCGTTTCTTCTGTTCCATCTCTGTGTGCACTTACATTTCAGCCTTAATCTGCCCAGAGCCTGTGTATGAGTGTGGGCAGGTGTGGCTCAAGAGTCCTTTCTTCTGTGGAGGTTGGGGCAGTAAGTGAGCTGCTGTGTTTGGGGTCTTTGGCCACATGTGTTTCTGTGGCTTCCTTAATGAAGGAAGGAGAAGGAATCCATCTTCCCCAGGTCTCCTGATAGAACTGAGTGTGGGGCCTCACTATGAGGTTCATTTCTTGGAGACAGTCATAAAAGATTAAGACCTCTTCATCCAAGACTGAGGAACTAGAGCCTGGCACACTAGGAGATGCTTTGATTCAAAGTCCAACACAAGCCCTTGCAGAGTCTCTTTTCAAAGAGACAGTAGCAGCAGCATTTGGATGCTCCTTTTTAGTGGCAACTGGGAACTCTGAACCCTGAGGCAAGATATTCCAGAATGGAATATCTTGGCCCCTAGCTGCTTCTCTTTGCCTGTTCGAGACTGTGCTATGTCTTCCTGTTTCATACAAAGGAGAAGGCACTGCATGGTATACGTGGTCAGACAACCCCAGAGACATCATTGCTTCCAATGGCCTTTTAACTCTTTGGATTATGATTTTGAACATGGGTCAGATGGAGTGAAAGAAGCTCTGCAGGCCACAGAACCTCTGCTTGTGTGTGAAGATAAAGACTGTAAGGATTCCTAATTTTTGAAAAGTCTTAGTCGAATATTGTCTAGTTAATCCTGTAGCTGCTGCTGAATAAAATGACCAGTCAGGTGATGAGGAGTGAGAACTACTGCTTATTGATGAGTCAAATAGGTATTCGTTCTATCAGTAGGTACAGAGAGAGCTGGAAACGCTACCGGATCAGGCATGAGCATGGAACCTAGCAGCAATGACATACATCACATACAGGACTGAGCAAGAAAGGTATTGACAGATGAAATGTCACTACCTTACATCAGAGACAGGTAAGATTAGCTTTAGAAAACCCCCAAAGATTTTAAAGCCAGATAGTCAAGTTGTCTCTGAAAGGTCGCTGCTGACTTTAGAGATTTAGACTTGGCACGTACAACTATTGTCTGTGATCTGATTGTAAATGTTCCATCATCTGGCAGTATCTGTGTACGACTTGTTCTGCTTGAACAAGAATGAAAACTTGTAGATGCCAATTCACAAAACAACCCAACATTCAAAAAAGACAGAGAACAATAAATTATTAGTTCCTATTCTGATAAACACTCGATATCAGATCACATATGCTAACTGCCTGCAACCTTTGCCAGGCTTAGGGTTCCCTTACATGCAACTGCCAGTTGTCACAGTAGGATCTTTAGAGGTCCCTTCTCTATTGCTGTGCTTATGATGCTGAGCAAAAGTCTGATTAGTGTTCATACTTGGTATTTAGGATTTAGGCAGTGCTAGTTATTTTAATGTCCATCTCTGACCTTCAGGGGAATCTTGGCCAATTCCTCCATCTGGAACCACTACACTGTCCTTGGCCCTTCTGATAGACATGGTCCAGTCTATTGCTACTGCTATACTTCCTCTAAAGATGAAGAAAGTAAGGCATCAGGAGACTAAACGTCGTGCCTAGCTTAGAGAACTGGTTTGTACCACGCAGGTCTTTCTGTTAGTTATAAAATTACCCATCCTAGCTGTTGCTGGAAGTAACAGTTCTTCTTGTTGGTTATTCAGCAGCATTAGTTATCAGTGACTAGTGTGCCAAATATTCTAGGGTATGGCCTGGAGGTGTAACTTCCAGAAAGTGAGGCTAAATGACTCTCAGCTCCTCAGGACTGCAGCTTTGGCATCAGAACTACTGTCAGGGTCCTAACAGGGTTTGTCTCCTCCACATCAGTATTGACAGTGGGACTCCACCCAGGCTACAAGTACACGTAACAAAGCCTTGGGGAGTTTCAGGGAAGCCTGAGCTATGCCCCCAGGCAAGTCTTTCTGCAACACACAGAGCTTTTTCCCATCTATTCCTATTCCCGAGTTACATTTTTCTCTGCACGTCTCATGAATAAATGATTTTTCAGGTTACTCCTAAGACCATTTGTGACATGTCCCATAATTTCGATCAGTGTTTTCAGCCCTTTTATGTTTGCAGGGAGCCTACACACTATCTTTTAATGAAGCTGGAAGCATTTGACCTCAAAGGTGGGTGCTGCTGGGATGATGCAGAAACCTTGATCGCAAGAAATTTGGCTTTCCGTCACGGGTCTTTTGTTCTTTCTTTCTTCGTGCAGTTGAGACTAAATACCTCTTTCACAGACTCTGAGAAAGACATGCAGAGCCACAGAACATGTTGGGCTGAATGGGAAGCTCCGTCCCCTCCTGTCCACAGTCACTTTATGCACACAGTAAGGAGCTTCTAAAAGTTGCTGGTGCCCCATTTCCCCACTGTACCAGCCTGTGCTGAGGAAGGTGCAAAATGTAGGAGAAGGTGGAAGTGAGAGTTTGGCTAGCACGCTGTTTAAAAGAGCTGTAGCAGCACTTGTTATCACGGCAGATGTGGGCTGCTCTGTCCCCAGGAACTCTAGCATGCTCCAGGTATTCTTTGTCCTATTAGTGAGGAGGAGTATTTTCAAATGGTGGTGCAGCCAGCATGCTCTGGGGTGAATCTTAACGTAACCACATAGTAAGGATTTTGAAACAAGTTCTTGTTATTATTAGCTGATTCTTATAAGAGCCAGGGATAATAAAAATATCCTCAGAGTTGGACATGACTCATATGCAATTCAGAAATGGTCATAACTGATCGGTCTGCAGAGTATATTACTGCAGTGTCTAAGTGCTTTGCCTAATAACTTGTCTTCATCCTAAGACTCTGCTGAGTTCTGAAGAGGGTGAGACAAAGTTTTGTATGCTGCTGGGTGCACTGTGTTTTCTGTACCAGGGCAGCACCCTGACCAGGACCTGTAAACCTTGCCTGTGTTGCCCAAGCATTGTGGTTATGCTGTTTGGAGGAGCTGGTGAAAGGAATCTTGATTTGGGGCACTGAGCCCAAGAACTGTGGTGTCCAGGACTCTTGGTGGCCAGCTGGCCAGCAGCTGCAGCAGGTGGTGTGTCTGGCTTTCTAGAGTGCTGTGAATGGTACAGGCTGTGCCGAGTGTGAGGAGCAGTGCCAAGTGTGAGGAACACTGCCGTGTGGGAAGTAGAGGGGATCTCCTGTGTGGCAGAAGTACAAAGCAGGAGGCTTTTAGTTTCCGAAACGTAACAGTTGGCCTTCTAGAGGCATTATGTGGGAAAAACTGATGGCAAAGACCTGTGTGTTTTGCCTGTTTGCAGCTAGTTTGGATGTCATCTTTTGATAGAAAGGTTTCACCTAGCACGTTTAAGAGTACAAGCAGCTTTGCAGCATGCATTTTTAAAACTAGAAGGGCCTATTGCGTACCAAACCTATCTGATTGTTTCTAACCCATGACAGGAACACAGCGAGATCCCTAAATAGACCAAAGACTAAGTGAAAAGTGTGTTGACCAACCTGCTCTTTGAGATCCATAAATGAATCTTCAGGAAGAATGTGGAGAACACACTGAAGGAAGGGTGATGGTTGCCCGTGTGGGAAGTTTGTTCAGGTTTCATTGGCTGTGTATTAAACTAAGGAATTAACAGGGTAAATGTCAAATGCTGTAGGCATGGCATTTTCTAGAGGCACTCATCTCTCCTCACAGGTCTGACTTTCCCTTGCCTTGACCTATTTGTCATCACATGCAGTGTGGAAAAGACTGCTTCTGCATCAGAATTCATCTCCTCAGTTGATAATGAGGTTGGATTTTAAATACTGTCTTCACTGTACATGTATAAAAGCAACCACAAGCTACAGGGGTAGAAGTGAACCCTAGGGCACAGTGGAAATAGGAGGAGCAGGGGGGAAGCAAGCAAGCTGTCTACTCATAAGGCAAAGATTGAAGTTTGTGTATGGGTTTGATTAAGGCAAAACATTTTGGATTTGAAACCCAGCAGCAGGTGATGATTACTGGCAGTATGTCTGTGCCTATATACAATTTTGCTGAGCAACGGTCTTTTGTTACCTAAATCCCAGGGGTCTGGAGGTCAGAAGAGCTGTACATGTCTTAGAGAGCCCATTGCAGCCATTTTCAGTTTTGGTACCGGGGCTGATCTTGCAGCCTGTGGGGAAGACATTACTCTTTCTTTTGGTTTCATGGTATCCATATGGAGTTACATCAGCTCTAGAAAATAATTGGGGAGTCTCATGATCCAGAGTGGAGGAAGTTGAAAACAATGGAAGTCGAAAACAATTAACAGAATCAGAAAGAGAAAATCTGAGTGGATGGGTGGACTTTCTATACATTGCAATCTGATAGTTAAATCCTTGAAGGTTTCTAAATTCATTAGGAACTCTTAAGTCAAAATGAAATAGTCTGAGAGTGCTGAAGTTCACACACTAATTTAATTTGCATTAATATTCAATTGTATATCAACTTGCAAAGTCTTTTGAAAATCAAATTGCATGGTGCTACATCTTGCTTCGGACCTACTGCTCTTTATGGAGTCATTGGTGCATGGTTGCTTAGCACTGCTTTTTTAAGAATTTGATGATGTAAAATAAAGTCTTTTCCCCGCCTCTAAAGAAACAGGAAGAGTGCAGCTACAAAAAGCACCGTGCCTAAGCACAGTGCCAGGGGAAAGAGTACTTTTGCAGGAAAGTCCTGATACAAGCCCACCCTAGTGTGCTTTTGGGTTGTATAGCTCAAGACATGACTGAACAGACAAGTGAAGTTGGTCACCTCAAGATTCGAGCTTGCTTGCTGCTGGTGTGCCTATGGCAATGGACACAGCAAGCTCTGGCAACACCTTGCCAGGATGGTGAACTGAGAATAATCAGTAAAGATGAGAAGAAATGCTGCCCCAAATGCATCTTAAACACAGGTAAGGGAATGATGTGTGTGTCTTCTTTCTTTTTGTCAATATTGTTTTATGTCAGCCAGGGTAATCAAGTGTAGGGAACGGGTGGGGGGGTGTGTATGTGTATGTAAATCTATCTTGCGCAATCGTATATGCAAAAAAAAAAAAGGCAAGGCCTTCCCTCCTGCCCTCTAAATTCATAATGTGCCTTAGGTATAAACTTCAGAGTGGACTCATGTTTCAGATTTGTTACATGCTTATACTTGTTATTCTCTAGTGGAAAAGGGAAAGCTAAGTTTCTGTGGGTTGGTCTTGCTCACAAGGAAGGATCTGTGGTCCTAAAGAGTAGGAAGCATCAGTCCCTCCATTCCACTGACCTGTGCCTGTCCCAGAAGTAAATGGACAGACAAGGTCTCAGGTGATCATTACTTTCAGCCTATTCTAACCTTTATCCTTGCCTGATCTTAGGATGGTGGCGAGTTGGTAACGGATTCTTATTTGCCTGTAACTTTAAGTCAAATTAAGACATTAGAGGTGGAACAGGCCAGCTGCAGGTCTTACTGGGTGACGTTTCTGTGCCTGTTAAGCTGAAGGACAGAACAGGTGATTCTAATGGCCTCTTCTAAGGTCCCAGGAACAATCATACTATTCTTAATTTATCGCTGTCCGTAACAGTAGCCAGAGCTGAACAGTAGGGAATATGCAACTTGTTTGTATGACCTACAGCAAGGAATGTGCCTTCCTTTTCTTTTGTCCGGAAACAGGATTGCTGGAAGCCTTGTCTAGCTGGTGTGGTAGTGGTGGTGTCCTGTGGGTTAGCAACAGGACTAACTGAGAAGTTGTGTCTTTCATTGGTGCCTAGGTAGGAGTCAGCCTCCCGCCTATTAGTACCTTGAATATATCTGCCTCAACTGATAACAAGGACACCAAGTTCCTTGTGGAAGGAATGGGTAGACACCTGGGATTTGTGGGAATGAGCAATAAACAGGTGAAGAGCTATAGAGTCCTCAGCAGTGTGGAGACATCAGGGTATTTGCACTGGTCTTTGGAAATTTCCAAACTCACTGAGATAAAATCATTCAGCATGAAGTAGGAGAGTCATTGCTTGGTGGGATGAAATCCAGAATCACCTGCTAGTAATACACAGAAAAAAAGCATCACCAAGCTGTTTCTTTTTTGCTGCCAGACTTCATTAAGTTTTGGAGGCCAGTGGGCAGAGGAAGATGTGGGCAGTTTCCTGGTGGCCCTGTACATCACCAACCTCAGGAAATAATCTTTGCTTGATCTTTGCTACTCACTGTGGTTTTTAAGCACTTCATTGAACTAGGCAGCATTTCCCTCTGTATTTTTTTTCTTGAAGGTTATACAGTTTCCTGGTTGAACAGCACTTTTCCTCTAACTGGTCTCCAACTGCCTGAAGGACTGCTTGATACTGTTTACTGATGGGATCAGTATGTATGATCAATCCTTTGCTTTCGTGAGCCCAGGAGCCTCTCAGAATTAGAGATTATATTTTTGGAGCGCAAGCAAATTTCACAACAGAACTCTTCTAGAAATAGAAGGACAGAGGGTAGGAAGGGTGCTGGTTTTACGGCTTGGATTTAGACCCACTTCTGCCAAAAGAGTATAGGAAGCAGCTGCTGTTGTTAGGAGGGGCATCTAAAAGGAGCTCTAGCTTCACTGGACAAGGATCTTTTGGGCATCCCTCTTCTAACACGGCTGAGCCTACCTGAGAAGAGCTCTGGCAGTGTCCCGAGAGCTGACTGGATGGCTAGTTAATGTATAGTGTTTCTCTGGGGCGCTCGCAGTGCCCTTCTTATGCCACAGTATCTAAATCTGCACCATGTAGTAAAGCAAACCTGCTGCCTTCCTTCTGACTATCATGACCTACACTGGTATCCCAGATAAGAAAGAAGGGTGACAGTGGTAAGTCATGCAGTGCTCAGATAACCATGGTGTAAAAATCTGAGTGGTGCTGAATTTGAGTTCTCTCGACTTTATCCAGCATGCATGGAGTGACGTGTTTCTGGTATCCATTTTTTTCACCACAGCACAGTAAGGAACTATTTCACCTGTATCAGCCAGTAAGACTAATGGTTAAGTTAATTTCTGGCCTCTGTGACAAAGGCAAGTCTAACTCCTTTCTTCTTGACAGGAGACAACAGCACATGTCAAAATATTGAGGACCATGAGTGCAAATGTCGTCAGGGATACAGCTGTATTGATCGCTCATGTCTCTACTGCAAAAAACTGCCTGAATGTGCAGAGGGCGAGGAGCTGGTTAAGCTTGGTAACTAAAGAAACATAAATTACTCTAAAAGGCTGAGTTCAATATAAATGTCTGGCTGAGGAGCAGACAGTTCCCTTCACTACTTATAAACTGCGTTCATGATGCAGAAGGAAATGACACTTATTCTGTGGCCTCTGTGACTAAAACCTCTGCTTCCCTATTTTATAACTCTGAGTTTGAGACTTCCACTTTCATGCTCAGACTTGCAGTATTACTTTTCTTCCAAGCTGCTAGAATTGTCAGTAGAAGACTCTCACTCTGTGTTGCCTCTTAACTTTACACCTTCTGCTGTCAGATCAGATGATTCTGTACCTCTTCCATAAGGGGTCCACCCATACATTTCCCAAAATGGAAAGATGACAAGAACTGCTTAGGGGTTTCTCCAGGGGGGTGATTCATAATGCAGAAGCAGTGTAGAGGGAATGCATTGTGCTCTAATCTGTTGTATCCCTTTCATTCAGTAAAGGCACTGACCACTAATAATTCATGTTCTCTTTTCTTGTAGGCATTTTAGACTTCACATTCAAATGTAAACCATGTGGGATAGGAACCTATTCTAATGTTAAAAATGGCTGGTGCCGTAACTGGACTGAGTATGTATTTATGGATACTTTCCTTCTTTGGAAATATGCATGATAAAATTCTCAAATGATTAATACTTAAATTAGAAAAGAAAATTGAATCAAAGATGAGATCACCAATGAGATTAAATGACGAGGTTTTTAAATTCAGTAGTATATGATATTTCTCTCTCCTTTGGCTTTATAAATAGTTGGTCTCAAAGTAGAACTTAAGACAAACTGCTGTGTATTCAACCTACTTCTAAGTCCAGCTCAGACTGGTGCAAAATTATTCCAAACATGACATCACTTGAAACAAAGAGACTAAAAAAAAAATGTGCATATAAACAGTTGTGATGTAGTATTGTCTTGTTGGGGAACAGCCGTAATTTTACCTGCACTGCTATAAAAAGAAAAATAGGAGAGGAGTCGTGGAAGGAAGGAAGGAAGGGAGCCAAGAGAAAGGCTGAAGAGGAATGAAGGGAAAGCTAGGGACATTCTAAATGTGACTCTTATTCTTCTTTTAGTTGTGAAAGTTCTGGGTTTCTAACAATCAAGCAAGGCAACAGTACACATAATGCAATATGTGGTTTCCCTGCTAAAGATTTGGAGCAAGGTACCTTCTCACAATGATTTGTTTCTTTAAGCCTGTAACTTTTCTCTACACTTCTTCAGTTGGTGACTTACTGCATAGTCCTCTTCCAGAGTTTGCTATCATGAAGAGTTGCTTTGAAAATTACTGTTGTGTTTCTTGCAATATTAATATAGGTAGAATTGTTGCCCTGGGCAAAGATTCCACCATTAAAACACTGTCAGTTATAATGGTAGAGAAAAGCCCAACAATCATCTTAAGTAGAGCACACTTACTTGGCAAATTATCAGTTTTCCATTGAAATGCTCTTGCTGTTTTGCTAGATATTCTTAGGAAGGCAATAGCTTAGTTAGTCATCCAGTTCCTTTACAAGTATTGTAAGGAACAACACCCAGAATTGAAATCTCATGTCTTAGCATGGATCAAAGTAGATAGGAATAAGTGGGTACAGGCTTTGCAGGTACTGAGTATCTTGAAGACAACAAGCTGCACTGCTCCTGCCTTTTTCTCCACCCTTGTCCCTACAATGAATTGGCACCTTTCATGTCTGGGCCCTTCATTCATAGAAATTGTTAATTCTGCTAAGACAAATTGCAAAGAGCTGCTACTCTTAACTTCCCTGAGGCAGATGCAAGTGCAAATTTGGCTTGCTCTAGTGCTATTCAGTGAAATATTGAAGCCAAATCCCCCCAAAAAGCAAAAACCAAAACAGAGTAGATAGAACAAGGGATAGCTGCAAGAGAGACACCCTGAAGAATGAAAAGATTAGGCATGTGGTTCTTTTGCATGAATGCTTCTTACTAGACAGTGACCTATTGCACCCTTGACTTGGAGCATCTCCGTTTTATTGCTAATACCCACACTGTTCGTTTTTTTTTTTTTTTTTCCTTGGAGAATTATTTTCCATAGAGAGAGGAAATTAATCTCTTAATTTCCTTGGAAGAACTGCCTTTCCTTTAACAATAATCTGGGCACATGATTTTTTAATCTTTATTAAATATATTTAATTGCAGCTCCTATTACAAATGACTCTCTATACACCACCATCCTGGCCATCCTTACTGCAGTGGCTGTATTTGTTCTCATCTTGCTGACCTTCTTCTTGCACTTCTGCATATGGTCACTGAAGAAAGAAAAATACCACACAGCTGACGGTAAGTGCACCTTTGTGGGCTTCTGTGTAGCTTTTTCAGTCCGTTGATCCAGAGTCAGAATGGAATAAATTAAGTTGAATAAATAGAGTAAATATGGATTTACTCTGTGATTTTGGGAGGGTTACTTAGTTTCATCAACGTGCAGTGCACCACCTGTATCTTTGCCCTTTCCTTAGAGAGAGGCTGCATTGGTAAAGGTAACAGGCAGCTAACTGACATGTGTGAAGACCTCTTGTATGTGCAGTGCTTTTGCTTATTCTCACTGCAGATCTGGAACATAACTTCCTTAGGCTGCCCGTGGCTCCACAGCTGTCACACCATAGAGAAGAGACTTACAGCTGCCAGTTTCCAGAAGAAGAACATGGAGACAAAACACCAGAAGAAAAGGCTTGCTATTTCCACTCTCAGAGTCTACAATGAAAACAGATAAATTGCAATGTGCTGTGAGAATGGGGGAGCAGAGCTCAGCTTTTCGGAAAAAAAGGAGGGGCTGGTTGCATAAAGTATCATTTATACGCAGCAATAAGGAATGGCTTTGGAGGCAGTTTCACTTTGTTTCTTCTCAACAAACCTAGCATTTAGAAACAGAAAAACTGCTAAGTCAGGCTGACGTTCAGTTCAGCTGCATTGCATTATTGCAAGTTTTCTGGGTTGTTGATTTTTTTTTTTTCATTGATGCTCTTTTTAACTTTGTTTGGGACCCCGGACCCTTCTTGTCATTATTCCCCTTTGCATCTTCTGCATGTCTCTGTGGTGCTCCCACAGATTGATATGTGCGTAGAAGGCCAGTGTCCCGCCATCAATCCCTTCAGTGCTACAGGAAATACAGGAGTACCTATAGGGCACTCACAGCTTTCACAGGCTATCCGTATTTCCAGGATGTGTCCTGACGCTCATATTAAGGGAATAAGGCATTGTGCCTAGCACCCATATCTGCCACTCTTCTCTAAGCAGACAGTGCTTTTCACTCCTGCCAAATTGCTCTCTTTGTTATGCAGCAAAGGGACATTACTCTTAATCCATGAAATACTGTCCTCTCCAACCCCAACGGAACGTGTTGCGTAGGCCAGTCTCGGTGCACAGAGGTGTCAGTGTGAGACTGCCATGGCCACATCATTTGTGCTTGCAGAGATTTTCCTTTGCAAGTTCTGTGATCCCCTCATCCCCTCCAGGGAAACTAGGGGAAGAAAGGAGTAACATATATCCTCCTTCTCTTCTATAACTCAGCAATCCTTGGTACCTGGCATACTGGATTACAAAAGGGGGACTTCTGAAAGGTTCAAATGAGACTGTCTAGAGAAAGACGTTCGTTTTAATGCTGTCTTCTTACCTAGTTTATAGAGTAGGAAAAGACAGTGGAAAACAGAGAAAAGCCCAACATTTGTTCTTGATGCTTTTTTTTCCCCACCGCAGATAAAGAAGAAGAACCAGAGCATCTGCTGGTGTGTACCAGCACAGATCCAGTGGCTTGATCCTCAGCTGAAAGATGTTCCCCTTACTGAAAATTGTACCATGCAGGATTTTTTAAAAATGTTACATTAGTGCTCCTGCAGTTTCATAGAGCTCTAACACGGCTAGAATTAATTGTTTTGCCTGAATTTAAAGTGACAGGGTTTCAGCTGGAATTGGTTGCTTTCTGTGAATTGACACTGATTTCAAATAAGAATCTAGCCTGTGGCTTCAACTAGTTAAAACTCGCATGTCTTTTTTTATATAATCATTTTTGTATTATGTGACTGCAATAATAGATTCAAAGCTCTGGATGCCTTCTGGTTTGGGCTTCTGGTGAAAGCTGCTTGGAGTAGACTTTTATGACTGAATCAGCTCCAGGCAAAAATGAGTTTTGACTGAGCCTTCACAGGAAAGACATCGACCTCTTGGAGAGGGTCCAGAGGAGGCCACAAAAATGCTCAGAGGGATGGAACATCTCTCCTATGAGGACAGGCTGAAGGAGATGGGGTTGTTCAGGCTGGAGAAGAGAAGGCTCTGGGGAGACCTTATTGAAGCCTGCCAGTGTTTAAAGGGGGCTTATAAGAAAGATGAGGACAGACTTTTTATAGCAGGGCCTGTTGTGACAGGACAAGGGGTGATGGTTTTAAACTAAAAGAGGGTAGACTTTATTTAGATATAAGGAAGAAATTTTTCACAATGAGGGTGGTGAAACCCCGGCACAGGTTGCCCAGAGAGGTGGTAGATGCCCCATCCCTGGCAACATCCCAGGTCAGGTTGGACGGGGCTCTGAGCAACTTGGTCTAGTCGCAGCTGTCCCTGCTCACTGCAGGGGGGTTGGACTAGGTGACCTTTAAAGGTCCCTTCCAACCCAAACTATTCTATGATTCTATGAAAGGTTATAAATACCTCACAGTATGGCCATTACATCAGCTTCCTCATGGTTTTTTACAGATAAGGTAAACAGTACAGGGCTTCTAAATTAAATCCTTACAGAATAACAACATTTGGGTTAAACACCTTACTAAATATTCAGAGGGGATTATTCCAAGTCTGAATGACATACTGTTTTAAGTAAGAAATTACAATAGCTGCAGAGCAGAAGTTACTGCCTCCACAGATATGTGTTGCAAAAGCACTTGAACAGAGAATCCTAAGAAGTGGGACTGGTTACCTTGGTAACCTAATCAAATAGTGTCTGTGCTGCAAGGCAGGCTTGGTGGGACTGGATAATGACCTACCTGTTAGACTTTCACTGACGTGACTCCATGACCTCTCTAGGCAATCCAGTCCAGTGACTGATTTCAAGTCAGAGAAGGAGAGAGATTTTGTTAGTTAAAACTTATATTTTCCATTATGATTATGAGGAAGAATTGATTCACCAGCATTTTTTTAAGCATTCATAAACTATCACCTGTCCGTGTTTTCTCTAGGCTCTTATCCTACTTCACAGGTTGTGCCTTCTAGACCTCTTAGTCTCTCTCTCTAAGCTCTTTCCAGTTGGTCTTTCTTGAAGCCTTCTCTGGAGGGGGTCTTGGCAAGCTTGAATAGACCTGAAGGATTAATTTTATGATTCATAGACATGCTTTTATTGCTGAGTGTTTCTTCAGTGATTGTGTTAAGAGGAGTTATCCTGTCTTTTTTACTTTTTGCTTTTTTTTGTGTGTGCGCATTATAGAATCTTGTAACTGGGTGAAATAATTGTAAGGAAAAATGAAGTGCCAAGGGTTATTCTTACTCATTCTGATGTATTCCTCCGTAGTCCTAGTTTTAATCTTCTAGCTTCTCTGTTATTTGTTTTTACTGCAACTGACATCCCTATACCTTAGCTTGCCCTTCACATAGAATGGGAGCAGTGATACTTCTCAACCCTAAAAGGTTGTGAGACGTAATTAGTACTTTCACTGTATTTTTGCCGCCTTTGATACTCTTACTGTTAATTATTGTGTTGCTGATAATTTTTCACATAGGTATCCCTATATGAAATTCACTTAAAAGAGAGAGTTTTCCTCCATTGCTTTGGAAAATGTGCAGATTCTTAACTGAGGTGAACTGGGGATTCAGCGAAGGAAAAGTTAAATCATTGGAGTAAAGGGTATCAAAGGGTAACTTTTCTAAAGTGTGAGACTGTCTCTGCCTTGTAAGCATTTTCCCTGTGGGGTTTAATATACTCAGAAGTCTGAAGACTGGCTAGTAAAGACACTTTTTACTGCTCCTTCTATGTTGGCCATGTTTATTCTTGGCTCTGTATTGACCCTTCTTGGCTTTTTAATGGTTTCTGATGGTGACTTTTTGTAAAGGTAAAATAAACTTGAAAGTTGAATGAGGTGCCTGTGTGATCCGATTAAGCAAATTGGAAAGGAAGGGTTTTATTCGTTCTTGAGTGCACTTAGTTTTACTTTCCCAGTTCACTTCCCCCCTCTTACAAAACTGACTATTTCAGCAATGTACCCCCAACCAAATTCTTCTGTCATTGAATTTTAGATTGGTGCACTTGCACTTTTTTCCCTTTTTAAGCAAGTGGCTTAATGTTTCCTGGCTGCTGGCTAAACCAGCTTTTCAGCTACCCACTACCAAAATAGCAGAAAACTGTGGCTGATAATTTTTTCCATTCCTGACAATGGCAGAGAAGTAGCAACATTTTGGGGAAAAAAAATTCAACAGAGCTCAGTATTTGAGGAATGAGAGATTTGAGTGTCTACTGGAGGTCTGTGCCTCTGGAAAATGCAGCAAATCTTGGTGATGTGTACAAGATTTTCTGGGTTGTGGGTGTTGAATAGCCAACACCACTGACATTTAATATGGAAACATGATGAACAGAGCCGTATTCATTGGAAATTTGCACGGTGGCTTTTTGGGTTTCTATATGCCTACCTTGAACAGCTCCACTTCCTGCTTACCTAACCACCTGACTTTACAGCTGCTTATTGATGGGAAAAGCAACCAATTTCCTGACTTCTTAAAGCTCAAATTCAGAGGGAAAAACCCAAAGTGTGAATCATTTAAGCCCTGGAGAATTTCAGTGAAAGAGCTGCTCTTTGCAGCAAAGGAAATGAAAGTTATTGGCTCAGAACAGCGAGCTTTGTAAGAAAATACTATATTTAAGTTTCCATTCAGAAAGAATGATAGCTTTATTTTATCAGTGTGAAATTATTGCAATATTTAAATCAAATAATGGCTGAATTTTTAGCTCAAATCCCAGAGTTAAGGGCTTTTTCAAGTTCTGATTTGAACTTCTGGTTGATCTCTGTATATGGCCTGTAGGTTAACAAAGGCTCCTCCCTGAAATCATTTACATCCAATTAAATGTCTATAACAACTTTTCTTTTTGCTTTAATGTCTTTTCAAAAGAGAAAATAAAGTATGCCTGAAAAATATCCCAAAGTTTCTAGAGGCTAAGTGATCAAATGCATTTAACGTTATTGTCATGAGTAAATAGTTAAAATACGATATACGTAATGTCTAAGAAAAAAAAACCCTAAAAAAAAAAAAGTTCCTTGTCGGTGCTAACAAAAAGGCAAATATGCAGACTCCAAAACGACAACATCAGATTATGGCTTAATTGAGGACATAATAAGTTGCACCTACTATGTGTAGGGGAAGCTTAAAAGATGTATTTCATGTTTATAGAAAAAAAAAGCTATTTTTTTGTGGGACAGTTAGTAGCACTTAGTCCTTGTTTTATTAGGAGTTTCACAGCACTTATCTTAAGCTTGTCTTTGAGTTGTCCTGTGAGCTGAGGAATCTAATTGTAAAAAACATTCTTGAGCTGCCAGTGATGAGTAAAGACTCATTGTGAGTCTTTCCTAAATGTGTATTTTGTCCTCACAAACAGTCTGGGCAGTGTTTCCCCTCACCAGCAATCTTGATGCTGTCCCTGACTTCACACACGTGAATCCGTCCAGGAGGTAAGGATGCGGATCACACAGCCATGGCTGGGCATCAAAGTCGGGGATAGGAGCTGGGTTTGTGCTGCTGGCACTGCTGCAGCCACCAAGAAGCCAAGGACAGAGTCTCACAACATTCTTTTAGGGTTGAGAAGTATCAGGAAATATCAGTTCTGGGATCTTTCTGTGACCTAGTCTGAAGTTAGAACCAAATCTAGCAGCTTTTCTCTGACTAATACGTATTTTCCTGATGCCAGATCCGGTGTTACCATTTAGTGTTTTGTGCTTCTAATCTGGATCCGTATTCCTGAATTTTGACTTATAAAATGAAAAAGATATGATGGCAAAATTTCAGGGCAGGGAAATGGCACCTAGCAGAGGAGAGGAGTTATCTGTCTATCTTGGTTGTCATGCACCTTCTCCAAAAGTTTAATAAAAAAAAATTCTTGAGGATCTACAATTCTTCAGGATTTTCTCTATGTGTAAATGTTAAGAAACTTCACACTGTTAAACTTTTAAATGTCACACTTTTAAACTTTTTTTTAAAACAATGTTTGATAGTTAGAAGTGGCTTGCTTTTCATAATCAGATAAAGGCCTTCCCACACAGTTTTAAGAAATGCAGGGTAGCAGTTAGGAGAATAAGGTGATAGACTTTTATATAGTCATTCACTTACATAAAAAGTGATCACACGTGTTTGGGGCCCCAGTGAGCTCTGGGGATTTCTTCTCTTTTAGCTGCGAAAAAGAGCGAGAGAGTAACATGGTAAGAGAAATACCTGAGGTATGGAAGTAGCTGTTCTCATACTACAGGTTTTGCTCGAACAGAAGGCAGCTAAGGATATGTGCAGGCAGTGGTTTTTTATGCTACCATGTCTGCTCATGTTTTCTGCAAATTACTAGTGTTCTGAAACTGAAGACAGTAGAACAATATTTTCCTGGGACTTCCTGTCCTTAGTTTTTTTCCTCCTTTCCCAAGGAAAGGGAAATGAAGCAATTGTGTGATTACACATCTGATTTTCCAAATAACTTTGCAACTTATTGCCTAGTTTCAGCCCAACCTGGCAGAGGTGTTCGGTTCCTAAAAGCATCAGGAAAAGAGACTGATGGTGCTCATGTGTATACCTTTGTTAGATTTTTTTTTTCTTCTAAACTTGTTGAAGGGTTGGGTTTTTTTTTTTTTGCAATATACACAGCTGACTCTTTTCTTGATTTACATGTGGCCACTGTAGGCTGCATAAAGGAAAAAATGATGTAGAACAGGGACCACGGGACCGCACAAAGCTTGTTCAGATGACTGCAGCTATACCACAGATGCAACCTGGATGATTAACCTACAGGTAACCGAGAACTTCTGTTGAACTTAAATGCTTGGTTGTTTTGGTTTGTAGCAATGCTTCCTTTTCAGTGCTACATATATGTAGTAAGGGAGCAAATTCTTGAGGTGTTCAAAATCCAAATGAAATATATTGATACAACTTGGAGGTTTTTGGGTTGTTCTTGGAGGGTAGAAGACAGCAATGAGTATCTAAGTAAACATTTTTTTGTTTGTGAAAACTTACAAGATTAACAGTTCTTGATTTGGGCAGGGAAGAAAAGCTATAGAAAAGGGACTGTTCACCACCAAGAATTGCAGTGTGCCTGCCATTTCGAAGGAAGGCAATGGCTCTCCAAACCAGCAGTTACCTCAATGATGCTTTCTATGGATGGCTTAGGTCCAGGTAAATATGTTTTGTTTGTAGTATTTACACAGTATTGTACAATGGTTCTTTTTCTGATAAGAATCTGGCAATAAATATAGTAAGAAAACTGAGAAAGATTTCTCCATGAGGCATATGTACAGCTGAGATGAGAATCACAAGATCCTACATTGATTGCAAGTTCCATTCAGAAGAGCAGCCAGTGGAGAATAGTTCACGTGTAGACCGTTATTCACATCGCAGTCTGAAAGAAGCTTGCTTTCCAATTTCCAGTCTATTCTTACTCATTCTTGCAGCTTCTTCACTTTCGGTTGGGATCGTGTTCAACATACCTCTTTCTTGTCACTGCACACTAATGTCCTCCCGATGTTGCCAGGATTTCTTAGGGATGATTGGTGGTGGCTGGAGAGTCAGAGGATCAAGGGTTTTCTCTGGCTGGAACATATTTTCAGCACATGAATATCCTAACTCTGCCAAGAATTTACAAAGTAGATAAGCATAGCCATGCTCAACTATAAAATAGCCATACTGATTAATAAATCCTCAGAGCCCAACATCTCTTCTGCTTTTAAAACATCCACTCCTTATTTGCCCTTCTCTCCTCTGAGCCCAGACAGGGTTATTCTCTGTGTAGGGTGTGCTATATGTGCTGACCAACAAAGAATGATTGACTCTGAGAACTAGAATCTATACAAAGTCCTATTTTGAAGGACCTACTTGGAACTAACCCCTGTTTACATGGTTATAACTTCCAGTGAAGCAGGTCATAAGCTAGTAGTGCAATCACGGGTATTTGAGGAGGTAGTGTGACATAATGTGTCTCTCTAGCTTCACAAGAGAGAGTCCAGTGGCCTGCCTCCTCCCCTTGGTAGTTCTGCTTATTTTAGTCTGTAATTTCCATTGAAATCAGTGCAAGTTGAGTGCTTAGGTATCAGTCTTTCACTCTTAGAGTAGGTAGGTGTTTTGCCTCAGAGGACCCAAATTCAACCCCTGCTGATGGAGAATTTTTCTTTTTTTAAATACCCACTGATATTTTACTGGCCAAATGGATGAGTCTTATCAGGAGGAAGATAGGCTTGAGGACAACTCCCTACTCAGGTGAGTCTTTTGTGGAAAAGGAGAAGAAAAGCTGTGAGGATGCTAGATCTTAGATGAATCTGGGATAAATCCTGGGCTTGAAAAGAGATACTGATGCAATAAAATTCTCTGAAAAATACCTTCTGTAGGTAGAAGAGGCATTTTTCATAATCCTCTGCTGTGGAACAACAGGTGATAAGGATCGGTTCTGTCAGGCTTCCTGCAAGACATTAGCAGGGAAGTTTGGTGATGGAAAAGCGTGCAAAGTTTGCCATGACACACAGTTTATTAGCCTAGAGCAAGGAAAGTCACAGGGACTATCCTTTATGGGATGACAACTTCACAAGATAACCCATGCTCAAGGCAAGCCTGAGCACCAGGGTTGCTTAGTTTCTCATTAGAATCACAAAACGGTTGAGGTTGGAAGGGACCTCTGGAGGTCACCTGGTCCACCCTCCCTTCTCAAGTAGGGCCACTCAGAGCTGGTTGCCTAGGACCATGTCAAGACAGCTTTTGACTGTCTCCAAGGTTGGAGACTCCCCACCCTCTTTGAGCATCCTTTCCCAGTGCTCAGTCAGCCTCACAGTAAAAAGCTGTTTTCCTGTGTTCAGACAGAACCTCCTGTGTTTCACTGCTGTCGTCTTTCCTCCACAATTACATACCTGTAATTTCAAACTGTAACCTCCCCAGCATAGTGGATTTCTCCTTTGCCTGGATTCTAGTTAGGGGGAGTTTTCCCTTCAAAGAAGAAAAGAAAAAAGGTGCTTTTCTTTTGGCTACTCCCTTTTCTCTGTGCTATTCAGACATTTTCATCATCCAAGGCTGCTCACTAGCTCCACCTCCTTTTAGTTCTTCACTTGACCATTTCCAGTATTTCCTCTGTTACCTTGTATATGAACACAGTTTTGTCCTTATCCACAGAGAGGAAAAGCAGATCTTCTGGAAACAGCATCAGCAGTCTTTCCTCAGAGTCCTGTGAAGAAAGGCATCTCAGAGACAGCAAAAACATCCAATAACTTCCACTCAGTCAAAGACACAATATGAAGTTTAATGACTATGGCAATACACCAAAACTCAGAACTGTCAGCAGCACCCAGTTGCTCCTGTGCCAGCCACAGATGCTATTCTTTATATTTCTTATTCAGTTTGAATATTCGTTGCTTAGAAAGCTGTCAAGACACTTTTTTTAGGTTTTTTTTTAGACTAGGTCAGGCATACATCTACAAGGAAATGTTTAGAAAATGTTGATCTTGCTGTGTGATTAGAAAGGGGTGGACTATTTTTCCCTTGGAAATTGAGTGCAGCTCTTTGGACTCATTGTCAGAAACAGCTTTCAGAAATACAACTGCATTTCCTTTTATCTCTTTAATACTGTGGGACTTTGACACAATTAACCTTTCTTTTTTTTTTAACCTTTTCTTTAAGCATCAGTTCCATGTGAGCCTAAACTTCCACTGATTCCAGTCTTAAAGCCACCCCTGTGTCAGAGTGGTATACATTGTACATTACACCCATGCAGCCATCAGCCACTTGCACCATGGTCAAATACTGTATCCTTCCCAGATGCTGAATGGGTTTTCCTTCTCACTTCAAGATGGTGTTACACAACAGATGTCTCATCAGCTCCCTTTTGTTCCACTGTTCATCACATGGCACCTTATTTTGTTTCTGAGGCAGAGCAAAACAAGATAAAAATGGAAGTATGATGTTTTTCAGGGTTATAGGATGGTAAAAGATAGGTATTTAGGATATGATTGGAAACTGGGAAACCCATGGTGAAGTTCCTAGTTTGCTGTAGATTTCCTACCTGCTTGAACAAAATCATCTACTGTGGTTTCATGAGCAGCAGCTGAGGCAGTCAAACAGCTTTAGCTGTTGAAAGGTAAAGGCCTCATTTTCCTTCTCCCTCTCAGAAGAGGTTGTCTGAGAACACTGGTTTGATCTGAAGTAGAATTTCATCTTCATTCAGGGCACTTTTGGCTTGGCATTCAAGTCCCTTTATTGGGGGACAGTTTCCCTTTCCTTCAAAGTAGCGCTGTCCAGCTGACGGGAGTGGGGTTCAGTGGGGGCTCACAGTGTGCATGGCTGTGCCGAGTCCTGGATGGATTTCTGCAATCCATACTGAATCCTGAGAGCAGGACCACCTGGGCTAGCTACTTAAAATTAGCTTGTGTCCACTAGCTACAAACGATTATATGAACTGTAGAGAACATCAGAAATTGGCATCTCTTACGGATGGGTGACCCGGGCTGCACTTTCTCCCCCCAAACTGGAGACAAGCTGTTAGACACAGCTAAGGAACAGTGTTGCCCTAGAGCCTATGGCATGCTAGAGAGTGGATGTTTTAAAAAAGGGGAAACCGTAGCAGAACTGTTAATAAATAACACTGGGGAGCGGGGAAAGACAAGCTGGCTTCCCAATTGGCTCTTACCCTTCAGGAACCTGAGCGTACCACGACAGGACAAAGGCTGTGGGAGGACGAATTGCGTTGCTGTTCGGGTGTTTCCCATGGCAGTGTAATCCTGCCATCTTGTGACCCTTGTGGATGGTGCAGTGTGTCACTGGAGCCACAGTCAGCATGTATCAAAGAGTAAATCTTTATTTTGTGACTAACTAAGAGAATTTTTTTTTTTTACCAGTGTAGTAGTTACATCCTAGGAACAAAAACGATCAGTAATTTTTCCAAAATGTCTCATGAGCTTAGAGTAGCAGCAAATTTGTGTGTAGCAAGTTTACTTGCCATAGCCTAGAACAGCTTCCTCAAGTAACACTGTTCATTTCCAGACTGCATTCTAAAAATCCCTGAAAAAGCCTCTCCATTTCAAAGCTGCCACTGTTCCCTATTTTCATCCCGTTCTCTTTATCTCTCTTCTGCATTGACTCACCAGAAAAGAAATATTATTGTTGGGACTGACAGGGCAGTGAGCATTTGCCATCTTGATTTGCTGCTAGAGGTGTTGGACCCAGATGTTGAAGTCAGCTGAATTCTGGCAGCGTATGAGCCTGGATTCTATCATGGACCCTGTGCAAAGAGACATAGAACCCCTGTGTCTGAGGAAGGGCGGTTGTGATCTGCCTTTGAGCCTAGTGAGTGGATTCTGTGTGCTGTGCCTCTACTCTCTCGTTCGTTATCTCTATAGCCACATTCCACCTTGTTTTCATACATCATGATGAAACAAGCTCGTGTCTGTCTTGTGCTGTTCTTGATGGCAGGTACTGGTTTGGCACTGGGACAATTAGGTGGCTCCTTGTTTTACATGCAGACATCAGCATTTTCTCCTGTTTAGTTTAAGTAGAAAATTAGAATAAAGGGGAACCCATAATTTACACTGCCTTGCATGCGAGGAATTCTAGTTAACCTGAAGGCATTCTTGGTTTAAGGCTGTTCATCAGTTTTGTCCACCTGTAAAAACTAAGATTTGGAATTTCTTCCGTCTCGCTGTGTCTCATCCCTCTACGCAGCTATAGCATATGCTGCGTGTGGGTGTCCAGTCCAGAAAGGCATGGCATGTTCTCCAACATGGATGAATGTTGGAGAGGAGGCATGTCCCTCCTTCAGTAGTCCTCCGCGTGGCTGCATATGCCCTCTCATCGTCTAGCCACATAGGCCAGTGTTTGAAGGCTAGCGGATGGGTATCACTGCTTTATGACTATCACAGGCTCCTTCAGGAACTGCAGAACAGGCTTACCAGAAATTTCAAATGTGTGGCTGATTGCACTCGCAATCTCTCTCAGACGCATCCCAGCAAGAGGAAGGAGACCCTGGTATGTTAGGAAATTGTGTTAGAAATTGGTTGGTAATAATAACTTCTCTGTGTCCCACTGTGGTTCCTCTGATGTACAGCAGGATGCTTTTTGCAAGCCAGGCTAAAGAATTTCCCATCCTTTGAACCTTTGACTTTAAGGAAGACATTCATCTGATTGTCTGAAGACATAGGAAATTAGGGGTTTATTCATGTTTCCCTACATTTAAAATGATTGTCCTCCTCCCTAAAGTACTCTGAGGTATAGGGGTGAGCTCCATCAATAGACCAAGGCTGTTGTTTTTTTCCTCACATTTAGGATCCACAGACATATACCAAAGAGAGCCATCAGGAGACATTGTTGTGCTGAAGGCAGCTCTTCTGGATATGTCTCTCCTTGGTGTACCACGTCTGCCCTCCTGATACCCATTTCCTAACTCTCTCTCCTGTAGACTCCTGTTCTTATGACCTTCTTTTGATACCTCCTGGTTGGTCCCTTGTTCACTTAGCTCACTTGTACAGAGTTGCAGTCCCTCTCCCTGGATAAACAAATTAAGTAGTAAGAGGCCAGCTGACATTATAGATCCTGGAAGTAGGCATATAAATAGAAACTGGCATTTCCTCATCAATCCCTGGAGCAGACTCATTTCCCTGTTCAAAGTAAGCTGAAAAATAGAGAATTGTGAGCTACTGTGCTAGAAAACATGCCAAAGCTCCACTGAACTCAGTGAAGCATCTCTGTCTTGGCTGATGGGATCTGCATGTTTGCTCCATCCTGAGCCTTCCTCTTGGCAGGGCACCAAGGGTAGATGTTCCTTTTGCTGTGTACATGCTAGAGCTATGAGCAAAGAGATATTTAGGAAATCTTGAATATGAGCACGGATACAACAGACACAGAAAGATTCTTGTGCTTTACCTCATAAACAAATGCCTTCTTTGTACGATCCAGTGAAAGAATCAGCAAGTGGAAGGAGGACAGCACAATGTAGCATTCACACATGTCCTGTTGAAATAAGATCAATTATATCTTTCCTCCAAATATTTCCATTTTTTTTAAAAAAGGAAATTATATTTCTTCAAAGCTCTTCACCTTCCCTTCCTTTCTGCTGATGCAGTACTTAGTCCATCTTTATGTACAGGCAGTGCTGATAGACTCTCTTGCTTAGTGACCAGTTGGTAACTAGGAACTATGCAGTGTTTAACTGCTGGACTGTCTTGCACTAGGTCATAGTTTGACTGAAGCTTTATGTCAGTACTTTGTAGTTTTATATCATCTTTCCTTAAACGCTCTCTACATGCTCTGCAAGCGTGAGGAAGCCAGACCACGGCATTCCTGTGAGGCGAGCAGGTTTTACTTGTGTATACAGCCAGATATAGAGTGATGTGCAGTTAAAGAGACAGGAGGTCCATGACAAAGTTAGACTAGATCTCAATTCCCTCTTCTGACCTCATCAAAAGCAGGGTGATGGCAATCACACTGCATTAGTTTTATCAGTCACCTCCAGTACCTGCGGAGAGGGCTCGATTGTTACACATAGAAATTTACAGCCATGATAACCAGTCCTTATCTCTTTGGGGAAAATAATACAAGAAACTTCTGTCAAAAAGGACATTTTTGTTTCCCCAGGGAATGAATGAAGAGATTCATGCTACTCAAGGAGGTGGCTGTGAAATCCATTCAGCTTTTACGGACACTGATGAAAGAAGTCGAACATATTAGCACTAACTCTCAAAAAAAAACCAGTCAAGACAAATTGAGCTTTGGTCAAGCACTGAGATTTGACAGTGATTTGGACAGGGTGTGTGAAATCCAAATTTATCCCCACCTTATCCCTTGTGTATTACTTAGTGGTTGTATTAAGAGGATGATTACCTCCATGCAATAACTTCTCAGAAAAACCAGGGAGGACCAAATAATTTCCCCAAGAGAGTCGATGTTCATCCCTTCCCAGCCACTGACAGGCTGCGTGATCAACAAGTTCACGAGTTCCTCCCGTGTTCTTCCCCACGGTACTTCTGTCTGAAACAAACATTAGCATGCATTTCTTCTTGTAATCTTACCAGGAATACCCTGTAAAGTAAGACAATTCAAAGTAAAACAACCTCCAATTTGAGGTGGAAAAATGGAAGCGAACGCTAAAGAATAATAATTTATAACACTAGCTAAAAGAGAGAAGGGGTGGTTTTGCAGCCCCAGACAGTGGCAGACTTGGATGTTGACCATATATGTGAATTTGCATAAATCACTTCCCCTCTCTCTGAGCATCTTCTCTCAATAACGGTAATAAAACATGGTCCCAGGAAAAAATTGAAAGCTGAGTTGTGATTGACAAACTTTCTTGCATGTGCATTTGTAGAACAAAAGCTGAAAACCTTTACCCGGGCCGCAAAACAGCGAGAACTGTTGGTTACTTGCTTCCAAAACAAAGGGCATGTCATAGCCTCTGGGACTTTGCTGTAATGGGATGCTGTATTAGGATAATGCTGTGGTGGGTGAGATAAATAGGCCTATGATTTCTTCCTTGATTCTACCTAAGAATCTTTGCTTGCATGACCCTGCTCATACTCACATCTGTTTCTTATAGGATTGCAGGGTCCTTAGGATGGACAGATGCCTCACTCTGGCCTTCTGAGTTGGACCATATTCTGAAATGGAAGAGAATATGGAAAGGCATAGAAAAGCACTTACATGTGTCCCATTTTAGAAAAAAGAGAGATTAATGCTCAGCGAGCAGGAAAATTTATGGATTTCTGGTATAAATTTGATGTATTTTAGAACATGCTACTTTTGACAGGAATATTGGGTGGTAACAGCTCAGTGAACTCTAGGAAAAAAATGCAGCAGATGCAGAGTTAGAAAGCAGGCATGTCCAGGAATAACACCCCTGAACATTTGGGGAACATACCGCTAAATGTTCCCTCACATTAAGCAGAGACTAGGTCATACATTCAACAAAGCACTTACTTAGATTCCTCATTTTCTGCTGGCTTTACATAGAAAAGAGTGTAGGGATGATGGAGGCACTCTCAGTGTGCCTGCCTTAATGGACAAGGAGGGAATACCGCCGTTTCTTGGGATATGGTGAAGTTATGAAAGGAGATGTATAACGTAGTTCAGCATTTGGCCTAAAGAATACTGAGGTGGTATGGTAACGGTCTTCACATGTGTACAAGGCCACTAGGAAGAGGAGGGAAACAATTTTTCGGTTTTGACTGTGGTGTGTAAGATAGAGACAATGGCCTTACCTGCGTTGAAGGTTCGCTATTAGGAAGAAACAATGGCTTGCCTGGGACATTGCAGAAGCTTCGTCACTGGAAGTTTTCCAGGACAGGTTAGTCAAACGTCTGTCAAGCAAGATTTAGGAGCAGCTGAGGCTGCTCCAGAGGTGGAAGCAGGACTAAAGGCCTCCTGAGCTTCTTTTCAGGCCTCTGATCTGTCTCTGACGTGACAGTCTGATTGAAAACACCCATTTCTGACAAAACATGAGCAGTGCTTATGAGCAGTGCTTGCCAGAGCCCCAGCAGTTAGTTGTGATCGCCCGCCAAGAACAGAGGAGCTACATCCATGGCAGGAAGGAACGCTTCCACCTTCAATTTCTCAGATGCTGACCCTCTCCCTTAAAAGATTGCGACACCTGAGGGGACTGTTGAGAAGTAAGCAGGCTCTGGTTAGAAGATTAGACGAATCTGTACGTTCTGGCTAGAAAAGGGGAAGAAGAGAAAGCTTTTCCTTTAAGGAAGTCATGTTTGGAAAGCAAATACAGCCGTAGAGCTTCAGTCTCGAGCACCAAATGTCTTGCTGTTGGAGTGGAGCTGATAGGCTTTTTCCACATGCCCCCCAAATCGCTCCCTACCTGATCCTGCCCGTCTCCAGTAGCTCCACCTCATCCTGGCCTGTTCCTGCGGACCCAGCCTGCCCGGCGCGCAGGCCGCAGCACCCCGTGCTTGGTCACCGGCTCCGCCGCCCACAGCTGCTTGCTTCAGACTGACGCTGCAGGTACAGGCTCACGTCAACGTGCCTGAACTACAGGCAGAGTAAGCACAGCGGGGAAGGAAACACGCACGTACCCTTCAACTTACTGCTCGCTTCAATTCCTCTTGGGGTAGAAGCAGCAGCGACTGAGCTGTAAAAGTGTTTCCTGTTGGTTTTAAACCTCTCTTCCTCCCGTCTCCTCGCTCCCTCGAGCGTCGTTGTTTCCCGCTAAGATGGTGGCCTGATGCGACGAGTACGAGCTGCTGCTTGGCTGTCGCCTCAACCAAATGAAAAATGAAAGAGCATCTTAATATCACGAGGTTAAATGTGCAAGGCGCAGAGGATCTGGTGAGTGAGGGAGCTGGACCTGCAGCTACAAATGATGGGACAAACTGGGGGATTTCCACCGTTAAGCCTTAGGTTTAGTCTTTGCAGCTTCCCTCCCTGCCTGTTTGTACAAGGACTTTGTATGTAAAAAGTTTGGCCTGTTTCTGGGTTGCACCAGTCAGATCAACATTGTTTGTAGCAGGAATGAGTCCTAATGTGGTAACAGTTGTCTCATTTTCTGTAACTTCCCTATAATTTCTGGCTGGCTGGTTAAAGTATTACTTTCTGCAGAAGAATTAAGTACTTACAGAACTAGTTACTGGCTTTCCAGCTGAGGTTGATACCTGTCTGTTTATACAGGGTGAAAATGAGCTAGACATGCACAGCACATACCAGTTTAGCTTGTGAAAGCCCTCTTGCCCTGCAACGCTTCAGAGGGTTTTTCCATCATGGTCGAAGTGCCCCACGTGTGGTATATTTAGGACAGTTTGTTGACTGGGCAACAAAGCTTCTTGGAAGAGTTCTGCAGCACTTTGGCAAGGCTCTGACCGAAGTGGTTGGTGCTGCCTGTTTGTGGCCGCAGTTATCGGCCCGTACACGGGCCAGTTCCGAGCTTTGAGGGTTGTTTCTGGCCGAGGTCTGCAGCATCCTCATGATAGAGAAGCACAAAATGGCGGAGTGTCTCTAAAGGCAAAACACTCTGGCCTTTGAGGCGCTTGTTGAAAACCTCTAGAACCAAATCTGGAAAAGAAGATGCAGTTATGAGATGGTCTAAACACTCTGACGCTAAAATACACTCAAGCTGTCATGTGTATGCACAAAGCAGCCATGTGCGTGGAAGGGATGAGGGGTGGGAAGTGGTTTCCAACCTGTGATCTGTGACCTCTCTGGACTATTACTGTTAAGACAATTTGGGAAAAAAAAAAACCCCAGCAAACACCACCACACCACACTTTTCTTGCATTCACTTCAGCCAGCCTCAGCTCCACTGGAAACATTTTAGGGTATGAATACACCCCAATGTAAACATACACATGCAAGTAAGCATAAGCAGGCTACCGCTAATACCTTTCACGCAGTCACGGACTCTCGCCTTTCTACGTCTTCCTACACATACAGTGATACCAGAGAAAATCAGGCATGAAAGAGATTTTGGTCTGCCAGGCAGGACCAGTTCTAGTTAATGTGTATTAGACTACATAAGGATTTTTTCAGTCTTTGTATAGTTCATGTAAAAGGTGCCAGCTGTATTTGTGAAGTACAGTGCTGTACGCTGGCATTTAAGCACTGGATGAATTAAAATCCCTTTCTGCATACATTTACTTACTTGAGAGCAACGCTACACATTACTTCGTGCGTTCAGCTGATGCTCTTTAGATTAACTTTTGCTCTGTAGGTGTGTAAAGGCACTGTGTTTCTTAACGTACCAGTTTCCATAACAGTTTCTAGCTGAGTTTTTTAGATACCATGAAATAAAGTTATAGGGAATCTCGGAATCATTTTGATTTGAGGCGGACATGGGATCAAAACTAAGCAAACATGGTATTGAGTTTTCAATGAACTCTTGGCCTTAATTTCCTGGGTAAGTTTTTGTTTCAGGCAGAAGCCGTGAAGGATACTAGTTTTACATATCTATACTAGTCTCATCTCCACTTCCCTTTAAACTGCCAAGGTCTGAAACTACAAGCCACAGAATGTGATGGTCCAGTTACAAGTCTGTGTGAAACCAAACAATTGACTTGCATGTAATTCTGTTTACTATTTCTTTTCCCTATAGTGAGAGAAACTCATCTGTTCGCTTCCTGCCTCCACCATATGGTGCTGCATCTTGTATACAGCACATGTAGGAACTATTTGGCATTTTGTAAGGAAGGATATTTAATTATGTAACAGCCCCAGGAGAATTTTACTTCCTTTTAATTGATTTTTTAAAATTATTTTAATTTTTTTTTTTTTTTTTTCTGAAGCAGCAATGATTTTGTTTGCAAGTACCTGTGAAACGAAGTCTGTTTGGTAGATTTTGGCAACATGATAGCTTTCACTTTGGCACTTTATTTTACTGAGAATAAAATACAACAATAATTTTCACTTCTTTGAAATACTTTATTAAATAAATGAAAAGACTGGTTAAGCGAGGGCAGTGAAATGTTTTTTTTTCCCCGAGAACTGGAAGAGCTGCTCAAAAAAGACTGTTTTGCAGATGCCAACAGAGGGCAGCTAAGTTACATACATTTTTCTTGGCAAACTCCTGAGTAAGTGTTCTTTTTCCTATTAAAAGTTCCTAAGATTTTGTGCTGACAAACAAACCCAATGAACCTTCATAATTGCTTTGATTAGGTTTTGGTTTCAAAAGAAATAAAACTGACAAACAGGAGGAAGAAAGTTCTCTGTGACTTCTGTCATGCTGTTCATCCTCTACATCCCCCTTTATTGTACTACCTGAATATTGCACAGTTTTTAAATGCTTTTAACCTCTCAACAACCAAGGCAAGTTAATAAATGCCCTTTGTTCTATTTCAGGAAGAGCAGAGAAAGTAAGGCCAAGATTCACCATATCTATGTGAATATCTGTAACTTCAATGGGAATTTCATGTAGAATGAAATCCCTGTGTTTCTCGCTGCATCTGGCTTGCACAAGTCTTGCTCAAAATTTCCTAGCAAACATGATAAAGAGAGGAAACCAAAACTCAGAATGTCTGTCCTCAACTTCCTAACCACGGACTGTCCTTTTTCTTTAGGTTTTTCAAGTGATGAAAACAGTGATGAGTGCTCTGTGGCTTAGGTCAGAAGTGCTGCGCTGGATGTTCCTTGGGGATGATGAGGTTACTGCTCCCTGCAGCCTGCCGGTGCAACTCCATGTTCTGTCGCATCTTAAACTTACTCTGTCAATACAGCACAGGTAGGCTTAAAAACTTTACATAGTAGGAGCTGTCTATAAGTTCTTGAACAACATGCCAACTGCAGCCAGATCCTGCATTACACCAGGATCTGAGGTCTCGTTTCTTATTTTTTGTATAGTGCTAGACGCAGTATTAGCATCTCCTGAATACTTTTTATTTGCATCTAGTTTGATTACTGTTGTAGTCTCATTGCTGTAGAACCATCCTTGCAGCATCAATTCAGTGTCTTTCAAAGGAGCATTGGATGATGAGACCAGGCTCTGTCACGTGTTGACATGGTGGCTAACAGACAGCATAAGACCTATCTCAAGGGTCCTTTCCCTGCCAACGTGGGCAGAGGTAAGACTTCTTGGTGTACAGGAAATGCGTGATTGAGCCAAAGTTTTGTTCTGTTTCTGATGAAAAACATTTAGTTTATTTAATTGTGTGGGCCTTTGCTGGAGCTCACGAAGTGGAAGCTAAACAACGTGCTAGGGTCTCAGGGAGGGAGGGGGTATCAGTCCATGCTCCCAGAGGCTCCAAGTGACGTGATAGCCAAGACTGAATGGGAGTGTATAAATCTCTCTACATCAGAACTTTTTCTTAGAAAGCATGGCTGTAACATGCTTCGAAGCCTAAAGCCATCCACAGCAGGGCTGCCTTGTTCTGCATTTGTGTAGCTCCACGTGTTCAGGGAGCCTGACCTCTGGCTGGGGCTTTAAGTAGCACTGAAATACCAGTCAGAAATAGGAATAAAATAACTTGATCTGTGTCCTGTGTGGACATAGCTGAAGCCATATGCACAGTCACAAACCAACCACTGGAAGGGCTGCTCAGATGTTGCTGACCCAGGAGGGGACCCACTTAGTGATAGTGGAGACCACAGGCTAAGGCAGTGGCATTCTGTTTTCTGCAGTCTTAAGAAGCTTTTTTCAGATTTTTTTATCGTTGTGACCTGTGGTGGGCACAACCAAGCCTACAGTATCCGTGTGGTACCTCATACTCCCGGGGTGAATGAAAAACGATGTCATTCAAATCAAAGGAACCGTCCCTGCTTTAACTAGGGATTTGAGTGTTATCTTCATTTATGTACATCTATCACAAATTGGCAAATGGCTTATCTCTGTTCAGTCTGTTCTCTACTGATAGCTAGCTGAATCTCTTTATGGCTGATAAAAAATTTACACATCTATCTTCCTAGCACACTTCTGAAGAGAAGCCCTTTTGCACGGCTGATATGCAATGCTTTCTGAAGACAGGTTCCTTCAGCATTTAAATGACACTGTCCTAAGCTGTGTAGTGACTTGGGCATTTACAACACAGCACAAGGAAACCCCAGGAAACAGTGGGAAAAAACCTAACAGCGGCAAAACCACATCTGTCACTTTTGCTCCCTCTCCTCTTAAAGTACTTCATTTTTTTCTCAGCTTACCTATGAATATGCAAAGCTCTGCAGAAAGCTGTGGTTTCTCAGCAGGCCCTGCTTTCATAGTCTGTGCTTCTAAGAACTCTGAGGCAGGAAAAACACCTCCCAAAGACTGAATCAGGATGCTGCAGGGCCTTCAAGAATTATTAGGAATGATGCTGGGAGCATTTATATCTCAGACAAATAAGGAAGAGGGAAGGACATGATGAGCTATAGGACTGAACATATAAGCATAAGGCAGATTTTACACGTCATGAAATAGGATGACAGGAAGGATAAGGCTGTTGCGTATTCCATGTGGAGAGAATGTCAGATCAGGAATTGTAATGTCAGCTCACAGAAAACTGGGAGTTTGCTGCACCAACCAATGTTAACTGTGGGTTGAAGCTGTCGGTCCTGCACCCAGCTGTTGTACACTGCCTTACAGGAAGCGTACGGGTGTCCCTTGATGCAGCAGTGCGCCAATAAAAAAGGAGGTTTGTTGCTCCCCAGCAGGGGCAAGAAACATGGACAAACCTGTGCTAAATAAATGCCTAAATTTCCTCATTACTCTCTCTCAAAGGGAAGTTCCAGGTTCTGTCACCACTAAGTGTCCAGAAATCCTCAGAATTTTTATAGCTAATACGTGTGAAGAAACAGATTTTGTTTATCTCTCCATATGTAAAATGCACAGGGACGTAATGGTCTTTAAACGCTGAAGTTTTTAACTAACCAAGGAGGAATTGCCACTATTGAATGATACTGGATTTTCTATTCTACTTAAACTTTACACAGCCAGGGCTTTGCATGCCAGCATTGCAAAAGACAATTCCCACTGAAATTTGAGAAGCACCAGTCTCTATGTCCTTGCCATTTACTCTCCTTTGCCATTGACTTCCTGTACAAAGGAGTCTATTGTTCGGGTGCCTTACCCACTGCTGCATACATTAATTCCATTCTTTCACAGGGTTTGCTGTTCCCACTGCCCTTTGCTGGAATATGTTTGAGTTCCTTTCTGCTTTAGCAACAGCCGATTCTGCCAGATGGCTTTCTGTTACGTTTAGGCCAGGTGGTTTTGAAGGACTGTGCTGCATTGAAAGCACCTCCATCACTGTATTTAACATTTCCCTTTCCCTTTCTTCTGGCTTTTCTTCTCTGTGTTTCATTCACCCTTTACAAGTTTGAGTTGTAATTCTAGCAGATTTTATAGACTCAGGGGGCTGACCTATTGCTAAATGGTGAACCTACAGTGAACATGGAGATGCTGACGCTGACATCTGAATCGATAATGACTGATTCTTCAGAATGGTGAGGGTGAGTTTTTCATTGCCTTTGATGGATACTCAGCTAGTGTAAATCACTATACATGTGACGTTAGAAGCGTTACATACTGATTTATGCTGGCTGATCATCTGGAATGTTTGGTTTCTGGAGAAAGAAAAGAATGAGTGGTCATTAAAATTCCCATACTTTTCACTATGAACTCTACTTCCCTGTGAAAATCCTGCACAGAACAGTTTCACCTGCAGTAAGTACTTTTTTTCCCCCCTCCTGAGCTGTTAATTCCAGCCCTCCGCCCTTTCCATTTTCAGTCCAGCAAGTCATGTAGAGAAGTGATGCATCATTAGACAGTCACACTCTCTTTCTCAGCAGTTTACCCATTTTATTAAAATTAAACTCTTTGTATCTTCACTTCTGTGTTTAGCATCTGCAGCTAAATGGTTACCATGGGACCATCAGTACCTTCTCACTCAGTGTATGTGTTTCCTTGGGGGCTCCAGTGAACTGATGGGTTTTCTCCCTATTTCTGTCACCCTAATTAGGCAGACTAGCACACCATACACTTGCTTGCACTTACAGTAGTAAACACAGTGAAAACCCAGTCTTTGGGGAGGCCATTGGTTTTTCTGAACTTCTCATTAACATAGCTGTTGAAGCGCTCCATCCACCAAACTGTCTCATCTTTCAGTGGGCTGTACAGGGAGGTCTTCTGCATGTACTGAGAGGTGGGGAAACAGAGCAAAGGGAGGATTAGATTTCTGGCCGTGAAGAGTAACTGTGAACCGGCTTGCATGGCAGACATCCAACTACCCTGAGTTGTTCCAGGCATCTAGAGTTGGGAAGAACCCCCGGATCAACTTATAGAGGTGGAGGGAATAGAGCCTCTCGCTAGCAGAGCTAAACCTGAGCAAATGTGCTGACTCCCTTTGTACATCACTGCCACAGGCAGAAACGTGCCTGACCCACGGGGACATTGTAGAGACAGTTGCCCAAGCGCTCTGTCAAAGCAGTGCTTTCTCTCTTTCTCTGTGTGTACGTATGATAGACACAGTTCCAGTGTCTATCTGCCTAGTGCTCTCCTAGAGGAGAGTGCATCTGGGAGAGATGTATGGATGTATTCCCAGAGAAAACCAAGGAGAGAGCTTCTCCCACCGTCTCATTAATTCCTGTGTCAGCTGGAGTTTATCGATAATGGGATATTTACATTTTTCAGCCAAAGGCAAGTCCCCTTTCCCTGTGGAACAGCGGGCCTTCGCTGCAACTCCATCTGTGGGACAGTTGCTGAGAAGTTGCAAAGCTTCTGGTTAGTGATGCGGTCTCTGCTGCCTCTTGTCTTCTGGAAATACAGTAGGAAAATGGCTGATTCCAGGTAGGATGAAAGGGTAGGAAGGGAATGAGAGCAGAATCAACTGTAATTTGAGGAAGTGTGGCCTGTTACCAGCCACTCCTGTAAATTTTGTTCCCCTCCTCGCAGCAGGAGCCCAGATAATTTATGTTCTGCTAATAAACACCTGTCCTTTGTTTAATATCACTCGTGCCATGGGATCCTACCCGAGCACCTGAATTCCCATGTGGATAGCTCTCTAGCTGAGCAAACAAACTATTCCAGGAAAACAAGCGGCGTACTGATAATAGCATATATTGCAGGAAGCAGCTGTAATCTGCTGTACTGAACTGCACTTCTACAGGAACGGTAAAACTCCAGCCGAAGTAGGCTTGTCTGATACCTCTCTACTGTGTATTTCGCTAGTTCTCAGAACACAGCATGACACTGGGAGAAGGGCTTTAAAAGCAAACTGTTTTCTTTCTTCCGATTCTTTTAATTGTCTTTCATCAGAGCCAGTTCTAACTACTGAAGGGCCTCGTTTGAAGCAAAACCACAAGTAGATCTGAGCAAAGCAGGCTTCTATTTTGTATGACAAGAGATGTATGGGCATACAAGCCAGAACCGTCTTGTTCTGTTATAGCTCTGATTTGAGAAGTAAAGATGGAGACTTAAGAATGGGGGGTCTTGAAGAACACATCTACATCTTACATCATTACGATTATTGTGTTTAAGCATAACAGGATGATCAAAATCCTTAGCCAAGATTAAGGCTCCTTTGTGCTAGGTAGCTGCAATCCAAGGCGGCTTGCCCTAAGAACCTTATGGTCTACAGTTACATGAGAGAACAATGGCAGGAAAAAGAGGTCCATGGAAAGAAACTGTCAGGTTAAGCAGAGAGCTGGTCCATGGCAGAGAACAGAACCTGATCTGGTACTGCTTCTCTTCAGCCTTGTTGCCATGCCTGACCAAAAGCCCACATCCATTTCCTGGGTGGGTGCATAGATTTTGCACACAAGGCACTTATTTTTAGCCTTTCAAAACTGTCTCTGTCAAGCACACCCTCCCCTTCTTCTGAACTATATGGCCTTAGTTTACCTGATTGGTCAGATGAACAGTCAGACCATCAGAAGCGGCATCATAATTGTCAGCGGTCAACTGGACATAACCCTGGGCAAAAAGTAACACGTACGCTGCTGTGCAGGCAATGAGGAGGTAAGACCGGACATCAAACTTCTTCCCTTCCAGGAGCAGCGGCTGGTAAATATACCTGTCAGAGCAGTGCTTCAACACACGTCACCAACCAGCAGCCATAACACATGGCAATTCAGAGCTCCACGAACCCCCAGGGAGTTCGTTTCACACCACAGAACTGTCCCGTTTGGCCCTTCCCCATGGCGGCTCTGTGGCAGCGGAGGGCGCTCGTGGGAGACGAATGCCAACCGCTCCTTCCACAAGGAGGGAGCGGGAGGTAATTAAAGATTTACTAACATTTACTGGAGAATATACAAAGTTTATGTCTGAACACAAAGAGCCCTTCATACAGCACCATTGCTTTTATTGCTAGAGTCATGTAACCTGGGAATTGTTTCCCTTTAACATCAAAGGTTGCTGGACGTCTACATAAGTAACAAGGATGTGCTGTTAAAGCAATCGATGGCAACAACAGTTTTCAAAGGAATATGAAGCCTCATTCTTCAGACCATAAGCTATACCTCACTGATAGTAATGAAGATGAGATCTAAAAGAGGATCCAACCTCTTCTTCCCCTGGCACTGCTGCTTGTCCATGTCAAAGACCACATATTGGTCTAACTAAGGCCCTTGGTCTGATTTTGTCAGGCAGTCATCGTTTTGCTCCATATACTGTCTGCTGCGTAAACCTGGTCCAGCCTATTGCAGAAAACCTGTAAGGTCATCTTTCCAGTTTACCATTTTAAAAATCTCTCTTATCCTTTTCAATGAGGCCAACCATTCCTTTGTTGTGAAAAGAAGTGTTTGGATGAACGTAAGCAGAGAATATTGCTTGCTTTGGCTAGGGCAGCTCTTGAAAAGGTTGCTGTGCGGTGTTTTCTCTTGCAAGATAGAGATGCCAAGCCACGATAGCAGAATGTCAGGGAAGTGGCACAAGGGTCAGCGTGAGGAGTTGGTATCATCGCTTTGCCAGGACATGCAGCGATCACTACCTGTGCTTTTGCCATGCCAATACTACAGTGTTGTCACGAGTGTATCACATTGTCCTGCTGGCATGTCATGACAATGCCAGGCAATGACATGCATATACGGGCACCTTGAAGTTGAGAGTGCTCTGTATGCCTAGCTGTGTACACTAAAGGCAGCATCAAAGGCATCTGGGAACTGCAGCTCCTAGGATAAATAATGAAAACATCTGTTTTGCATTTCTCTTTGAAAGTTTTATTCACTCATCTCAAAGCACTGAAATGATTTAATTATAATGCATTCCTCAATTGAGGGAAGGACACTGAGGTGAAGTGAGTTGTGTAAGAGTGAGCAAGTAAAGTTCAGTAGCTGCAACTGTTCTCATGATTTCTGCTGCCTTATTTTTCCTCTCTTTTTTTCTGCTGTTCTGTTACTCTACAAAACATTCTAGGAGTGGCTGAGGGGGTGTATATTCTATAAAGAAGAACCTTCATGGTACTTTTATTCATGGAAGGAATATAGAATAAAACAACCCTAACCCAAAGTTTCAGTGACTACTAGCCACTGCCTGTTGATTGAGGTATAGGCTTTTGCAGCATTGAGGCAGGGTTAAGAAGATATTTGCGAGGCTTTATTCGATTGCATGGAACAGATATTGTAGCTGTACAATTTGTAAAATGCTAGCTTTGTATAAGAAGCTGGGATAATATCCAATTTAAATTGCTTTGCGCAAGGCTTTATGTATAGCATTCATGTACAGAACTGTAGCATCTGGCATTTTGAAGTCGTTCTTAAATTTCCAGACAAAGGTAAATTCAAATCTTTCTGATGACAAAGATCTACCTTGAAATGACCGAAGTGCAGATGCAAGACAGGCTAACCAGAGAAATAGCCTCTCTCCCACAAAATGAAATCTCATGGGTTGATGAGATGCAGTGTAACCACATTGAATACCTATGGAACAATTCAACTCTCTGGGGCCAGTGTGCTTAATCAAGCACACTACTCACGCAGGAATTCCCAGGCTTTGGTCTCTACCTTTGCATTATTCTTGCCTGAGGGTCGTGGTGTGGCACTTTCTATTGAATAGGTATTCCTCAGTGCTGTGGAGCTTGGCTTGGAGGGTGTCGACAGCAGCTGGATTTTTAAGCAGGAAAATTCCTTGACCTTGGTTAGACAAACTTGGTTTGCAGATCCAAATCTGTTCTTCTGCAGAGAGAATGAGTCTATTGTAGTAATGTGTGTGGTATGAAACACCAATGTGCCCATTAGGGGGCTCTGAAAACTGCTCACCTGAATGTGTGTGTACGTATATACATACACATGCATATAGATGTCCATTGTTATTACTGTGTCTGCTTTCATGAACATTTTAGAGGATCACAGAGCTATTTAAATTGGTTGCCACCATGATTAAGACAATTCACCTTTGCAAAGCTCAGCAAAGGCATTTATATCATCTTTGAAGTCCGGGAGAACAGCTTCTGGGAAGAATTCTTCCATCTTCAGTAACCTATGGTAGAATCAAATACAAGTTGAAAACTCTATCCAGAACATTCATTTCTCTGTTACTTTCAGAAAGGATGGTTGCAAGTAAAAACTTAAGAAATAGCTTAAGGAAGGAGCAGAAATGAGAAGCAGCTTCTCTCATATTTACAGTGTCTATGGCACAAGAAGTTGTGGCCTTTCCCGTAGGACGATGTACACAAAACAGGGGAATTACAATGACTGTTGTCTTTGGGGGACGTGGCACTCCTACGACTCCAGGCATAGAAAAAGAAGAAGTTCTGTCTCTGACATATGTACTTCTGGGAAAAAAGTGATTTTTCTAGAAGATAAGAAAGAAGTAAAACCCCGTATACTTTGTGTCCTGTACTGTTATGCATTGAGAAGAAACTGGTCCTTTATTTATGTGCTCTCACTTTCCGTTGGCATGTTTCTGGTCAAGGTTCAAAGAGGTGAGAGTTCTTACTTGGAATTAGAGCTCCTACTGATCTTTTTCATCACCCGCTTTTGCTCTCTCAGGCAACATAGAAGTCCTGTCTTACTGGTGAGGGCTCTGCTCTTGGGAATCTGATAGAGAAGATGTTCACCTTTATGAGAGAAAAAAAAAAGCTTGCCCTCATTGTCCCATGCAGCAGAATCTGCAGGATGAAGCTTTTTCACCATTGACTTTCACCTATTTGCTTGAGGGCAGTAGTGACAACTCATGGAGCAGTGAAATCACTTGCTGTAATGTGTTTCTGTCCAACCTTGCAGCAGAACAGACCGACCTGATGGGACTTCATGAAATAGCGCGTCCCTTGACCACTCCAAAGGTGTTACTGCTGTCGCACCATTCCAGCTGCGGAATTACGTTGAAACGTATCTGCGCCGCTGTGCGTTGGGCCAGCCGCCGTCTGGCCGCAAACGGCCACCGCGTTGCCGTCAGGGCTGGCGAGGGGAAAGGTGGGTGCTGTGTGCGGGCTGGTGGGGAAGCGGTAACACACCCCCTCTGCCACAGGACAGCCCGCAGCTCCGTGCCCTGATGTGCAGGCTTGCCAGGACGCGGGTCTTGACCCACTCCCAGAAGTAAAAGAATCGCCCCCGGGGCTGTGCTTGGGGAGATTTGTGTGTGTTCTGCGAAGTACCGCTCTGAGGGAGCCAGCCAGAGGCACCGCTGTGGGGGTCCTTGGTCTTACGCCTTTCTGGTGGGAAAGCTGGTGGGGCCCTGCCAAGTCAGGATGCCCTGATGAGACAAAGGGCAGAGCGCAATTCAAAAGGGCGCTTGCTCACACAGTGGAGTCGTCTGGCTTTTAGCGACTCTATTCTCCCTAGATAGAGACAGCTGGGCCTGGGATGTGTGGGGTGACCCCTCTTGAGCTTCCTTCACTTCTGTCTTCAGGTGCACCTTTCTCCTCTCCCCACCTCCGCTGCGCTGAGGGTCTCTGAACGTGAGACACCCTCCGTCTGCGAGGCCTAGATGGTGCCAGAGGTGCCAGAGCAGGCCGCGTGCTGCTCCCGCGTCCGTCCTCTGGCCGCCTGCGCTCGGACCCAGAGGGGGAGTACCGCATTTCAAAAATGATTGCCATGCTTTGTGTCTCAATCTCTGGACTGCTCATCTCGCTATGTTTAGTTCAATGGTACCTTTTCTCCCAAAGCTGTTTTCTTGTCCAAAACCCTTTCTTTAATCACCATAGCAATCCAGCTCTGCTGTCCCCTCGGAGGACTGCCAAGAAGTTGAGGTTACCTGTTCCTCCTACTCCCAGGTGACCTCCCCTGCCCTGACAAGTCCAGCATCCTCAAGTTTTTCCCACTGCCCTCTCCCACTCGAGGCCCACAGGCACCTCTGCCTTCTTTGACGCGGCAATAGATCTCTCTCGGCGCTTGATTTCACACCATTTCAGAGCATAATCCTCCCTTCTGTTGTCATAGATACTCTGCCAGCCTCTGCCCTGGCAACCGATGCTCACGTTGCATATGGAAAAGAAAACAGCAAAGTAGTCTCCCTTCTCTTAACAAATACCTGGTTTGCTCATATCTCTTGAACTCCTAATGACTTTCTCTGGGAGCCTGACCTAACGCACCCAGAGGCCCCCGGGTGGGGGATAAGGTGGGCAGCGTTAATTAGAATGGCTGCTAGTGGACCTGCTGCTCTGAACTTGAGAGAGTGGGGGGAGTAATTGAGGATGTGAAGAACGTTGTGATTCAGCAGCTCTAATGAGAACTTGTACCATTTCAGCAGGGTTTTTCCAATCAGGATGCAACTGGTACCCATGGAATAGGAATGTTCAGGGTCCAGTCTTAATAAGGAGCCTCTCTGCTGAGGAGCTCAGGGAAAGATGACAAGGAGCGGTAGAAAAAGCTGTTTGTAGACATAGTGGAATATGACATAGACATTTGTTTTCCATAGTGGAAACACAGCAAGGAAAATGCTGTTTGCAGCAGAGATTCTGTGGTCCTTGCTGGTGACAACATCTAGAGAAGAATGCCAATATTCCGTAAAGAACTCAGAAAGGAATGAATGGAACTTCTGATCTGACAATTTTTCTTGGGCAGAAATCTTGTCTTATTTTTTGCTTGTTTTACATTTAGCACAATGGAATGTTGATCAACAACAGTGGCTCCTAGCTCTAGTGATGATGCTAGCAGATTTGCTACATGGTGTAGCTAAGTGGTTTCTGAATAGCCCTAACAGAGAAACTTTCATTAAAGAAATAGAAGTATTTCATTTCTTTGCAAGGATATAATAGTTAGCTACTTTGCCACAGGTTACCTTCCAGAGGATAGTTTCTGTTTGAGTTATCTTTAAATGGTTCCCCATGTGTACCACTCCAAAAAGACAGCAAATAAAAGGAAAATTATTTGAGACCGATGGAAAATGGATAACTTTGCATGACTTCATATATGGTCATACTACTGTTCATATGAGTCTGCTGAGAGGACCTACTTACAGCCCAGCTCCATTAGATCCACTGATATAAAAATATGGTCCTGGTCCAATTGGTACTTTCAGCATCTCTTCTTCTGGCTGTTTTTCTTGAGGGCGTGCCTTACCCTGTGTTCTATTCCTATTAGACTTGGCTTTGTCAAGCTTCACTTCAGAATTGGTAGAAGTAGATGCAAAATTGGAAACTGAGAAACTTCCGATGATCTGGGATCTTCTCCATAAAATCCACATCTAGAAAGACAGCTGCTATGAAAGAAAATACTGTAATGTAAGGGACCGCTTCAGTCGGTTTTATAGCCATCACTAGGGGCATTGTCTTAAAACAATTCAGAAATTACTGCTAATCTAACCTGGTAGCAAGTACCATGGTATATTAAAGGCAAAACCAGGAAATACAATAAAATATGTAGTAGAAGGGAACATTCCAACCAGCCCTAGCCTATCAATGCTAAATGGCATTCTCTTACTTGGCAGACCTCGGCTGCACAGGACTTTCTCAGATATCTCGTATAGGTAGGTCTCAGTTCTGTCCTAAGCTGGGCATAGATCGTTCCAGCTATCCAGGTGGAAAGCTGGGGGTGGCTTTGGGAGAATCTGAAAGACTGCAAGGTCTAGAGAAGTGTGGAGGTACAAAGGGAGAAGGGCAAGAAAAGCCTCCTAAGAAGTGTTAGCCATACACTATACATTGAAAGAGATGTTCTTTCAGCTGTTAAAGCCTATAGGAATTTTGGCATGCCCAGGATGTGACAGCTCTGAGGTCCCCCTGACAGGCAGCCACCAAGTGGAACGGCACACGTAAACTGTGGTGACAATGACTGAAGGGGTGGGAATGGGAAAAACCCTGCTTCAAATAGGTAATGAGCCATCTCAGACTTGTGATGGTTCTGTTACTTATTCGCAGATCCCAAGGCTCAAAAACTGATGAATTTGTAGGAGGTAAGTGTTTTTCAGTACAAAGTTAATGGGATCTCCCTAACCAGTAAGTGCTGCTTGGTTATTTGTGGAGGATAATGTCAGAGCTTGTATCTAGCTTTAGCAGTTGTGAAGAACTTTTTGGCCTTCCATGAATGATAAACTAAACTGAAAACATCACTTCCAGATCTTCCTCTGTCAAGAGGTTCCCCTGTATAATACATAGCAAAAGCCTTTCTTTTGCAAGGCAAAGTGAGATTCCATCCCCATGTTTTACCCATATTTCAGGTTGACACAATGACATTATAGAACATAAACGAGATGAAGGACATTATTAGATTGGAACTTGAACCACATTTGGATATGAATGAAAGAGAATGGCCAGTAATAGGAAATTTTATTTTAATATGGCTGCTGGTAAAGACCTTCAAAAGGGCAAACCATACAGTTTCAGAAGTGGCATCTGATGTAATGATGTCATCAGCCTCAAAATTATTGCTGGATTTATCATCCATTAGCTTGGTCTTAGCAAGATGGTGGTGGTTTTGGTCTGACTTCTTGGCTGGTAACTCATAGGAACCGTGAGTCTGGCACTTGCTTCCAGAACAGTTCCTGACTCCTTATAACTAGCATTTGGGATATTGATACCCAAATCACTGGCTCCCGACCTACAAAAAACTTACATAGGTTTAATACTTCCAGCGGCTGAGAAACTCTGCCTTTGGGGCTTTTTTTCAGCTTGGCTATGCACAAAACATTTGGGAACAGTAAAGTCTGTGAATAGAAGAAAAAGTCCACTCTGTCCAAGTTCTGTTCCTACTGGAATGAGGTGGTAGCAGGGAAGGAGAGAGCAGGAAGCAAGCATTTGACAAGACTGAAGTTATCTACACTTTGGACTGTTCTTTTATTGTTATTTGTTATAGTACATCCTGTGATCGCATGAATAGAAATTTCCATCTCAACGACAAAACTCTTTTGACTTAAGTGGAGCAAAGGTATTGGGCATTGTTATCTCTCATTTTACAAGCTCTCGTTTTATGTCCTCGTTGCACTCCACCTATGAACACAGGTGCAGTCCACCAGGACTGTGTGCCCACAGTTATTGCGTTTCCCAGCAGGCTCCCACACCTGGTTCAGTTTGCTTTGGAATAAAGGAAGTAGATTTCAAACTCTTTGAGGGGGGACTTGCTTTAAATTTCTGCTTCATGTAGTACTTGGCACCAAAGGGTTCTGACAGTAAAAGCCTTAACATTGTTAACAAACTGCAGCATTATCAGTGCTGATCCCTGGACTCCTGCCTTGAATTTCCTCCTTAAATTAAAACCAAAACAAACCAATAAAACCAAAAAAAAACAAGCAGTTCAAACAAGCCAGGGCACAACATCCGTGATGGAGAACGCTGCCTCGGCAATGTCTTGGAACCAGCTGAAATGCGCTTTTCCCACGATGAATTTCAAGCTGCCTGTTGCTGGTGCTGTGGAGCCGACACTCCGCTTGCTTGTTGCAGGATGGTGGGATGGTCGCAGTGGGGAGGACGCTGCAGCGGAGAGCAGTGCCCAGCTCCTTGGCCACCGTCGCATTGTGCCAGCACAGCACGAGACCAGGCAAAAACACAACACGCTCTGGCTTCCTCCAGCAGAGGCTGTCATTAGCAACTCAGGCACATTTTTTGAACAAACTCTTTGAACGTAGCTCAAAGACAGCGTTAACGCGTTACGCGCAAGCGTCAGGCAAATCAAAAGACAAGCAGAAAAGTAGTACAGCTCAACTGTTTCCTAGACCCGATGCATTTTATGAAAAGGTTGTACCACGAAGCGGTACCACCCCTCCAGCTACTGGTATCTTCCACAAGGGAGGCTGATCTCTCTCCTCTGCCTTAGCACAGTAACAGTGCTGCTGTTACTCTGATCTGGGAACGTAAATACTGATTTATCTATTTTTAACATTTAATTGCTCACTCATACCTCCTGCTAGAGCTTTGGGCTCTTTTATTGTCTCTCTACTTGCCTGGATTGCTAAGAAATTAACCAATTTTAAACAGTCCCATTTATTCCGAGACATGGACACATGAAATATCCTGCAGTGCTTGAAGTGCTGGTAAGGTATTCTTCCATTAGTCTGAACACGTACTTGTCTCTCCCTCTCTAATCTTTATACAGAGACCCAGGGGGTGGGAGCTTTTTATCTTATTTTCTGTCTAATTATGAAATCTCCCAGTATTAAAGATGAACCTTCATTTCATTGACTCTTTTGACATGTACTATTTAAGCCTGAGTCCCCTTAGTCTTCATTTGTTTGTGTGTTTTGCATCCTTTCATGGCTTAGTATTAACGAGGTAAGGAGGCACATGGACGCGGGGGTTATTCCCATTGCCTGATTGCATAAATTTCAGGCAAGGCCCTTTTCTCTTGTTTATCAGAGGTGGGATTAGATGCTTGTTGGGACTTGAGCTCTTAGGACGGGCTTGGCTTTCACAGCTGATCAGCAGAGAGGAGTGGATATTTCAGCGGCTGAGTGTGTGCATCTGAACTCAGTTCTGCGTTGCCCTGTGAAAGGGTCTCTCTCTGTCCAAAAGGTACTTGTGGTGGGGAGGGGAGAGACCTTGGGGAAACAGTCTTCTAACTTGTCACATAAACTAGCAGCATGAAATTAAACACTATGATTCCCTTCAAGAGAGCCCACACAGAGACTGTCTCCACACTGGGTGCAGCCAGTAAGTTGCATTGCTTGAGACAATTTTTAGTTCGGCTCATTAATTTATTTGGGACTGTGTTGGCAGTGTCTGTATAAGGAGCTCCCATCTAATCTCAGCTCCTCTTTCAGTGCACATGGAGATAAACACACTGTCAGGGAGATGCAGTCTGCTTTGTGTCATTTGCCACCAAAAGAAAAAAAAAAAAAAGCAGAGCTTAGAACACAGAACATCCTTTTTCCCTTTTCCATGTACATGAAGGTTCAACAGAATAATAGTTGACTGATATCTCTAGAATGCAGAGTTTAAATCTAGCTGAAATTTTCAGTTAAGAAAGCTAAATGATCTAATCATCTTTCTAAAGGCAAGCATTACCCTAAGGATTACCTCTGTATTAAAAATGTTTTCATTTGAAACAAATCAAAATATTTTTACTGCTAATGCACAGAGCAGAGTTCAACAATGAATAAATCAGAAAAATAATACTGTTAGTTTTGTCACTGAAAGATTTGTGGTATTTCAGCCAAATTATCTCTCCATAAAAAAGTAATGGCTTCTTTTCAAAGGAGCTGCTTGCTAATGGATAGCTTGTATTTTTCTTCATGTTTTCAGCAAAACACTTAAAACATTACTATAAAATATTTTAATTTCACTAGATATTTGTCAGCCAGTATCAATAATGCCTGTCTTGAATTATTTTAGAAGCAAAGGGATGGGCTTGTATTTTCACAGGGTTTAAATGAAAATGGTGTAAATTACGTGCAGTATGTCTGTAATTTATGCTGTAAGTTGGTGGCCAGCACTTTGGCTAGTATAAGAAGATATAACTCCCTTGATACTGGCGTCAATTGAGAACCTGGTCATAGGACTCGGCACAATTAACAGCTAAAAACAAGGACACAAGATTCACCTCCATCAGCTAATAAGGATCCATCCTATTGTCGGTTACTTCCTTGCATCATGGGTTTGGTGTTCTTTTTCCTCTTGGTTAGCACAAAGGCCTGACCCGCAAAAGGAACGATCATCGTCAGCCACTTCGCCAGAGTCATGAGTGATCCAGGAAAGTCTGTAAGATGTATTTTTCTCTTTGTCATCTTTTGCTCTCTTCATCCTAGATGCCATTTTTCACCATCTTGTGTGTTTTTTTTCATTTCTTCAGAACCTTTATTTTGACATAGTTGTTTAGCTGGGAATACATTGGCTCCACTTTCTATCTACAGCTTCTTATGGGTGGTCTCTAGTGATAAGCTTGTTGGTGACTGTGCTGGGGATCTGAATGCTTTTGTATCTAATCTTTGTGCTTTTTCTATTTCCTCCCCCTTGATAGTACTCAACGTAGGTCTTGAGTTGCCTTGTAAATTTGCTGTAAGTAACTGTGTGCTTTCCCTAAGTCTGCTGCCCACGGGGGAGCAGTGTCCAAGAGTTGCTTTCAGATACATCTGGTATTCCTTGTCTACGGCATCTTCAGGCTCTGGTTGGTCAGCCTTGGGATAAAAGGCAGGCTTTTTTTCAGGAAGCTTGAAAGCTGAGAACCATTTTTTGGTTTTGTAATACAGATGAAAACAACAAATGAGATATTCTATCTGGAGACAGAAGCCATAATCCTGGATAATTGCTGGACAGGTTAGACAGAATATTTTTAGCAAGTTTCATGCTTGGAATAGTCAGTTGTAAAAACGAACTTGTTCTGAGTCAAGGCTCAACTATTTTGTAGGAAGGATGCTTACCGTAGAAAGCATAGGGCAACTGAAGCATCAGCTAGAATTAGAGAGGGAGATACATATTTGCTACTTTTACTTAAAAGCAAAAGTAACAAATAGTCTAAGGACACCAAAGAAATGGAGCATGCATACTGTGTACTTTAAAGCCCATCAGAAGGACAAATGCAAAAGTGCTAGTTACTGTAAGTATTCTTATGTAGGAAGATATAATACAATAAGCTAAATTATAATACTGAGCTACTGAGTCTACAGTTAGATATATTAGATATCTATGTATCTATATATATCTCCTATTAAAGACTGTCCTCCCCCACCGTGATTTCTTGGAGTGGGTATGCAAGGTGGACAAGCATGTCAGTGTCACCGATTCATGGTGTTTGTGGCCGAGTCGCAAAGCGTTGCAGTGCCAGTTCCCCTATCTGCAAGTGTGAGTAGTAACTGCGTAATTGCACCTGGGTAGAACTGGAGTTCTCATTTTGTAGTACAGTCAAAGACTGACTGTTCAGCTCCATTTGTTTGGATGGAGTTTTATTTTCAGTTGGAAGCTGAAGACCCCTGCAGTTTCTCATGACATGACATCTTAAAGAAAAAGAAGCTGTCTCAATGAAATCTGAGGTTTAGAGAAAGGCAGGTGTTGTGGAACCTCAGGGCACCTGCCTTTCTCTAAACCTCAGTCTGGCAAAGTCACAAGGGGAATTAGAGGAAAAGGGGTTCTTTCAGACTCCACTGGAAGGTGAGGAGTGGGGGTTGGCATAACACACAGCAGCTGCTACCCAAAAGAGTCTGGCAGAGGGCTTTTGCCAGACAGTAGGATGAAGCTCCAAGATCCCCTGAAGAGTGGCAGGGAAGAAGAAGCTGTTCCTCTAACAACGCTCTCACCCTCAGACTGGGAGGCATCCTGGCAGGGAAAGAACTGACAAGAGTTTGTAAAGTGGGGATTTGTTAAGCTTGGGTTAGGGTCCTGAGTCCAGCACAGTGCATGGAGCAAAGGCTGCTCTGGGTGGAGCTGTAGATACAGAGGGAACATGCTGAGTAGGGAAGAGGACTGGTAAGTGGTGTTTTACGTTCAGGTGGGTTTGCGTTTTCTAATCCAGCTGCGGTAAGGAGTCTTGCAGCACTTCCTCCTGCACTCAGAATGCACAGGTCAGAAAAGGAGTAAGGCTCAAACATGTCATTGAAAAACACGTATGAACAAATCCTCACCATTGCTGAGGAGATACTGAGTTTTATGCTCCTCTTTCACTTGTCCCTTCTGTGGTGTCAAACTCAAAAGCAGAAATCTTCCTCTCAGCCAAACCCAGCTCTTCTGTTCTGCTGGCATTCTACTATTTGCTTGTTTCTTATCCCAGCTTCTTCCTGTAGTTTCATTTTAGGATAAATGCTTCTCTCAAGTTTCTCTTCTTATGTTGTTGAGCTCTTACACATCAATTCCCTGTGAGGCTGAAGGTATTGAACTGAGCCAACAACTGCTTGTGAGGAACTAACACACCCCATGGCCTCACAACTTGTGTGCACCTTTGCATCCAGGTACCAAGTTGTATGGAAGTTATTTTACACACTCTCCTGGATAAGTAAAAGGATTTTAAAACAGTAGAAAGAAAAGCCTCCTCCTTATGTCTGTTTAATGATGTATGTCTCTATAGCACCTTCTTAGTGACAGATACTAATACATACAGTGATGATGATAAAGAGATGGTGCTGCTGTATCCAGAATTTATGCAAAGCCTTTTATATCAAAGAACAACATTTTAGGCATCACCTTGTTTAACTGGAACGGTAATACCTAGTTGTTCTGCAACAACTCAACAAAACAGTTTGGTGTTTTTACTAAAATGTGCCTGATGGCAGCAGGTTGCTCAGTTTTGGTGATCTGATGAGATCTCACAGAGGAGGCTCTGAGGATTTGTCAAGTCATGTTTGGAGTAAGGGCCTGCAACATTCACTCCAAATACCATAATAGAGATGCAAATGCTCGTTTAGCTTATAAGTTGGCACTGCTGTTGTTAGATGACACAAAACGGGTTCAGCATCTTACTGAAAAATCACTCTGTACTGTATCTCCCCGGAGATGAGAGAGGCATTCTGTACAACCACAACTTCTTGCCTTTTAGCCCCTTCTTTCAGGGGCTAAAACCGTATCTTAAGCTAACACCAAGTAATGGGAATTCTAACATTTGCATGTCAGTCTCTAAATACTTTAGCAGAGCCTTAACTGTTCTCTGCCTTGCCTTCACTTCAGAGAACTTGAGTTGACTTCTAGCCAGGCCTTCTTCTAGAACAGCTTCTAAAGAAACAAACCATCCTGTGATGGAGCGGGTTTGCGCTCCGGAAGAGTACAGACTGCCTTATTTCATTGACTGAAGAATGGTGGCTTCGCAACAGCAAGCGTGGCTCAGAAAAGCCAGCCTGCTTCTGCTTTGTGTACCTGGGGATTCGCTGTGCCTGTCTGGGAGGGTCGGAAAACCTTCAGTGCCATAAACACAGGCTGATCCCCTAGCAACGGCTGCCTGGCTACCGCTGGTAATCGTGCAAGGTGTTGAAAATGCAAAGGGATTTCTACAAGTGTGTGTGCTTTTCGATGAAGCTCTCCAATGGCAGTGTTACAGGAGGGCTGCTGAGCAAACCGGTGTGTGTATCAGAGTAGAATTGCACAACAGAAAAATAGGAAAACCAGTTCAGTTCTCTGACTGTCTGCTGGCTGGCACGTTTTTGCTTACTCTTCTGTGGCTTTCCTCAAGCCTTCAAAGGTCAGGCTTCACCTCTGCTGGAGACACCCTTCTCCTGCCACTTGCACTGCTCTGGTAGCAAGCCAGCAAGTCTGATTTCATTCTCTCCAGTGCACAATCACCAATAGCACAACAGGTCAAAGACATGAAAATATATACTTTGCCTACAATGTAGTTTTCCTTTCTGTGGTAGAGTTTGCACAGCTCGGTACTTTGTTGGACTTCGTTAATGCTGAGTACTGGTGTTGGTCCGGTGCAGCGTGCGCTGCCAAATTTGCCAAAGCTAAATCAAATCATCAAAACTGGTAACAGGGCAAAATTAGTGTCCTAAGTCCTCATAAGTCCTTCTGTTTCTTTAGTGAACAGAGACGAATCCTTCTGCAAAGTTCTGCAGAGCCAAAGGCACCGGCTGCGGAGGCCCTCGAGAGCCAAGGTGAGGTCTGCACCAGCAAGGGTACCCGTGCGATAGAAGTGGATCTGTAGGCAGAGGGAGTACGTAACGTACTGTAACGTGTGTGCTGTGGACACCAGATCTCCGGCGCCATCCATTATCAGTGGGACAGGGTTGGGTGCCTTCCCTGGTTCAGCTCCGTCCACACAGAATCCAGCCTGTGAGCTCAGAGAGCACCCAAGAGCATGCTGAGGAGGAATGAGCACGATATTCCTGTGAAAATGGCAGGCCAGATGTGATCAAAAGCACACCTGCAAACTCACCTAGAGCCGTTAAAAAAGGCAGTGGCGACACCGTCAAAACACAGCTCACACTGATGCAAAATGACATAAATTCAAACGTATTTTAAAAAGGGGGAACAAGCTCATGATAGTGTGAGATAACTGCCAAATAGAGAGATTTTTCTTAGAAGACCCCCTGTAATTGGTTATTGAATCCCTTGAATAGTTTTACTGTGTCACTAAGATGCAGCTACTGGTGGGCTGAGCCTATAATAACCCAGGGATTAATTTGGTGTAAAGGAATGGAAAAGAAAGGAAAAAATAGAGGAGAAGAGAGAGTCCTGCATTCCCCTCTGCATCCCAAACCTCATAAGGTCCTACATGTGTTTCAGGGAGTCTGAGGATGCTGGGATAAGTATGGAAAAGAAACAACTCAATGGTTTTGGCTAAAACGAAGTTCTAGCCAAATGGAGTGCATCCGTTGCCAGTTTTATGACTAAAGGAATCATTTTATGACTTTGACAAATCACTGTTTCTATAGGAGCTTCTCCTCCCTCACATTCTTGTTTTTATTAGACCATTAATTCTCTGAGTGCAGTGAAAACTGGCTAAAACAATGGGACCTTGATTTTTTTCAGGCAGCTGCTGTGTACTACCACACTTGCAATAATAAAGGATTTTGACACTTATGGAACCTCAGCCAAAAATGTAAAGATAGAAAAGCCCATTTATGGAGCCCTAAATTCCTCTCTCTCTAGATTTTTCTGTCCTTCAGATGCAGGAGCAAAAAATAAGGCGGGGGTTTTTTTGGTGACCTCAGCTGGATATGCACAAAGAGTAGGTCATCACCGGGGTTAATATCAGAAGATAAAGTTTGGAAAGGTCTGCATTTACTGCCAGGCTTTCACGCTTCCAACTGCGGACACAAGAGTTCAGTCGTTGTCCTACTTCTGCCACCTCTGCCAGCAGCAGCTGAGATGCTGAAATCCCCTTCCAGGGAACGCCGGCAGCTCCTCGCAATTAGAACTGTAAGGGAGGAGGGATGAAAACCCAGCGGTAAACCTGTGTTTTCTTATGTGGCAACTCCCCCAGCCCCTCCACCCAAAAGGGATGAGAAAAGTTGATGGAGGTTGGAATTTGGCTCCGATTCAGGCTCTCTCTGGGTTGGCCCTGCATCCTCCGCTGTGGACATGCCAAGCCAGTGTGAACGCTCTGGCACTCCTCCCTCGCGGTCACAGCGACCTAGAAGAACGTTCTCTGTATTTTCCTGTTCGTGCACAACGCCTCTGATCAGCTCCAGCGCTCATGCAGAGCCAGTCAGGGTCCTGTCCTTGCCTTACCTTCAACCTTCCTGGATTACCTCTCATGGCCAACCCACCCAGCTTAATCTCTCTGGTCACACAGAGAACAGCGGGAGTGGGAGCGCGGCCGTGTCGCAACCTGCGGCACTGCAAATACTTTCAGCAAACGTTACACCCTCTAGGAAATATTGCCTAATTGTTGGAGAAGGGGAGAGGCCGAGAGTTGCAGAGTTAAGGGAAGCATTTCATTCATCTGAGACGTTAATGTGCGCTGCTTCAGTTTTCCTCTGCGCCCAGTGAAACGAGACGTTCCTGAGAGGCTCGCAATTTGCCCTGTGTTCCGAGATCCTGCCGCAGGCTGTTTTAAATGCCCTTTGGACACTTCTTTTCCCACCCTCTTCTGTTTGACTCCCTAGCGCTAAGCACGTCATTCCAAGGGCGCTGGAGGTTTTCCGTTGGATGGGAGGGGGCAGAGAGCGGGAAGGGGCATTCCCCACCTCCGCTCTTCCACCCAGCTGCCTGTTTACACAGAACCTGCATGAATGCAGGAGGCCTTTCAAAACGGAGTGTTGTAGAACTTGACCGGTATGTTTAAGAGTCATTAGAGTAAGAAGTGACACAGTGACTGTGTAATCCTTATTATTGTGGAAAACCAGGCTCCAAAAATACCACGCAATAGAAAAGAGTGTGTACTGCCACCACAGGTAAAGCTAGAGACAGTGTGGGTTTTATCTGAGGTGGTTCTTCTGCCAAAGAGTTTCTGTGACTGGATTAGCTATATGAGCAACATTTGAGTCATCTGTTTGGGAATCAGACCGTGGGACAGCTTGCTGCTGCATTTGGTCTGTTGTTTAAGTGCATAAAGTTGGAAAGTTTTGATGTGAGATGTCCATTTGTGTTCCTTATTTCTGAAAGTCTTATGGGATCCATACAAATTACAAGTATGACAAAATAGTTCCTTGGCTATAAAATATATCGAGATTTATATAAGAAATATATTTCCACTATAGAAGATGCAATAATAAGGTTATAATTCTTTTTCAAGGTTCTCATGAAATCCAAGCTACAAAAGCAAGGAGCGCTGTGTAAAACAAAAACTAGTAAAAATTCAAATATTAAACCACAGGAAATTCCTTTAAAAAAATAAATATTCTACATCATTACTTATGCAGAACCTTGAAGCGAGCAACTGAGCCTTGCTATTCAACAGCCAGGAAAACTATGGAATAGAGAGCTCACATCACATATCAACGCATGCTGCAGGTAGAAAAGGCAGCGAGTCTCTTTTCTAGTTTTGTAGCCACCTAATGGACTGCTTTCACAAAGCATACTGTGGAAGGACGCAAGCTATATAACCACATGGTAATGTTTTCTTGCTGAAGAAAACAATCTTAGCTTTGCCGCAGGAATATTATGCTTTTTGATGCGTGTCTCTGTACATAGGTGCAGTCTGAGGACAGAAAACTACTGTTTCAGTGGCTTATGAGAGATGCTTTAGCAGCTCTGATCCCGATCGTCCCGGTGTTCTGGTGAGCAGCACTATTCCATCCAAAAGCCACCAAGCCAAAACCAGCGCTCGGGGCTGGGATCAGCACAGCCGGGGCTGGGTACCAGCTCCAGCCACGAGGCGACAGCACGGGGCTTTCACCGCACGCTGTCGGTGGGAGAGCAGCACTATCTAGACAATCTCTTTCATTCAAAGATTTTTTAGGCGTGGCTCATGTGCTGGTGATGCATATGGTCCAAGCGCCTTTTTTTCGTAGCTGGATGGTGAGAACAGCATGTCTCAGAAAACATCTTTTTATCGTGTTGGGAGGCTGCTTCCCCCGCCGCCTCCTACTAGCCCCCAGAATAATTCCCAAAGTACCTCTGGAGCTGAGACAAGGTCACTTCCAATGTGGGTTTTTCCTAGCTTGGCGTTGCTCTTTTCCGACAGTAGCAGTGGTTTTTAGGTGTGCGTTTACCGGGGGTTACAGCACCGTCTGGGCGGGAGAAACCGCCCTTGTGGAGGCGGCTGGGAAGGACGATGCACGGCCACGTACCGGTATTTTCTTGAGTGTGTGGCGGGGCTGTAGGGGTCATGATCACCCTTTAGTTCTGCAAGAAAGCCACGGTGAGAGACAGGAAACCCATGTACCCTTCTAGACTTTAGTTTTCTCACCTGTACAATAGAAAAAAACCAATATTTACGTGTTGTAGACTTTATGGAGAGAGATATATATATAAAAAAATGGATAATTATAAATTGTTTTGATATTAATATAAATTGCTTTGATATTATATTAAACAATGCATACTTGGGCCTCCCTGTAGTGAGTTGTGTGGTCCCTGCCCAGAATCAGGCTGCAGTCATGGTGTGTGTAAGCTTTATTTCGGTACCAGAGGGGAAGTGATAGGAAGCAGTGCAGCATGTATCAGCTTTCCCAGCGAAGCTCACCACCCTAGCCCTGTCTCTCTCTGCGCCGCAGGCATGCAGGCCACAGGCACATGGAAATTAATGATTAAGCCTGAATTCTGAAACAAAGCTGTGGAGTTAGGAGATGACGAACCCTCTAGATTCAAACATGAAATCCAAGTGTTTTTGGCTGGCTGCTGTCATAGTTTTGTACTGAGGCCACTCAAGACCACCCTACAACTGTGGAAGGTTCAGCACAAGTGCTCGTTTCATGTAGCCTGTCACAGGAACCCCACGAATGCAGGGAGCCTGACCCTTCCCACAAGTGTTTCTTGCGGCACAGTGGGAAAACAGAACTGAGATGATCAGCTAAATCCCGATTTACACCTACATACCTGCATCAACAGGTGAATTCTCTGCACAGTGATTTCACCGAACCAGTTTCTCATATGAGGACCAATTCTCAATGTTGCTGAGCTTGATACAATCCTACTTGAAATCAACAGAAAGACAGGAGCACATCACTTCATGAGAGCAAGATTTGGGACAGGAAATACTCTGTCAAGCGTGGAAAAAGGAATTTGGCTTGAAGTCCAGTGAAGTCTGTGGAAAATTTCCAAGGGTTTCATCTGGCTTTGTATCAGTATTTTGAGGAAACAGGGAGTATTTCCTAGAAAATGCACTCCCTTTCTCTCCCTCTTCACCTGCCTGTGTTGCTTTGTTTTTGCTGCTTTGTTTTTGTACCGAACCCTTTCTGATGTTTTGTTCTTCTGCCTTGTTCTAGTTTGGAGCTGCAACTCAAGAAGCAGCGAATCACTGGAGTAACATTACATGCAGCCAGATATCCCAGCTGAAGCAAAAATCAACCCACCGTCTGAGGTGTGGCAGTGGGAAAAAGAAAGGTGAGAAAGAAGTAAAGCAAACAGCCATTGTATGTGGTCTTTCCCACTGCTCAGGTTTCCCACTGCTCCGTTCCCAACCCAGTAGCACTGTTTATGTGGGATTCAGCTGCCCTATCCAAGTGTCTCCTGGTAGACCCATGGCTGTTTGTATTGCTGTGTATATATCCTTCTAGTCACTGCTGTGTGTCACTGAGGGCTTCAGACCAGGAGCCACAGCTGAGCACAGGCAGTAAGTTAGTCCTCTGTCCCAACTGTGGCTTCCAGCAATCTTCCACCCCTCCTCCTTGCCATAGGAATGGGCTGTGTGACCAGTCCTCCCTTACTCCCACCAGCAGTTGACCAAACTGCTCTTCTCTTCCAAAAAGGGACCAAGGGCTCCACCTGAACATGTTTTAGCCCTTTACCTCCTCACCCCTCATTAGCCATCTATTAGCCTCTAGCCATCTATCCCATTGAATTCCAATTTGATTTGGGCACTTTACTACATTGGCTCTTTCAAAAACGCCAGCTGTAAATTCCCCAGTCCTGTCTGCACCCTGCTGCACCCCTGTGGAGCTGGAACAACCGCGGTGACCTTACTGAACTTCCCTAACGCACCAATGCTGGCAGCACTACCAGCCGAAAGCCAGTCTGTAAAGGATGAGAGAGATTACCAACACAAAGCCAGCCCCGTTTATGCTCTATACCTTTGCCTCCCTAGATGCGTTTCAGTGTTCTTTTCTTTACTGTCGTATTTTCTTCAGGTATTTTATTTCATATACCACTTCTCTGGGAGACTCTCAAACGCTTTCTAAGTACAAACCATTGCTTGGCAGGACTTCTCCTGAGACTACCCAAATTTCTCATTGCTGTACCAGTCAGGCTAACTAGGCATGAGTCCTCTTTCAAAAATGCCTTTGGTTCATTTCAGAATCCACGGCTGCTCAAGTCTGGACCTGCCTGTTGGATGCCTCCAGGACTCTGAAGTGATGCCAGTGAACCGCGAAGCCGGGAGGCTCCACGCGGAGCCCAACACCCTGCTCTCCTTGGGAAGGTGAGAGGGATGCCCAAACGCTTTCAGAAATGAAATTCTGATGAAAGTTAATATTCCAATAGTCTAAGGGCAAGCTATGGCATTCATTTCAGTAGCTTTATGGCAATCAGATTGTTACGGGATATGTGTCATTCCAGTTATTTCTTTCTGCACCTTGTGAGCTGTTCAAACCCTGACAGGGCCCCATCCGCTGCCGAGAGTTACCGGCAAAGTGCGTTGCCGTCTAGAAGAGCGGTTGCTTCACAGTATCAGATGGGGCCAAATTTTCATCTGTGTTGTCAGTCGTGTTTTGCATAAACCACAAAGACCATCCCACGGAGCCATGCTGCTAGCTATTTTTATTTTCTCCCTGTGGCGAGCAACCCAGTGAACTTAACTGTTCATTTGGCATAGCCAGTTATTTGCAAACTGTTTACACTGCCGCCGTATAGCTTTAGGTGAGGAAAGAGCCCCTTGTAGTCACCCAGAACTTGGCTTCTCTTCTGAGATACTCAGTTAGCATCTACGAGTTCAACTCCTCGTAATGTAAATGGACACTGTAGGCTAGGCGGAAGAGACCCTCACTTCACCCCAGTCGCTAAATAGCAATAAAAAGTCATTGTGACTTTGGCAACATCGACCTGGAATAGATGTGGACTGCTTACTTAAGAAATGGCTATACATTTTTGAGCTACAAATTCTATTTTTAAAAAACATATAGGCAGAGCTCTCTTCTGTATCCATCAGCTACCTGCACCACATACGTATCCCTTACTGGAAAGGTACAGTCTGCTGTGAATAACCACATAGCTCGATGACAGATGAACTTGTCTTTGTTTTATAAAGTTTATGAAAATGCCCTGAAGAGCTGTTTAGGTATCATGAAACGTCCGGCAGTTACAGCTCTGGCCTTGAATGGCCTCACCAAGATCGACTCTCACAGTACTGAAAGAATGATTAACTCTGCATTTCATTTCCACAAAAATAGGATCTTGCAGCTGCTTATGCAGTATTTCTGCAGGGAAGTGCACTTCACAGTATAACCAGAAACGGGTAAAGCTGTTCACATACATACAGTTAGAATCACAGTTTGACCTCTCAAGTTGAACCTATCGATCGCATTTGCTGACAAAAAAGTAAATTTTTCTGGGATCAGCAGTGGTTTGACAATAGTACCTGTGAATAGAAGTAGCTGACTTTAGTAACGGTGTATCAGAGAGAGCCACTGGAGGTATAAACAGGAAAAAGACTGGGATATTCTCAGAACAAACAGGAATGAGGGACATGGCAGGCTCACACTCAATTTCTGTGAACCCTGCTAAATATGCTGCATACAGTATTTATATGCTGCGCCTTTGCAAAGGGGGAACTTTCATCCAGGATTTAATTCTGACTGAAACCATAAAACGTCTCTAAAGCATTCAAAAAACAGGTTCCTGGTTGCTGGAATTTTGAGAGCTTAAGCAAAGCTGCTTTACTTTTTGTAGCCACAAATGCAAAAGCCCACATTAGGGACAACACCGCGGGTCAGAGCCAGCTCCGGGACAGGAATCGTGGTAAGCATCAGGAGTCCAGGGCACGGGCAAATTGACAGAGACTCGGGAAAGGCGGAAGAAGCTGGGTGTGGGCTGGAGGCCGGCAGAGGTGCTGCGAGGAGCGCAGGCTGTGGCTCTGGGTGCCAGGAGCACAGCTGAGGGGACTTGCTGGCCGGTAATTGATAGTGGGGGTCACCTGGCCGGGCATGAGGGCTTCCCTCAGAACCTGCCCAGCTGCTGCTCCGGCACGGTGCTGAGGAGCTTCCAGGTAAGAAACGCAGCCTGATCTGTTGCTGTAGCCTCCTGGGGCTGAGGCGTTGGTGCCTCGTGCAAACACGGCAAAGGGAGCTGGTCCCAGGGGGTTGCTGCGGGGCCGTCCGTGCCCGGCCGGATTGCTCGGTGTCTGGTGCTGGCTCCCGGCTTGCTCCCCCGCCGTGCCCAGCCTCTTTCTCCAACACGGCGTAATGGTTCCTTCTCCTGCCCGGAGGAAAGGTCTGCGTGGGGAGCAGCGGGCGTTTTTCCCAGTCTGCTTTATTTTCCCGCTGTGTCCTGGAGTGTGGGCTCGCAGATGCCGGTGTTGGCGTGAATGAAGGGCAGCGGAGCGCAGTGGCTGAGGGAACACGAGGCTGGGAAGAGGGAGGGGGGTGTAAACCTCTTGCCATTTATTTAGCTGCCAAGGTAGCGTAGTATTGAAAACAAAACACAACACACCCTGCCCCCCCCCCCCACCTATCCAGACCAAGGGCAGGAAAATGGCATATGGAAAGGAACGGGAGGCCTCTCAGTCCTGGCGCAGTCATGCCTAAAACTTCTAAGTAAGTTTCAGCTATGGAGAAATCCAATTAAAAAAAAAAAGAAAGAAGTTAAATGCAGGCTGTGTCTAATTCACTGTGCTCACCATACCACCACAGTGACTCTTCCTAGTCTACTCGCTATTTTTTAAAGTATATTTATAGGCAGCTCCTTTGTTCCCAAATAGTTCTAAAACAGCCCTGATTTTAAGACCTGCTCTAAGGCCAGAGACAAGTAGGCAATCTGAAAGAGTTTCGTGTTATTAACTCATCCTAGTTTTCAGGGGTCCCTTTATGCCGTGGTACTCAAGGTTCTCCTTCTCTCGCTCTGCATGTGTTTATTGAAAGGATAGGCTCACAGTCATCAAATAGCAGATAGTGAATAGTGAGTTGGGCTTGCCCACAGAAATCCAAATGGGTTTGTTTAAAGTGGTGTTTGGTATGCAAATAAAATTAGCAATCCAAATGAGGTTGTTTCTCCTAAGTGTTTGCTGAGCCTCTCCCTGGCTTCGGCTCCCAATCAAAGGGACTGGGGTAATGGTTTAATATAGTCTATTAAATGATTTGTGTTTGGACACTAAAATGGAATCTTTATCAAAGACCAGGTCCTCTGGGTTCTCCCAACCCCCCGTTAAGACATGTGGCTGTCACGCTGTTTGCAGGGACTAGGCAGGGGCCGGGGAGCTGCCGCGGGGAGCCTGGCTGCTCTGCCGGCCCCCGGGCAGCGTCACAAGCACTAACACCCCACCCCAGCCTGGAAGGAGTTATCGTGCCATGTACTTTTGAAGCAAGTTCACAATATCTGGCGAAGAAAAACGCTGTTGACTTGAAAAAGGTAGATAGTTTGATTGAAGCGTGCATTATTCATTAAGCAGCTTCTTTAATGCTTAAATCCGCTTTTGTTGGGTAAAATGATCAAATTACGTGTTCATAGTTTCTGTAGTCTAAATGTCTTGAACTTTGTTCTTGAATCAGTTTAGATTGTAACAGTTGTGCCAGGAGGTGCTTCTTACATTCACTGCCTTAGGAGCTGACTCCACCTTTCCTTGCCTAAAATAAACTGACAAAGGAATACGAAGAGCTTCTCCCAAGCAGAAGTTTCTTAAGGGGGCTCGGTATTATATTTTTATTCCCTGCCACCTAAGTATCTAAATAGCCTTCTACACTACGTTTAGGGCTGATATTCTGAAGAGGTAAAGAACATCCATACCACACTGAGAACAATCCTTTCTATTGATTGTGCTTTCATCATATTAAAGGTGATATGAAGTGTTTTTAACGCACTGGAGCTTTTATTGCTTCATGATGACTAATGAAGTATTTAGAAGGGTTCAAGCTGGTTTTCCCCCTAAATGTACAAAATACTAGGAAAACAAAATGCTTTTTCTTTGTCTCTGCTCGGCTCCCTGTTAGAAATCCCTGGTTTATCTTCGTTTGTTTTTAAAGTTGTTAATTGTAGGAGAGGAAAGGAGGTGCTGAACTTCTTTTTTTAAACCCATACATTGCTATGATAGTATGTTAAACTTTGCTGTTAGTAAGCTAAAGCCAAATAAGAAGTCTGAATACTTGGAGTCTACAACAAAGTCTGTTGGTTATTTTCTTCTGCAACTGCCTGGACAAGTTATTTTCTGTGTGTGTCTGAGTTTTCACAATTTTAACACGTAGGTAATACATAGCAATCTGACTGCAGTGCTGTCTTCAGCTAATAGTTGCGAAGCGTGTGGGGAAGAAGGGGACGGTGCTCCTGTGAGATGAAGGGTACAGCATTAACAGACTGGTGATATTGCTGTAGAGCTTTATGGCAGCCAACAAAGCCAATTCTGAGACCCTTCCTAGCGCTCATAAGCAGCAGATGGAAGCATCAGCAACGCTTATGGACTTACGGGAGGCAAGCAAGCAGGGGGTATTTGAGGGCTGTGTTCGGTAAGATGCTATCCCTGCTCTGATGCTGTGCTCGATCGTGCAAAGGCATAATGGACTGCTGCCTGATGATGTGGAGTGTACTTGCGTATTTTACCTACTGGTATGTAAAGTGTAATGCAGCAGAGTCCTTAGAACTTTTCTGCATGCCATAGCACAAGCTGTAGGCTGGTAAAATGATGTTTAACTTTAGGAGAAATTGTGATCATTAGAATATTAAGTATCTTGAAATAAGGGTTTTAAGTTTTGGGGGGAACAAATAAGGCTGAAAAATTTTCCTTTTCACAACTTGAAACCCAGTATTTGTCACCGCTTTTCAAAATTTTCAGTACCAAAACATTTTAAGCCTAAGGTTAATAAAAGGAAAGCAGACCAAAATGAAAGTTTGCCCAATGTCTTTTGGCCCCAGTATAATAACTTACAAAGTTTTGTCCCAGACTACAGAGCAGGAGGACAAGTAACATTAAATATATAGATGTTGAGGAGTTGTAAGGGAGAGTTTAATGCTTGTATTCTGTGAGAGCCGCTAACTCCTGGCTTGTGTAAGGACCATTTTTTCTGGATAAAGGGTTTTGTTTTGGGTGGGAGCATACTGAGAAATTCACACACGCGTGCGCACGCACACACGACCTGTTTAGAAATCCAGGCTATTTCAAAGCATAGCTTGCCAAAATGTTACTGAGCTGGTGTCAGTCTCATGTGGCTGGCCAGGACTTCATGAGTGGGGCAAGGATAAGGCATTGTTTCATCAGCGTTGTCTAGAACCCCAGTTCAGCTTCACGGAGGTGCAACCCCTTTGAATAGTTGGTCATAAATTGTGTCAGCCCCACAGAGTCCACCTGAAGCAAATGCATGAGTAGCAGAGCTCTGGAGTGCACTAGACATAGAGCTGTATCCATGTCACGTCATATCCAAACTGGCAGAGAATACTCTGAGGACCTGGTGGTATCTCCATGCAGAGCTGTATTGAGAAGCATTTATTGCTCTTGGGCAGGAACTATTAGACTGAATTCAAGTCAGGGAATACTGTTTACTTGGTTTAAACACACAGAAATCAGTATTGCTTCAAAATAAATTCAATGCAAGCTGGGTTGAGATTCAACTGTTTTATTAAATATACAACTGAAATGCCTAAAATTAGTAATGTAAGCTGTAAGGCAGTGAAACAGCACATTAAACAGCATGTAAGATATAAAAATATATCGATACAATAGCAGCTAGTGAAACTGTTCTCCCTACTTCTACAAAGAAAACAGTCTTTATGTATGTGTTTATACATGTGGATTCTAGTGATAAAAACAGTGACAGTAGAGTATTCATCAGAACAATTACAGGAAGCTACTGGTAACATAATATGTGAACACAGCACTAGGGACTAGAGTCATATCTTCATCTCTTTGCCTTTTCTGAGAATGTTTTATGCATCCCTACCCTTTAAAATTGACTGCATAGGACATCTCATGGGATTTTTTTATTACCAATTTACCCAAAGAACATATTTTAATAAAAGGCATGTAGTTCTTATTTTCACTTCTCTTAAAGATAATTAGTAAAGAGTAGTGTTGCTGAAAGGTCAAATTTGTTTCATTTCAGGAAACACCATAACTCCATAAAAACCCTTGAACATCATGTTGAGCATCTCATGAAGACAGAAAAGGAAATAGTGAAGCTTCCAGTAAGAGACTGTGGCTTCTGTGAAATCCAAAGGGTAAGTGTTGGACAAAGAGAGGCATGTAGAGGAAAAGAAAACAAGGAATCCAACAGTTGAAGTTTGGGGATAGCACAGGTAAAAGTATAAAACGTAGTGGACTAATATCTTGGTGAGACACACTGCAATATACCAAAAGAAGTAGCAAGCTTCCATGAAATAATTGTACTATGAAAAGGAATACCATCTGTACCCTGCAAAATGAGACTTGCCAGTGTGAGTCATTTTAACCAGGACATAGATACCATCTTCACTATCTGAGCAGTTTTGGGCAAGGCACTGGGAAATGCCTGACAATTTAGCGAGACTTGATGTAGAGAGCTATGCTGTCTTCATTCTTATCCCTTGGGGCACAGGGTGCTCACCAGCTGAGGTCAGGAATACATTCTGTCGTGCTACTCCCTCTCACTGCTGTTACATTGCACAACTAGGGGTGCTGTATTAAGAAATCCAACAACTGGCATAGGCTGTTGCTGCTCCTCAGTATGGGGAGGCTGGTAGCCACACGTGGGGAATTGGAGCACTTCTCAGGGGGGCCACCTTTCTTACTGTGTAATTTGACTAATTGACATCTCAAATAGAAGATTTGCTGAACTGAGGGCTTTGCAAACCCTTTCTTTTGTTTTATAAGATAGCTTTAAAAGTACTTCTGTCGGTCTAAAAGTAAAGCAGACCTTATTGGTAGTTGCAATGTAGTAACAGGATGCACTGATCTATTGCTGAACTTTGCTCATTTAACAAATAATTTCCAAACAGAAGCAGCTACTTAAACCGACAGCAACCTCAGTGGTCCAGGTTTACCCAGAGAAATTCTCTTCATCTTAAACAACAGCAAAAAAGCCTCAGTGTTTTCTCTATTGAGGATAGGAGTAACTCTTTACAATGAAGATTTTAAGGTTCAGAAACTATCAACTTCCTATGCCATGGCACTGGGAGTTTTCAGCCGTGCTTACTCTGCAGTCTTACCATCATTGGGAGCAACAATGGTCTCTGCTTTCCTGATTTAGTTTTATGATGTCTTTGTCAAAGCTACTGGGTCGTTACGTCTGTACCCATCAAATTTCAGGAAAGTCTGACAATAGGTCCAAAAGTTACTTACATACAGCTAGTGAGTACAAGAGCCTAGTTTCTTAGGGAAGCAAGTTCAGAGAACATATCTTGACCTACCTACATATGATGGACATGCAAGCTTACACTCGATCGTCTCATCTCTCTATATACTTCTGCAGGCATTACAGTTCATGTTTGGGTGTTAGCAAGATAGACATAGAACCAGTGCACTTGAATAAGCTTTCGACATAAGCCCAAACTCCAGTGAGAAGGCCCAGACATCAGACTTCATTGACTCTTCTGAGAAAGGCAAGCTCTTTTCTCCAGATTTCTGTCAAGACGAAGATTTTTGCCAATGCAATTGACGGCATTACCAGACAGTATTAGACAAAAATAGCTAGATCTAACTTTGCCTGGTAAGACAGCAATCAGCAGGCACTCAGGCTAAAGGAAACCACCAACATTAAAGAATCTTATCCAGATTCAGGACTAAAAAGATTGGGCAGGGAAAGGCTGAGGGCCTCTCCCTTAGACAAAGCAATAACTAGTAAATATTTAACTTGAAATACTTGCTGATTATGAGGCAGTACAATTATGAAAGCACAGCTGTTTCCAGTTCACTAGTATGCGAGTTTAAAAAAATTGTAAAGAACTTACTTAACTTACCAACAGCTCTGTCCACTGCATCCATCTGGCTGTGAAATTGCTCACGATGCCTGCGTCTGGTGCAGCTCCGTCAACAGTAGCACAGCAAGACCGTGGATGCACGTGTTTCAGCTGCACACTAAAGACTCTGCCCTCATCCATATTAAAACTCCCCTCAAGGAGACAACTTTTTTAGAATTTAGTCTGACAGACCAGGCCTCAGACAGCTCTTACGGAATTGCCCTCCTGTGAAACGGTCTTAAGTGAGATGGAAATCAGTAGGAGAAGGGGAGGGAAAGATATTGAGGCAGAAGGGGATTTTTCTGGGTTGCCCCTGGCTCTCATGACTAACCGTCTCTGAGACAAGATTGAATGGACACTTTCCTAAGCATACATCGTCATGGGGGAGGGGAAGGGGGATTTCCCTGGTCTCCATTTCATTTTTAAGGCAGCATTCCTGTGCCTTCCATGGATGCCCAGTTAGACTTATCTTCTTTCTTTTTTATTTACTCAACTCCATCCAAGGTTAGGACCCATACTTTGTTTTAAGAAGAGATGGATGGGAGGTAGGTGTGCGCTCCAATTCATCTTATTTAAATGCTTGTTAAAAGCCAATTTGCAGAGTCACTCAAATTTCACACCATTTCCTCAATTCCTTGTGAACCAGTTACTTATTAACGCAGAGGCTAATCACCAAAGAATGCTTCTCTGCTTCTTCCTTCTCTCTCTTGTTTTCCTGAGAATTACAACCTGCAAGGGCAAACGCAAAGCTGAGCTTGTTACAGTGAGTCAACCAGTGGAGTTAAAGCAGGCACAGTCAGCTCCTTTCAAGCTGCTCACGTTGTAATGGAAACAAGTTTTAAGTTATATACCAATTGGTTCATTTTTCCTACTGTTCCTGTATTACCTAGTAGTTTTGGCAAGGAATCATACATCCAGCTTGCTTACTGCAAAGTGTTGAAAATACAGAGTTTGCTTGTGTACCACTGTGCTGCTATACCAGCTCTATTTTGGATTGAGGGAGGGCATTAAGTAAGTCAAGGATGAGGAAAATGTTTTGGTGCTGTAATTCAAACAGAAATCAATACTGGGAATCCATTTAAAGACCTGGGGCAAGGAGTGTGTGGTCAGAGTGCATATGTAACTTTGCCTTCTATTTCTCATGGAAAGGAGCTGAAAACCACTAGGAACAATGCTGAAGAATCAGTACAAGATCTGTGCACCATCCCATCTCAAGTCAGATCCCCAAGAGCACTAAAATTTTCTGGTCTTTCAGAAGTGCAGGCAGTACGAACGCTCCTTGTGTAAGGATGAATCTGAGCTTGCGTAGTGGACTGCTAATGAGTTGCGACATGAATTCTTACTCTCTACAGATAGACCAGGTTGTCTGCAAAATACTGACTTGAATTAATCTGTCAAGGACTAGGAAGGACCTGCAGGGTAAGCAAAGACTGTCCCTGAATACGTACATGCATTTCAGGCAGGAGGCATTAAAGTATCACTAGAGGAGGGCAAGACTTGCACCTAATTTAGTCCCCAAATTTGGCCTGGAAATACAAGCTTTGTTTTAGACGTGAGCTATCCCAGAATCTGCTTGCAGAATCGGATCTTCAACGCAGCAAGCAATACTACCACCAGCAGTACTGAAACTTGTGCTTTTTTACGAAAGTAGGCGGAGCTGGACTATCTGGCTCAAATATGATGTGATAGGTCACGAAGATAATGCTGTTACAGTAAGAAGAGGTCTCCTCAAGCACTTGCTCCTCTGTCACGCCAGGAAACTTGTTTAAATCTGGCCTCTATGTCATTTGCGAGAAGTACTTATATCCTTAAGGAGTTGCAGCGTCTAGTCAAAACCTCATCCATTCTCACACTCAGTGCAGCAGTATACTCCTACATGAGTTGCTACACAGTCAGAATGAATTCTTTTGAGGCGGTAGCTCTTCATGTTCCTGTGCTTGGTTAGGTAGAGCAGGGTAAGCGTTCAGTAGTTGTTCCTTGCCTGGGTTAAATTCCTTTGTTTCTTAATGGAATGATTAGAACGATTAAGCCACCTGTTCTATAAGCTGGAAGCACTGTCTATAACAGGGCAGGTTACAAGGTTGAAAGTTCATAGGCCGTTCAACCATGGAGGTATAATTGAGCTGTAATTGGGAAGAATGACCTTTACAACCAGTATCCTGCCCTAACCACCTTTCACAGCCAAGCATGGCCACATTACAAGCAAATCTTTCAGCCTCCTGGACAAGGGCTGTGCCATGCAAATACATCACCGCTCTACCCACTGTTTGGAGAGAAGAAAGCATTACTGTGCCTCTGAGAAGACATACGTTTTGTATGTTAGAGCTGACATGTCCTGTCTCACCTCCTTCACAGCAACATCAAGGTTCAGTAGCACCTAGTGGAGTGGTTTCCAGCAACAACTTTGTTGGAAGTATTAATGATTATAGCCATTTACTATATCTAAAAATACTTGTTAACATGATAGCCATCATCCTTACCCTCTTGTCCAAATGTTCCACTTTGGCCTAAATTGTGGTACAATGTCTTTCTGTGAGAGCTCCTTCTGATGCGTGTTGTTGTTTGGTTCACCCTTTAAACATCGTTACCAGACAGTGTTAGAGTAGATCCAAAAAATCCAGCACTGTCTAGTAAGATGCCCACAGAGGACCATGGTCTGTCCAGCAGTTGGAGAAATGAAGCGTCTATTACTGATTCCACATTCTTCAGGATGTCAGTGTTCCATAAAAACTGACAGAAAGGGCTTGAGAAAGATTGCCTTACACCACTGGGTGTGTAAATAATTTACCGAATATGTGATGGGCAGATGGAAGACATTTGATATTAAGGGACAGTTTGAAAATCATGGTGGATTTCAAGAGACAAAGATAGTATAAAAAGTTGATTTAATAAAGATCTAAAATAGAAACATAAGGTTAAGTTCTATTTCAACATGATGTAAAAGCAGTAAGATTTCTTGTGTTTTGTTTCTTGGCTTCCTCACTCCTTCCTCCCTTTTGATTCACAAAAATACAAACAACTGATTCAAGTCTTTCCAATCAATTAAAAAGACATACTGAAAACTGGTATATAAAGAAAACAGTATTAAGAAGGGCACAAAAAAGTGACTAAGATTGCCTAGCATTTAACACAGTTAGTTGCTTTTACAACAAATACTTTATTGTATTGCCTTTAGTTTAAGGGATGCAGACATATTTGAGTCTTAAATAAAAGTGACAGTGACAGCAGACTTAGGTGTACAGTTGTTGGACAGTAATGTAATTAAGCATAGTGAATACTACTGATAAAGATGATAAGGTATCTATCATCTGCTTTGTTTTCCTTTTTTTTCAGAAGAAGAATTTTGCTGTAGCACATCATGCAACAGAGAAGGTAAAAATCTAGCACGTGCTTCTCAAACTCGAGCATTTCCCTGTGTAAGAGCTCTGTCCCATTCTGAAGTGGGGCTGTTACTCTAAGGGCTCCAGATTTCTGACTCTGCCACTGACACACTTTATCAGCCAGGAGGAAGGCAGCATGATTTGTTTCATCTTCCTTTCTTCACCCGTTATTGTTAGTCTTATCTCTCAGGGTAGTAATGGCTTCTCGCTACGTGTAGCTTAAGAGCGCGCTGATCTGAGCTACACTGTGTAGGTAATGTTATACTGCATGTAATATTTATTATAGCCATAAGACACTCATAAGTCTTTCTGGATCCAGCACAGGATTTCACGTGGTATATAATACAACCTTTCTATCAAACCAAACTGTAAAGGAATACATTTCATCCAAGGTACACTTCAGTGAATCATTCAGTTGATGCTTCAGAATAGGGTTCAAGGAAACAATCAGCTTCTCAATGCAAGTAATTAAAAACCACAGCACACCATATATCAGCAAGAGATCCCAGGGGAGGGTGTGATGAGGAGGGGAGGGGGCAGGATGCTGCTATTGTTGCATTTTGGTGCTTAACACCTACCAGGTACACTGAAACAGCTGCCCAGTGAACCACCTTTATAAATCACTCCATGAACCATTTAAGACATCCTCACTTCCACTAAGTTCCTTTACAGTGATCTAGTTCTTTCAAGGTGACTTTAACTAGTATAATTGATTTAAGGAAAGAAACCTCATAGAATAAGAATCAAGCCCATTACATTTTAAAATGTATTATAATATTAGTCCACTAAAGTAATGAAAACAATCAAAGGCAATGGGACTTACTTAAGTCTCGTTCGCTCTCTCTCTACCCCCACAAAAGTTACAAATGGATGTAAAAGTATATCTGTATAAAAAAAAAATTAAAATGTATACTTTACATAAAAGTTCAAAGTTTTAAAATAAATGGCTTTGCTATTAGAACATTGTACTGGAGAAGAGAAGCCTAGAGGAATTGCTGTGAAAAGGAAAGAGTAAGTTACAATAGCAAAGCTGAAAAAGTAAACTCCACTTTTGATTTCAGCAGTATAGTTCTTAAATAATCTTATATTTAGACGAAAAGAACATTTTGATTTTGAGAGAAAATTAAGAACAAGAAAACTCAAACTTTACATTTCAATAAAATGTTCACCTTCATTCTCTGGAAAACTACCATTGTTTAAAAGTAAATAAAAAGAACATGTGTGGAGAAGAGTACCTACAGTCATCTTACTGCTACAAAACTTAATATTTTATAATTTGAATGTATTCTATTGTTGCAGTATCAAATATGTGCTCTGTTCCATATTGTGCATGGTTTTCTGTTTACAGGCTTACTCTAACATTATTTTATCATTCTAGAATAAGGACAAGGTTTTGTTATGTTTGCTTTTGCCCTATATTCTAGAACCCAAAGCATTTCATTTTAAATTTATTTATGCTTGGGAAGATTTGACAGTCAAGCGTGGATTTCTCTACTGGCCACTAACCTCTGTTTCCAAATTCGCTGTTGAACTTTTCCACGTTGTACACGAAATACCATAATCATCATTACCAGGCAGTATTAGAAAAACAGAAAACATCCAATGCTGCCCAGTAAGATGGTAATGGCATCTCAGGATCATGGTCTACAAACAGCAGATATACCACACGCTAGAAAGCCTGACTATTGGGAGCAGGAAAAAAAAAGAGGGAGGAGAATACCACCTGTAGCTGTCCCTCCTTTGTGATTTCGGCAATTATCAAATGCTATTCATTTGAGAGAGGCAGAAACAACAATGTTCTGAAAAGTTATCCCAGAAATACTTGTCCAAGTCATATAGTCCTGTCTCTTCCCACCAACCCCTGCCTCCCCACACACCCCTTCAGAATTGTCACTTACCAATAAGTGGTCTTATTTATATTTGCACCTAATGAAACACACATATGAACTGAAAAATGTTAACAAGATGGTATTATCTGAGGAATGGGCAATTACAGCTAACTTTACGCCCTATCTGCTACTGCAAATTAAAAATGTGGGGAAATGCGAAATCCAGGAAGCAACGTAGGTTTGCAGACTTAGGTATGTAACTCTTACCTTTCTTCTAGTACCTCCAACCATTTAAGCTTTACCTATGTTTACATTAGGCAATTAATATTTGATGATTCCTTCAGTCATCTTTTAATCAGATTTATACTTGGGGAGTCCAAATATCTTGCAGAGAATCATTATTACAAAGAAACAAGGAATATTTAAATGCTAAGCATGGTTGGAGCCTCTTAACTCTTCACATCGTCTCTTAATATTCACAAGATTTTTGCATGTGGGGGGTTTTATGGTATTGATTCATACACATTAAAAAATACACCTAGTCCTCTGAACAGTTCTGGAGCAAGTAAACAAATTACTACAAGTTGGTCACCACAAAGAAACTCAGCATTGACATTTAATACCCTTGAAAGGACTTGTAAACCTCACAAACATACCTTCCAGTGCATTCTGAAACCCATTTAAGAGACACTGCCAATAGATAAACCTTCCACAGCCTAGCGGCCACAGTATGGTGTTTGTCATTCTCTCCCTCCACCCATTTCCTCCTTTACCTGCACAGTTGCTAAGTTTCTTAACCAAAACCACGCCGTTTTGATTAATGATAGGGTACAGCAATAAAATGACCTCTAACAGGCATTGAGGGATGCAAAAGGTGCAGCTAAAAGTAGCGGAAGAAAAATTTTTGTTTGGTTCCAGATAACTCCAGGTCAGAAAAGCTAGATTCCTGAATAAAGGGAACTAGTGTTTTAATTTACAAAAGCAACAAGAACAAAAATACCCTTGCTGCTTGTATTGATGACTTCAAAACTGCAGTAAGGTGAAGGCCATTCCCAAATGCTCGGCAGCACAGTAACCATTTGAACATCAGGATTGCATTCAATATAAAGAGATGGTGAAAATAAAGTGAAAAATAGCTAGAACAAAACGTGGTGAAATGACAAGTCACTGTTGCAACTGCAAGCCCACCCAGTTTAAAATATCTACATCTGTCGTGCCATTATGTACATTACCTGGTAGTTTAGATGGGTCACTACACTACATACCATTTAACACCTCCTCAAGATTCACTTACTTAAGAGATGTTCCAGTCAAATTCGGATGTAAAGAAGTTATATTACAAGAGCTCTTCCATGAGGCTACCCCAGACAACTTTTAAAGTCTTGTAATGCATGCCATGCCCTTACAATGGCATTTGAATACCAATACGTGTTTGAGTCCTCCACTCCATTTCAGGTTGACATTCTGCAAATAGCTAAGTAGACCACTGCAAAAGAACTGGAGGGTGGGGGGTGGTTGCTCTTTGCATTTCGGTTTTTGTTTTTTTAACAAGGTGGCACTGAACCTCATCAGCCTCACTAACACAGCTAACAAGCAGACGTGGTCCACGTAGCCGTTGTTAAAGCAAAAGTGTCTTTTCTACATCAATAACATGGACTAAAGTCAACAAGAAGGAGAATTAGACAATAACTCTTTGTCTAAAATACCTTACATGTTAGATTTGATAGCTGAAATAAAAGTAGGTAGAACGGAGGCTTTCTGAAAAATAAAGCCCCAGGCTGTGTTAAACTCTGTTTTGATACATAGCAACCAGTTCTGTTAGCCATTTAATAGGAATAATAAGAATTTGCTAGAACGACCACATTTTACAAAAATCCCATAATGGTTAGAGTAAAAATATTCAGTTGCACATGGCTGGCTTAGGAAATGCTAGCCAACTGAGAAGAACAATTTAGAGAATAAGCTAAGATTCTTTTGCCATTTTTGGCTGAAGCCTAATGTCTTGCTAGGGTGAGATTTGTGAGGCTTTTTCTTTGCTGCCATATTGATAGAACAGTGAAGCAGAAGTAGCCAGAAGTTTGAAGTTCTCATTCTGTTGCTTCAACTTCTAATTTAGAGGGCTTCATGGCTTTCCCCACCGCTCTTTGCTGGCTGTGATGTCTCTTTGCAGCCTGCGGATTGCGCCTTCCTATTTGGCGTTGATACTGGAAGCTAAACAGCTGAATTTTCATTAATTCCTAGGAGACACACATAAATAGGCCTGGATTGTCAGACCTAAAACCCCTAACAAATGAATCCAGACCACTGATAGAAGAGTCCATTCAGCAGTGCAGAATCACAGGCCAGAAACACTCTGAGAAGTTATAACTGTGGATTCTGGTCTCCTGTCTGTTGGGAGAGTTTCATGGTTCTGTGAAGAAGATATTTTGAGGGGGTTCCACAACAGATACCAGTTTTACTGTTGCCACACTTGAAGCCTTGCCATCCCTTTCACTGTCAAGTAAAAAAAAGGGGTTTTTTTAGGTCCTTGGTTTGGACATCATTGATCCAAGAGCTGCCAAAACAAGAGTTGTTACGGTACAGACTTACAGCAAAGGATCCTGTTCCACATAAGACACTTTTTTTGTCTAAAGTGATGAAACTTAGTCCCTTGAACATGCACTATAATATGGTATATCCCACCACTTCAGAGTGGGCGTGGGATCATATATTTGTATTTAAGGGCAGAACTAGATTGGTAAATTCAGTGTGTAATTCCCATTGCTGCAAACGGAAGCTGCTGTGTGGGTATAGTCTGCCAGTGCGTCCTGCAAGTGAGGTGGACAAGGGAGTGTTTCTCCCCTAAACTTGGAGCAGAAAATACCTGAGATGTCAATGCTTATGGAGAACATACAGGGTGTTTTTTTAAGATGTCCTCTTCAGCTGATAAAAGGGTCTTTGCTTAATCTTAAAATTTTATATGACAGTAACCTTTGAGAGCTGCCAGGAAACTACTTTCTCCCTTAAAAACAGTGAGTGCAAAAGGAAAAATGCATAAATATTTTACAGTGGCATTCAAGTGCACAGCCATTGCCCCACCTTCTCATGACATGCAATGGAGTGATGCTAAGTGTGTCACAGACTATCAGACCTAGTGTGAAATGAGAGGTTGTGAAATCTGCATCCTTGCTGATTTTCTGAACTCGAGTAAAAAGGCCCTGAGCTACCACATCTAGGGTTAGATCAGACTCGATTACCTTTATCAGCCCAACCCAAACTACAGTTTCTATGATCTAGTATTTCTGACGACATCTCAAAGGTGCCATAAGGGCAATTCAGGGCAATCACCATTTAATTTCTGAGGTACTGGGAACCAATTCAACAGGAACAGGTGTTGACACGATCCTGCTATTTTCCAATGGTGCAGGAATATTTCAGCCTGATGCAAAGTATTTTCATCTGTGGCCCAACAAGAAGGTGACATCTCCTGCTTTTATGAGCATGAAAGAAAAACTGTCCTAGAAATATACTGTGAGCTAACAAATTACTGCCCTAAGGCATTCAGCAGCAAGCTTGCCCCTCCTGGGTCTCGGTGGGTCTTTCCCTAAGCCAGTTTCTTACTGTTGGAACCTTTCAACAATTTCAGAGCTGTTGCACTGACGCAGATGCATGCTTAAGCCAAAAAATACGTACATAAATGCCACAAATTAATGCTTAAAAGGTATAAAATCGAAATCTTGCCAAGAGATTCAACAGGACACCTCTTGCTGTGTCCAGAACGTACAAAACAGTGCCAGTGCACTGGTACCTAGTGAGCAGTATTATACTAACTCTCATATCCCTCCTCTCACCAGAGGTGGAGAACAAATTAAATAAAGAGATTTCAATAGGAAAGGAAAGCATTGGTTCTTTCTGCAACAGGTGTAGGCAAGAGGGAAAGTCAAAAGGGATAGGAAATGAGGAATTTTTTAGGGCCTTTTCCTTGAAAAATTCTTTCATCCTCCTGACTTTGACACATTTTGTGATAGAGAAAAACCCTTGAGGTCAAATTAGCTCTAAACTTAACTCTAACTCGTACTAGAAATGCCCTTCCTTCTCCTAATGCTGCTTGGAAGGTCGAAGTTTCCTCCAGAAAGCAGGGTGAGTACATTAGGTGGCTTCATTGCAAAAAAACCACAAGGCATGCGAAGGGGGCAATGGCCAGTTTTCATCAGCGCTACACAACAGCCAGGCGTAGTCTGTCAGTAACCCCAGCCTGGGTGTTCAGGCTCTCCAGCGACCTGGAGAGACACATAGTTCTCAATTTAAAGCTCCTTCATTTCTTACCTTGCCTTTTGCAATCGCAAACAAAGGGCTAAGTAATCTATGAGGGGTGTGCTGCTACAAATACACCTGTTCCAAAAGAAATTAAATTGGATCAACCAACTCCCTTCACACGTGCTGAGAGAAAGACAAAAAACAGTACCAGCAGTCTGGGTTAAATTCACTGCAGAAAGGTGAAAGGCCTCGGTCCATTATTCGATTTCCTACATCTCCTTATAGGAATGGAAAAAAGGTGTCTTTACACTGACCATTTTTACAGTCCATTCATTCATTCTGCTCTGCCCAGACTCTGTAGACTGCTGCTGGATGGCCATTCGCAACCTCCGTACAGCGGGCACGTACCAGAAATAAGAATATTTTATGTGGTACAGCTGGGTACCGATTACATGCTGCCTCCAGCCCCCAGCTAGCGACAGTACAAAGCGCAAGTCGTTGCCGTGTCGGGTATATCTGCCAAGAGCAGGACTTGACTCACAGTGTATTGCTATGAGAAGACGATACTGCAATGTTACGCAATCAGAAGTCAGAGCAGACCTGCTAAGTCATCCAGTCCTCCCCCCGTGCTTCCTCCATACGTAGCCCTTGACAGAACTGCTCTCAAAAGATTCCTCCGCGTTGGGGCTGCCATAGACGGGGCTCCTGACAGCCCTTGCATTAATTGTTGTTTGCAATGCCCTCCAAATCTGTTTCCAGTGAAAATACGGACCCTTTACCGGTGTGCGGTGTTTCAAGAGCATATGGTTAGCACAGCACGGGTCAAGCTGCCGCTTCCAAACGAGTTAAAAATGTCACCTTCACCACACAGAGCTGCACCCCAGTGCTACACTGACTTCCAGCCAGAGCTCCAACAGTCACTTTTTAAGGCCTTGTCCTGTGCTGACTTCCATCAGAACTAAATACCCGAAGATTAAATCAACCAGTAGAACTGCCATCTGGAGTTAAAAAAAAACACAGCAAAACAAACCACCAACAAAAAAACCCCAAACACCAGAAAACAAAACAAAACACCACTACCCCCGCCCCGGCATAGGTTTCACATCCAAGCTGGGAAATGGTACCATGCCACAATAATTACAAAGGCACACATTTCTTAGCACATCATTTCTAATGCAGTTCTAATAAACAATCCTTATGCCTTGCTGTTGTGTTAATCGTTATTGAACCTGACAATGGCTGGTGACTTTTCTTTTCAAAACTTCTATCACTTACGGCGTACCCATCATCACTGTGCAATGACAACAATGTCTTAAAAAAAAAAAAACAACACAAATAAAAAACAAAAAAACCCCATCAAACCAAAACAAAACCAAAAATTTAAAATCTAACATTGTAACAGGCAAAAAACTGTGAAATAGTTTCCAAGAAGATCTAAGTCCTACACAGAGCTCTTTCTGGAACTCTTTTAGAGCTAATCCATTAAAATAATAATAATCTGCTTGGTTTGCCTAACTGCTGTCAATAATAGATCACAGCACAAGAGAAAAAGCCTTTGTGTTGTCTTCTGCACAGTGCTGCATCTGTTTAACCTCTTTTCCCATTAATGCCATAGGAGAAACTTTATATATAAAACAAGACGTTTCAGCAGTGAATTACAGATAACAAATTCCAGGAAAAACTTGCACTACATAAAAAAATGTGGCAATTTTGTGCTTACATTAGTAGGCAAAAGACCAACATCAAACGTTGATCTCTGCTAAGATGTACAATCTACAATACCAAATTGTAGTGCTGTACATCTACAATACCAAATAAAGTCAAAGAGTTTATATAGCTCTTATCATCATAAAACTGAGATCAGAAAAATAACTTGGTTTATATTATGCGTTTAGTACATAGAGTAGTTGCTACTTTAAAAGTTTAATAGCCACTAGTATGAGTTAGGAAAATGATTTTATAAAAATTAGCTTAAATGGTTAAGTGTAAACCTGTGTGATATTTTATTTGAGAAATTCATTTTGATCTTCGCTTTAGCACATGCAACTCTGTACAAAAGATGGAAGGAGTTTTCACAATTCTTTTTCTTTACTGCCAGAGCTGCCAAGAATTTCATAAACTAAGGAATGTTTTGCTTAGTGTTCCCCAACAAGGTTACTCAGAGACACAGCCAATACTATATAATCAACATACCACAGCCACCTGCTAGCCAGGGCTATGCTCGCAATGACAACTATAAGGCACAGAAAGCCCCCCAAAGGCATGGCATACTATACAAGAGAATTATGGATTCTATTTACCAGCTCAACCTGCATGAAGGCAAGTCAAATGGAATCATTCACTTGTAATGCACACATTTCTCAGATGAATCCTCATTTCCCACCCAACAGTAATTCTAGCCCTTTTGCTTTTTTAGTATTAAATCCCACGTTTGTTTCTATCTAGTTCAGCAAATAATAATAGTTTGTTAGAAATGCTTATTTTCCATTGGACTAATAAACAATTTCAGCTCATTTATTAAGTCTGTTTTGAGTGAGACTTATTTCATACCTAGCAAGTACATGAATTACTAATATTTACCAAAAAAAAAAAAAAAAAAAAAAATTGCAAACTATCTAACCAACTTGCTGCTTACATTACCATTGCCAGTGAAATATGCGATTCATGCCCACCAGAGGCCTGAGACTTAGGAGAATTTCTGGTTCCATAGAAGATGGCACTTGCTTTTAGTACACTCAATAAAAGTGTGGCAATAGCCACAATTAAAAGCAATTAAATGCTTTTTCTGGAGAGAATAACATTAAGTTATTATGGCAGAAGCAGGACAAGTCTAAGATACATCATAAAAAGTAAAACAAAATCTCTAAACGGGTTAATCTAGCACATACGTAATATATTGAGAAAGAAATCCTTCCTTTCACCTCCCTTCTTCTCCCCAAGGTAGTATTTTACATGTAGGCCAGCAAACAGGGGAAACTATAATTCAGTCCTATGTAGAGTCTTTCAAAAGTGGCAAGTCAAGAAGAGAAGGAATGAAAAAGACAGAAGATGAAGGGAAACATGGAAGGAGGTGGTTATAACCTTACCGTTGTGAAACATCAAGGCACAAAATGCAAAGTAAAAAACCACAATGCAAGAAAACCCCACCACCAAAAAAACCCCAAACGCCCCATCTCGTTTTTCCGAGTCCTCAATAGCGTGCTTTCTCAGGCTATTCGGTACCCATGAAATATAAAACCACCCTAATGGTCGCCCAGGTTACCGACTTCATTTAGTTAATCATCACCATTATTACCAATGTTCAGGCCTTGAGAAAAAAGGAAAGAATGACTGAAGAGGAGTGGAAAACAAGGAACTTAAATGAACCCCACCCCCACTTTTTTCTTTTTTTTCCCAAACAGCACTAGTAATTAGCTTTGTACCTATATTACCTTTCTTTCTCCTCCCCTCTTCTACTTCCTCACCTGCCTCCCCCACTCACTTCTCAAGTACAAGGACAAAGTTCCAGCTGCCTTAAAACAATTGGGTATCAATTATCCTGGAAGTGGCAATACAGAGATGCCCATTTTTACCCGGGTAGCTGCAGGTCTGAAGAAGAATGCAGCTCCAGTGGGAGGAAAAAAGAACTTGTTAGTTAACCTGTAGGGCTGAGCCTTAATCAATAGTCGACGACGATGAAAAGAACAAAGCATGTGAAACTTAAGCCTTTATATCTTCGAGCTCCATCAGATAAAAGCTATACCTCGAGTTTGAAAGGACAGACAGGCTTATTTGAAAGCTTAAAAGCATCCATGCAGACTAAGCTCTGTTTTAGAGTTCAGACTGCTTATTGATTCGTGATTACTTCTGCCACAACCTAAGATTAAATAAAAGACCCTAAAACTGACTTACCTGACTCTAATGACAGCACCATTAAAAAAAAAAAAAAAAAGTGAAATGTGCATCCCAATAGTAAAGTGTAATTTCCTCGGGCCACTTTCCCCTGCCCAAAATACGGTAAGAACATTCTAATTAACTTCTTTTGCAAACAAAATGCCTAACAAATGAACATGTGATTGCATGTATATTTTATGTCCAGTTTGCATTTTTGTAATTCTAAATCTTACTATGTGCCTTTTAGTAGAAATGCAGAAGATTATCAGTTCAGCCTTCCTCCATATTTGTTAGACTAAGGACACTAAGAAAACCCTATTTCCTACATAAGTAAACCATCAGAAAAAAGAGGAAGCCTAGGAGAATGTTTATGAATATCATATTGAAACAATTTTCAAACACTATCATTAACTGGTTATATATTTTAATGCATCCTCTCATTGATTTAGAGCCTGATTGAATTAAAAGCATTGTTTCCGGGAGAATTTTTCTTATCTTTCTGAAATAAAGAAGTACTACTCAATTTTTATGCAGCAGTATGTCTCAGTAAAACTGTGTCCACCAGGCCAGTTTCAGGACTCACACTCCTTTGAACTCGTTCAGTGCAGGGACCAGCATTTCAGTTAGTGTCAAGCAGGGGCAGGCTCCAGACCAGGACTGCCCAGTAAAACCACCAGAAGAATTTAGCCCCTGCTCCATCTGAAAAACTGAACGCATCACTCTATCTGGCATTCAGAGTTCCATTCACCCTTAGATCTCAGCGACTTCTGTAAGACGTCAGAATTTTAAGTTCTGATTGTTAGCTTTCCTGAGATGTATTAAAATAGCCAAGGTTGTGTTCATGATTACTGCTGCGAGTAAGTTAACTCATGTGAGAAATACCTGTGCCTTCACTGGCATCATCGCTTGCTGTGCAGAATGGGGAGAGGAGGCAGAACTCAGTGTTTAGCTAAGAGTATCCAAAATCCTTGCATTCATGTGATTTTCTACAATTCTGTAACATTTTGGTTGCCTGAATTTAGTTGCCCATATACCACAGACTGCTTTTTAACAGCCCAAATTCTCATTCAGTAATAATTAATAATAATAATAATAATAATTCAATAGTTAAATTCATGAATTTTGAGAGTGATTTAGACACCCACAAAGCAAAGGTGCTTTCCAAACTCTTGTCACGTAACACCTCCAGCTCTGTGGAGGCACTTAACTTCAGACACCCACGTTTGCAAGCTGCAACATATGTTCAAATCAAAAAAGGTATCAAAACCAATTTAAAAGACTGAGACCATTCCTGAATCTGCAAAGTCAAAATTAAATGTTTAGTCCTGCTGATAAAATCTGGTAGCTGGCTTGAGTATTTTGGTATTTGTGTACAGATAGAACAGCACGCAATTTTTTTATATTAATGCTGTTCTTTGAGATTGAAGCAAGCATGAACTCATCTTTTGTTACAGAGGAGTCTAGAATAAAGCAAAATAATATTTAAATCATAGTTTTTTCAAATAAAAGTTAAGTAAGTCAGCTGAATTTAAATACTTAAATAAGAAAAAAAAATCAAAAATTAACCTCACTGAAAATGAGGGTGTAAATAAACTAGCAATATTTCATGCGTTCCTGACAGGATTTTTCAGAAAAGAGCTATTAGGGACCTTCTTGAAACTAAAAAAGTCAAATAGCATTTATGTTGGGACAAGCTTTGGCTCCTTATTTCTGAAAAGTTAGATACTCTGAAATTATTTCAGCCGAACGCCAAAATTATTATTATCGAGCTTTGTGCCTCGCAGAACTTTCTAGAAGGCTGTTTCACTAAAGGGGTGGAGGGAACGAGTGAGCAAACATTTTCTGCTGACTCCCTCAGCGTCTACAAAGCCAGCCTAATGCCTCTTCCTGAATCCGAGCAGATGAATTATCCAAGAAGCCTGCTTGCTTACAAAACACCTCTTACTCCTCATCCAAAAATTATCACACCAGCAGTATCACCTACCAGCTGCTAACCAAATTATAAAAGACGAGAAGGGGCTTTTTCGGCACCTCGATCTTCCAGTCTGAGAAAGCGGCACAGCTATTGCATCCAACCCACAACTAGACTTCACGGGTCAAAAAATGAAGTAAACCACTTTGTTTTGTCTTCTGTCTCTTTGGTGCCCAACTAGCCAGCGCAAGCAAAGGCTAGTCACAGCTGGCACAGGTAGCTCCCTAACGAGAGCGAACTAGCGCAAGAGTGAAGAGAAGACTTAATTATGCTCTTTTTGTCATGCACAAAAAAAGCCTCAGGTAAGAAAAGAATAAACAAAACGAACCCAAAATGGCTCCTCCATGCCCTGAGCGGAAACCGACGACTAAAGCAGAACAAGATCTTTCCTTGACTTCCACTTCGTTTAAACAAAAGTGTTGTTTGAGAAATACCAAATCTGGTTCCTTCCCTTCCCGCGCCCTATCTGAGGAATCAGTTTTGGCTCCAAAGTAGTAGAGAAACTAAAACTAGAGGACCGGGCATTTTGCAATTGCAATTGAACGCATTAAAATGCCAGCTAATTTAAAAAACTAATTGAAAAATGGCAATCATTACACAGAGATTGAAAAGGAGCCGGGACTATACTCGCATTTAGAAACGTCACTGCTGTTAGTAGCAAAGCTGGATCCTCTTTGAAATGCAAGGATTCTGTTCTGAGAGCGCGCTCTTAAATTTTATGCTCGGTTTATTTTAGTCACGCTAAAGCTTTTCCAAAGAGGTCTTTCTTTTCCAAGCTCACCATGACATCTTGGTGAAACGAGCTTTCCCCCACTGGCTCCCTCCTATTCAGTGTCTTGGTTCTGCTTTTACCTGCCCTGACTGGTTTGGCTAGTTGTAAAATGAACGTTTGAATTCATGCGCTGTTCTCCCCTCCCCCATAACTGCGCAGACAAAACCTGATACGTAAAACAAACCCCTCTTTAACCTACCCGGGGAAAGAAGGAGGAAGAGAAAAGAGGACAAAGTCCTACAGAAAGTTAAGTTGCGAGGAGAGTACCGACGAACGAGTTACGAAAGGCATTAAGGAAGTCGTTCTTCACGCTAGTTAGATCACTTTTTACCACAGTACCTGGACACCATGGCTTACCAGGACCATGAACACACACACACGCAAGCAACTTCAGTGCTGGAAGCACAACCACCTTCTCCCAAACCAAGATCATCAGCCTTCAAGTGGATAACAAAAAGGATGTAATGGTCATCAGGAGGGCGCGCACAAGAGTTTTCATCTTCCGATCTTTCCGTGTCCTGGAAAAGACGAACTTGGAGCGAGAGGCTTTCGCAGTGAGAGTCACACAAAACAAATGAAGACAAAAATATAACCGTACCTGAAAAAACAACGCGCTTCTAAATTGTATTAGACTACTGAAATAAAACCAAATTAAAAAACAAAAAAAAACAAAAAAACAAAAGCAAAGGATTAAAACATGCATGGTTTTCTTCGCAGCCCAGAGCGATGTTGCTTGTTTAAGCTGGAATTGAGAAGAGACGGCGAGTGTCTAAGGCTCGTCTTACATGTAGTCCTTCACCCCTCCCTGCGCAGGTGCATTCTTTACATCCAACCAATCTCCTCGCCTCTAGCTATTAACAGGTGTGTCCTCGGGTTTTGGGAGCGGCCAGGGCGAAACCAACTTGCGTGCTGCAGACATGCTGCGCTGGAGACCGGCCTCTCGAGGGGCTCGCCGGGCTCACCGCCTCTGCCAGGCTTTAACAAAGAATGAATTATTTACCGAGCGCAGATCCAGATTTCATACTGCTGTTCCACAGTGTATCTCATGCTCCTGCTATACACCCTTAAGATTTGTTTGAGAGCAGAGGTCTACTGGCAACCGAGAGTTCATGATGAAGGGGCGTTCTTCTCTCACTTTAAAATCAACCTCCAGACACTCTTCTATTGCAAACCACTTTCCGTCTGCCCACTGCCATGACTACCATACTGCTGAGCTGAAATTTTAAAGGCTAATTGTTCAGCCAACCAGAATATGGCTCCTGTCGAATCAGAGAATAGATTATTTAATTGGAACTCTCCTAGGCCATCTAACCTGAAACAGAACAGCAGGGACATCGATGGGTTGATGATCGCTTTTCCAAACAGAAGTTGAAACATATACAGGGAGACAATTTAAGGCACAAACAGACAGAGGCAAGGAATTGCTGAAGGACACGCACACAATTTTGCCGGTAAATTTACAAGAGCTGATTTTTTAAAAAAACTTAGCAGAAGCTTGAATCCCATCACTGTCTAGTCTTGACATGCAAAATTGTTTCAGAAACTAGTAAGAAGTCCAGCCAGAGCTCAGGTCTCCCAATATGCAAGCTAATAAGAGCAGATGCCTACAACTGCATTCCCATGTCCATTCACAGGCACCATGATTGAGATTACAATGGTTACAGGACACTTCAGCTCAGGTCTTTGCAGTATTTACTCCTAGATTAGTCAGGTATAAATTCAATTTTTGATGGTCCACATATGGGAAGACCAAAGAAACCTCAAAGGTCCCTATTTTGGCTACATCATACTGTTTTCATCCCCTTTCAAGGAAGTTTTCAGAAAATTCTCATCAGTGTCATGCAAGAAGAAAAAACCTCCTCGTTATGAAGTAAACACGCTCATATTTCCCATGAAAGATGTAGCTAATGAAACAACAAATTATTGTGTTAATTAGCCCAACCGGCAGAATAATTCCCCTAAGAGACAACTTATTCTCATAACAAACTCAAGAGAAACCTTGGAAACCTTTAGTTGTGAAAGACTGGTATCTCCTGCAAAGTTATTACACAGTTTGCATTTCGACTATACAGTCAGCTGTCCTCTGAGCAATCTGGCTTTTTCCTTTTCACCTCTAACTTGCTAGAGCTGTAGCTTCAAGACACAAATTTTTGCCTGGGTCAAGTCTAGCCCACAGTATTTTGGAGAAGAAACATGCCTGAAATAACTGAATCTGTATTTGTGTACTCTCAAAAGAATTTAAAGACAAAGTTAATAAATAGCTTTCCGAATACAGGATTTCCTGATTGGACAACAATGCCTTGGCAAGCATAGTTAGCATAAATAGCACCTATAAACTATAGAAAACTACCAACCTCCTAAAACTGTACCCCATTGGGATACATGCACTGGAACCGGGAGATGTGACAAGTCTGTGGAGGCATGTCTAAACTGTTGTTTGTAGGTGTGATGCTAGAGTGACATTGGCCACAATATAGGTGGTAAAATTCTGGTGCCAGTGTCCTACATTTCCTAAAAGATTAGGTCTCATTGATCTTCTCAGGTGTCTCTTGACTGTGATGCTACACTCAAATTAATAAAACCAGCACAAGTCAGCTCATGCTGCAACACCATTCTGTATTGCAATATAGATACAGCCTGCATCCATATTAGGCCAGGCCATCTGGACACTTAGGACATTTATTTGAGATTTTAACCTGTTTGGACATCAACTGTTTTGACCTTTTAGATATCACCTTCCTGTTCTCTCTCTGAGCACTCATCACTAAAAATTTTGAGACAGTTCATGAATAGTCAGACGATCCAACCAATCAACAATCTTTAGTTGATGCAGACCTATTTCCTCTGGCATCAGTAAATGGCCAGGATATGGCTTAGCTACATGCATTATATTCTCATTCGACCACGCTCCGAGGCCTACATCTGTTCCTGACCTCTCTCTGCCTGTGTGAACAAAACCTGGATCTCTGGTCTCCCTGAGGCTGAACAAGGCAAATTCACATTTTTCCCCTTCTGTACTGCGTAAGTCACCACCTTCTTTCATAAACCACCATGGCTCACCATCTCCATCCTACCTGTTGCACAGGCACCTGCCTGGAGCCACTCTCATTCTGACCATTTTGCTGTGTCCTATTCAAGCCACCCCTAAGTTTGAGCAACAGTAATTATAATCCACACAGTAGCAGTCTAAAGATCCCTGGGAACTCTTCCAGCCAAACCCTATTTCCCCAATGGCACTTTTCTACCTTCTGTTCATTTATGATGTGCTAGCTGGTCTTGAGGGGCAACACACAAAAAAAAAGAACTATTGTGACAGAATAAGGCAATCGTATCTTTCCTCAGAAAGAGAGTCATGAAATGACTGCAAAGGAGCCCCTCTGTTATCAGCAACAAAAAAATAATTAATCATCAGCAATAAACTGCACCCTGTCCTGGGTTAATACACAGGAGCCATTTGATTGCAAAGACAGCATATTTACATACGACATACTTGTTTGATGATAATCCTAAACACTTCTCTACCACCTATCAATCCCATCGCTGTGTGGCTATTGTACCTTGTTTCAAGCCAAGAACAGTAGCCCATCCTTTGCACACTATAAGGTGCAGGTCAGGAAGACTCATCTGGTGTCTGTATCGAGAGAGTTATGATAATTGTGTCTACAAAGTTCTCTGATGTCTCTAAAGCTCCCACTAGAAAACCTCATGTATGGTAATGTGACTGACCACTGATCCATCTTTGTGAAAAGTCTCACCTTAGTGTCTGAATATTTTTCAGCCCAACAGCACAGTGTCTATGTACCTTACAAAAGTCGTGATGTTAGTTTGAAAACATCTATAAAGAACAAGTACATGGTTTTATATTTGAGGAATTGAATGGGAGAAATTAAGAGAGCTGAAGTGACTTGCTGAAGATCATATAGAAAAATCTGTAGCAGAGACAGAATATCCAAGCTACTATGTTCCAGCCCAGCACTTTGATTTCTCATACCTTCCTACTCTATTTCAGTCAGTTCTTTTATTGACAGCTGGTGGATTCTACTGCCATACAGGATTGTGAAATGAAAAACAATTTTCATTTCTATTCTTCCAAAATTGTTGAACTCTGAACCACCTATTTAGATTAGAAATAGTATTGTACTAGCTGGACTCAGAAGTACCCAAGTTTTCAATAAATGATTTACAGAGCAAGAACATCAAGTAGCAGCAGCATTTCATGGGATACATATAATGCAGCAGAGGACTAAGACATACGATACCTACTGGTGCCTTATAGTGATCTGGTCAGTTGAGTTTCTCTTATAATACAGCAATAGTAAACAAATCTTTTTCTGGTGTTTGTAGACGTAAGATTTCTCAAGGGATTTATGGTTTTTGAACATCAAGCTTGAGATTTCATTCATGGAACACTGCAGTGATGTATTTATGCTGAAGGTTTTGGCTCTGAGCTTTATAAAGCTTCATGAAGTACAGCAGAGAAGACTTTATTAGGTATTTTCCATCTTGGAAAGATTAATGTGTGACTTCTTACACTTACTACTGAAATGTTCATTTTTGTGGTTATCAAAACAATTCAGCTATATCTGGGCCATCAAGACTCAACAGCAAACCAAATCCCACATTAATAATCCTTCCTCAGGTAAATGCAGATAAGCTAAAGTGAACAGGAATCTTCCCCAAATGGCAGTTAGGCAAAACCTGCAGGATTTAACTGAAGAAATACAAATATACAACAGATTGGGATTAGAAGAATTACTGTTCTTGAATACTGTGTCTTGGGGTACTTAGTGACTGGTATGCAGCAGTGTAGCTAGTTCTACTTTCACAATACAAAAATCAGGGGACAGGCTAGCATGGAATGGCTAAGTATTAAAAACTGGGATGAAAAACTGTGAAGAAGAGGAAAAAAATAAAAGATGACCAAAACCAGACACAGTTAACATATAACTACACCGCAGGATGTCACTGACACCAAAAGTTTGGTAGGAAAAAAATGATCACAAGAAAACACTGAATATGGCTATAAGAGAATGCCCATGGCTTTGGGATGGATCGAGAAAGAAAGGATGCAAACACTCCTTGCCACAAAGTACAAATGCAGCATTTCTTGCATCGAAAATAAACATCTCCTATCAAGAAATCATTTCACAGCCATTCTTCATAGCAGCTCATTCATCTTTTTTCAATAAGCTCCTATTAAGCAGTTCTTCAAAAGAGGCTACAAAACACATTGGACTTCTGATCCAATATTACAATTCTTTGTTCCTAGTGCAGCTCTGCAGTAAGGGGTCACACCTCAGTGTAGATCCATAAAGGTGTTATTTCTTTCATCTGAGGGCTATAGCCATTGGTATCACTTCCTGCATCACCTCAATCTCTTTCATCTTCTTACCTGTACTCAGCAACTCATTGCACAATCTATAGAGTTAAAGGCATGAGATTAAACGTGTAGAATCCTTGGCCCTCATTTGTTTGTGTAGCAAGCCCCTGCACTCAACAGTGCTCCTTAACCCAGCACCTGAGACAATCGCAGCAGCACACCTTGCCAGAATTACTAAATTCTGTGCAGATGGGCGAGTCCACTAAATGGTAGGCTGATACGTGAAACCCAACTGTGTTTGTGAGAGCAAAGTTCAGTTCAAGGCACCACCTGTCAGGTCAGGAATAGGAGTCATAGCAGGAGTAACCCTCCATGTCTTAACAAGTTAAGCAAGCAAAGGAGGAGGGGAGAAGTATCTCGCTCTTTGCAGCATTCGGAGAGGTACAATAACCTGGAGGGGTAGCTTGCATGCAACCAAAGAGTCCACAGCTAAAACATGTTTTGCCAGTGTTAGTGTGTAAGGTCACAGGTACATTTCACTGTTTCTTTACTGCTCTGAAGACAACGCGAGCAGTGGGCAGGCAAGTCAGGCTAATCTGTGTTTATTTGAACATGGAAAGAAAGTTTTATGGTCTTACAAGCCTTACCTTCTCTTTGCCCCCCACTTTGCAAACATACTAACTTAAGGCCAGCCATCTGATCTGCCAGACTTAGGTTATGTTTCCACAGGGCACAAGCTGGTGAACAAGCGAAAGGTAAAATTTTACACACACACAAAACCCACAGCAATATGGCATTGAAAAGAGCCCCAGGAGAGGCCATCAGCTGTCCCATTAATCAATGCATAACACCCTCGAAGGGGCCTGGTTTGCAGCATTGTGTATCTCTGTTAACAGCTAGAAGAACTGTTCCTGTTCCAGTCAAAGCAAACAGAAGGAAAAAAGACCCTAATGACAGTGTATTCACAATGATGCTGAGTCCAATTTCTGAGTGAAACACAGCTCAGGGTCAGGCAATGAAACTGAGCCTCAAATGATGATTGTCTAGCCTTTTTCTCAGCTTTTAAATGGTCTTGGACTCAGCACATAATTTTTGAGAATCCAAGTTAAATAACCTTCCTTGAGACCTTGCTTGCAGAGATGCTGAGCAACAGCCTTCACTGAAGTCAATGAAAGCACCCCATTCCCTTCTTTCCTATCACCAGAATTTCAATCCCATATCTGAATTGAAATCTATACCATGGTCATCAGTGAGTCCCAGCCAACCCCATCTTCCTCTGAGGTAAAACTAAAGGGGGTCACTGAGCTCCTAAACAATGATTGGAAAGTTTCTACCTTTTCCTTCTGGCTGAGTTGTCTGCCACTCCTCACTGCCTATTATAAAGTGCAGCAGCTTGGCATCTGGGTTTGCTGAACTCCCATCTGCCTACTCCCCATTTGGGCACAGTTGAGTGAAAAGAAAAAGGGGAAAGAAAGGGGGGGAGGGATGTACGGAACAAAGTCTTTCATCTTCATAGCAGCAAGATTTTAGATCTAAAGAGTTGGGATCTCAGCTGCTTTAAATTGAAGGTTATGTCTGCCAAATGCCAATCTGAAGCTACATATTAGTTTTCATCCAATCCCATGTTGTTCAGGCCATGCTTTTCTTGCCCTTTGTTTCCTCTCAGATCAGTTAAGTGGAAGCAGGTGTTTTCCTACCCTGCTAATCTCAAATACATTCAGACAGGCCCAGCAACTGCTCCTGTGTCCCAGACAGGTAAATGGAGCCAGGCACTTAGTTGCTGTGGAAGGCAGCCATGTTAATGGCTGCATACAGCAGCCCTGTTAAATGTTTTTCCTTTTGCATGCAGTTTCATTTCATGTTTTTTTCCTCTTCACAGTTCATCCTTACACAGACCTTTGTTCTTAAAATGAGGATTTCTAAAAAGAAAGTGAGGTTTTGAGCTGCTTTGGGAAGCTCTGATAGTTAATCCATTCATGGAACATGGCAGGGTCCTGAATGCAATTCCAATCAAGGCCATGGCAATACTACTACCTTCTTGCATTATTTCATAGCCTTAGAGATGATCAGTCCAGCAGCGCCCATGTAACGCACTATTTCACAGAATCTGATTGTGCTTATTTTAGCAGCAAAAATTTGCAACTGCCAACAGCCCCAGACTTTATGTTTTACAGACAGACCCCTCCCACGGATCTAATCTAATCACAACGGCAAAGAGAAAGCCCTTGCTTGCAGCTGAACAGAAGCACTGTCTTTCAAAGTCGTGCAGCCGTAGTTAGTGTGCAGCCCTGATTTGTGCGGGGTTTTAGATTTTAAGATGTTTTGGTGGCTGACACGAGCGAGTTCCTTGTGCTCAGAGCTGCTGGAACATGAGTTTAGCATAGCTGCTAGGTAAGTATAGTTAGGTTGGTACCAGACCAACAGGCTGGCCAAGTCATCTGGTCAAGTTACGCACTGAATTAGTGCTGCAACCAGGCTGTTAGGTTAGTAAGGTCAAGACTCTCATGAACCTGCAAAAGGCTATGTGGACATATCCACAGTACCACAGTCTAAATAAAGGCAATAGCTGAGAACACCACAGTATTTTACTGGAATGATTGACTTTTCCAAACACTATAGCACGTATTATAGGTAAAGAAAGGGAGTCTGAGAGAAAAGCCAGTTACCTAAGATCAGAGTAAGAAAGAATTCTTACCTAAGAAAGAAAGACTGGCTTACATGCTATTTGCCTAAGATGCCTTTCAAGAACTAGCAGCAGCAGTGCTTTTCCAGCTGTCACAGTCCAGCAAGGAACCTCTGAACACTCATCTACTTTTCTTGTCCCCACCCACAAACTGTACCTTTTTATCAGGACAAACAGTGTTCCCTTTCCTTTCAGACCTGCTTAATATGTAATCAGGAACCTATTGGGCAACAAAGCGGCACCGACAACATCTCTGCCCACACAACTGAGAGATGGTTTCAATTCTAATAGACGCTTGCTGGCCCAGACAGCAGCCACCAGTGGAGCAGATCTGCCGTAACTGCATCGCGTGACAGTGCAAATACAGCCCTGACTTCACCGCCGTCTCGCGCCAGGCGCGAACACCGGCGGGACAGTCGGCACGCTCGTTCTGCAAGCGTGCTGCCTCCAAACTGCAGCTTGCTGTGCGGAGCTAAGGGCATGCAGGCCTCTGGATTACCCCCCACCCCTCCCATCACGCTTCCACTACGGGTTGTCACAACTTCATATGTACCTGCTTCTCCAAATTCTGCGCCTAGGAAGCTGATGAATCCACGGAGGGAAAACGACCTAGCAGCAACGTCACCAAGTCCACAGCGTGATTCAATGCTTAACACTGGCTCGTAAGTTAGATCCTCTATGAAATTACAAATGATACAAGAAAGGAAATGGTTAAAGATGCAGTTCACTGCAGCCCAATTTTAACGTTTCTATATTAAGTAAATAAAGGTAACATAAAATTCAGGTCAGGAACTATTTGTTCAGGGTCAGGTGACTTCAACTCAGCTAATCAGCGAGACACACCTTACCTTTTGAACAATCTCCCACATCAGATCTGCAGTTAAAAACAGGTTTGCTGCAGATCAAGTCAGTGAATTACAGCATAAACACCCACAAAAACTAGAACAATGGGCATAATTTTCACTCCTAAAAGCATTTAAACTCCAGATTACAGCAAGAATAGTGATACACCAACTAGAGAGGGAGCAGAATCTTGTTATGCAGTCACGTGCAGGACCCAGAATATATCATAAAAGACCCTAACAGCCAGAATATACCAGAAAAGACACAGTGCTTCGATTAGCGGCAAAAAAATCCACCCATCCAAAAGCTTACTCACTTCAGATGATGTTTGCTACATTACTGCACTCAGACCTGTTCACATGGAGGAGAGCTGGTATTTTGTCATTGACTTCAGGAAAACACGTTTAGGCCTACTGAGTTAGCCAGCTTTGGTACAACTTTCATGGGCCGCTTCCTTCACAGTAAATTTAATATAAGGCTATGAGCCATAGCATTGCTCAATTCTTTATGGCACTTTTTTATACTCTCCATCAAGTTAAAAGCCTTGCTGAGCCTTCCTCTCCTAGCATGCCTAGCACGACAAACAGAAGCTCTCTCTCCTCAGTTTGGAGCAAAGTAGTTTTAAAAGTGTGTATAGTATCTTGGCAGGTAATGACTTCTGATACTTGTATTGCATTGTTTTCTTAGATATTGCACCATGAAACTTTTAAAGCCTGTCCCTTCTTGTAGGAAAAGATACCATTTGGGGAAACAGAGACTTGACTTCAGCCTTTCTCATTTCCTCTCATTCTCATTTACACTGTAAATATATTCTAGATCACTGTGTATCACTGACATTCCAACCTATCATTGTTCAACCTGTCCATTTAAATAACCCACTGTTTTTCCACAGCTACTCACATTTCCTTCATATGTGGTAAATGTTTTTCTGCTTCTGAGGTATCTATATGAAATTGTCCACCTCGTATCCATCCTTCTCATGCAAGTTCAGTTCTATCATGACAAAAGAAGCAAAGCCTACAGAGAAGGTCACTTGCCCATTCTGATATTGATAAGCGAGTGTATTTTTTTAAATAGACACATTTTATTTTTAGATGTATATTTGTATATATGTGAGTAACTTGAGCTTTTCTACTGCTTCCATTTATTTTTTGTTTTGTTGTTGATAGCCTACTGGTTTGGTAACTGGGTTGGGACAAATGTTCCAATGGGCCATATCTCACCATCAAAAGTTCTACTGAACTATGAACACAGTGTTGAAACAACTGAGACAGATGCTTAAAAATTTATCATGCTTGATTTTGAAAAGTTGCCTTCTCTTTTCCCAAATTTGAATAGTTGTGGATAGGAAATCCACTATTATCCTGTGTGCGGTTGAACCTTGGTTCACATCCACAACACAGAGAGCTGAAATTGTAAGTGATAAGCAGCTCATGGTAAATATTTAGAAATAAACTGAGAGGAAGAACTGACATCTTCCTTCCAGATCAGATCCTTAAGAATTTAATCAAATTTTTTGGTCTATGTTGCCAGGATGACAAAGATTTTGGTTGCACTCCAACTTACATGCAGTGGCCACACCACTATGGAAAACACACACTTCAGAAATGCCTACGAAGCTTGCCATTTGTTTTTCAGTGCTCCAGCTAACACAGCAGATAGACTTGCTCATAACTCGTGCAGCACCAGCCAGTGTTGTGTGTTCCAGAAGAGGCAGAAACCAGCTGCATTACCTGATGGAAATAAACCTTGTTTCTGTCCTCGCAAAAATAAAGGAACTAAACAATTTCACTGATACATTCAAAGCTCTGACCCTACAATTCCTACCAATAATAAAATGATGAGGCAAAAGAAACAAAAACCTAGTCTCATTTCTGGTTTAATGCAGGCAACCATCAACTCTGACATACAAATCCATGCAGTGCTGAACAAACATAAGACTGACTTCCTGAACAACTTTAAAAATCTTGTTTCCTGGTATATTTTTACCCAAGTCTGATACAACAGACTGTTGTTTAAGGCAACAGACTCCTGTGTAGCAAAAACAGACCTAACACCCTGATTAACCTCATGCTTTGAACAACAAGGACCAGCTGTATTTAGCACTGATTGTTAAGAAACCCTTTATAACTGAAAAAAAAATCTGCTTTGGCTTATTGGACAGGCAATGCTGCTGTTCTAGTTTGTACAAAATATTTCTCTGTGTTGGGCTGAATATACACATAGACTGCCTGATTATCCAGTCTCAGATGAAGAAAGGTGCCTTCATGCTGAGGTGCGGTTTCATTGTGTCTATTTAATGTGCTGATGTCTTCATCTGTTGGGGGCAGAAGGACTCTCCACCTAGTTAGCTTTGAAGAATTCCTTTGGCCTGCAAGAGTAACAAGTGGCATAATTAAGCCTCCTGCTTTTGGTTGAGCCAAGCTGGAACTGTCCTAGCACCAAGTGGAATGAGTAGACCTTACGCTTTCTCTCCTCATCTTAGGGCTGGGCCAGAAACCACAGTACTCACCTGCTTTATGGCTCAGATGCAGCATTGCCCAAGAAGCTGTAGGTGTATAGAGAAGTACCAGATGCACATCCATCTTCTACACTGAAAGAGTAGTCAAGTGCATAGACAAAAATCCATGGAATAGCCATCTCTTCCAGGCAGAAAGGGAACATGCAGAGTAGTGCACAGAACCTGGCCTTTGAAATAGAGTCTTCATCACAGAAATGGGACGGCATGTAACAGAAGGGTATATAGAAGTCAGCTTACTAGTAACACATATAGAAACCAAACAGCATCTGTAAAAAAAAGATTATTTAATGAGATTTTCTAATTTCTAAACAATATTACTCTATGAGTATGCAGCACAGAGACAATTTCTGTAAGGGTCAGTCATGGGTTACTGTATTCCAGGGTAGCATTTTGCTCTAAGAAATATACATCTGTTAGACTTGAGAGCATCTCAGAGTCATGAAACTGTTCTGTGGTATGGAATGGCTCAGCTTTCCTTCACAGTATATGGTGACATACTTGTGTGCTCAGCAGTGTTTCTGTCAGAATTGTTCCAAAGAACCCAAGCAACTGCAGCCAAATACCTTTACTATTCAGGTGTCATAGGCAGAGGGTTTAAGTTATGAATACTCAGGAACATCAAGACCAGATGCTGTTTTGTGGCAGGTGACAAAACTTCATAAAGTTTGTCAAGAGCCTGATGTGAGTTTTGATCTGAACCTGTCTTTAACGTAAAAACGAAGATTGAGGAAGACCTACGCTTCCCATAGCAACCTGCCTTTTCAACTGCATGTGTCCCTTCAGTCTACTGCAACATGAGACGTCTTCATGCAGTGTCGTTCGTACATTTACCTGATGGAGTGATGTTCCTGTTCAGCTCCATGAAATGAGGTGATTTCCATTCCTTTCCTGTATGTATGTTCCACCTGTATTTGAATGTAAGAGTCAGGGTGTGTCAGAGCCACCTGCTTGAAAACAAATTTCAGGAATTACTCATTCAAATCACAAGTGGCAAGGATGTGGCTGATGGTAAGCATACAACTGCAAAGGAGATGCCAGGCCTATACAAAGGAAGTCACATATACCACCTCCTACAGTATGAAATATATGGAAAGGACAAGAAGATATCAGCATTACTTCATGCAAGCAAATGATGAACCCCAACTAGAGATAGCAAAGCTTTGAGCTCTGCTTTTTTCGGGGGGGCAGCGGGTAGCACTAGCAAAGCAACATATGGGATCCCTGTAGGTGAGGAAGCCCATAGTACAGGAGGCTGATCCTTGGAATGATATGTGTAGTCATCCAGGGATTAACAGCCTTGATCCTGTGAAATGTAAAGCATGTGGGGTTCTCAGTAGCTTCAGGAAAAAAAATTTTGCAGTGCCTCAGCTTTGCAGCTTTCATAGTCCGCTATCTGCCATCAGCATCACTCAGGAATGCTGTCCCCAGCCATGCCTGCAGCACAGACATGCCACCTCCCCAGAAAATCACTTCTCTGACAAAAACTCTGAGCATAACTGTGCTGTACCAGGGCCACTGTTAGCTACATAACATTTCCTTTTGTAGACTTGGTTTACATGTAGGAGATTATTTCCATTTGGATTGTTTCAACTCCAACCAACTCTCTCGCTATTAAATTTAAACCAGCTTTCTTAATCGCTGATACTCACACCTGTTTACCTGCTACCACCCGTTTACCTGCTACCACCCATATTGTTGGCAACTGCATCTGTTTCCATAGATATAGTAGGCCTGGGTAAGGCACATTTCAGTGCCTGCAAGCACTTACCATGTTTTCAGCAGCAGATGTGAGTCCTTCCAAAGGCTGGGGCCAGGGCCTGAGTAACTATAAGATTATGTGAGCAAATACAAAGGAAGGTGGATGTGATGGAGTTTCCTTCCTGCCATCCCATTTATGATACAAATATATTGGTTTCCCTAGACAAGCTCAAAGTATTCCACAAACACAGAGGGCAAACAGAACAGAATCACATACTTGTGAGAACAAGGGGCTGAAAGATGACAAGGACATGTTATTTTGTTAGGTCTTGGAGGGAAGAGATGGCAGCAAGGAGAAATTTTAAGGGGAGAGATGTAAGGGCTACCAGTTATCTCTACCTATCCCAGCTAAATTTTAAAATTAGTGGGAATACCACTTACATTCTGATCTGTCATGCAGAACTGAAGTAAATCCACCCAACTCAAGCAATTTACACTAGTGACCAGTATACTAATCAGACTCAGACCCATGTAAAGCAGTATTAGAGAGACTAAAATACATAATCCAAACTAATAATCCAATAGCAAACCTGATCAAATGCCCACTCTCAGATGTGGAAAAGTTCAAAAAATTTTTTAATTGGGCGGTCAATTATCTTGATAAGTTATCTTTGATGAAGACCTGACTGCAGACTGTGAGTAGTATTAGCAAGGCAGCTATACAATGGGACAAAACCACTACCTGACATGGTGCCTTTTATATCTGCTTCTCACAGTTTTAAGATGATAAGCACATTACCAGACAAAGATGTATCCAGTCTTGTCCTCAGAGAGGTGGTAAAGAAAAAACAACATAGGACTAGAAAGAAGACCAAAATCACGGCTATAAACATGCTACACAGTGAAAACAGAGGATGTCAAGAATACGACCAGTTTCCAAGGTCCTTACAAAACCATACTGTATTAAAACAAGATTTCAAAAGGTGGCACATTAATAGCAGTCCTTGTGCTACAGGAATTTATACTTGGTGACCAACTCCTGCTGCCTGCCCAAATAAAGTGTGGAAGATGCTTACGAAACGAAGAGTGTGGTACAACTTCAGTAGCCACTTTGCAGTACCATTAGCTCTTCTGGACCCTAAACAGCCAACAAACCAGTCAGTAAAATGACATTTCAAAACCAGATCAACTTTGCATGGATAATTCAAATGAGGAAACTGACTGATGCTTCACTGACTGTACCTATTTGAATGCCAAATAATACAACAATAAAAACACAACAAACTAACACAACTGAGCAGATCTGAGGACACTGGAAAAGCAAAAATACCACAAATCATCACCAAAGACTCAACAATAGGACACTGATGCACAATGACCCTTCTACAGGGTGTTATTTGAGTGTTTAATGATTAAATTGGTTAGGAAAAAAAGCTTTTTGTTTAATGAAATTTTACACTTCAGAAGAGATGGTTTTCCTTCCTGCTCCAAGGTGGGGAATATGCACTTCTACCTAACTGTAGGCTGGGCTATCTTCCCATTGAGATCTGGCATCCCACTGTTCCTCTGGTTATTTGAATCACTTGGAACTTCATTCGATCAGACCTAGGGAAAGTATCAGCAAAGATGAGGTTGCAGTTATGTCTCTGCAGACTTTTGAGAAATGCAGGAAGCTACACCGTATTTACTATCCAGACAAGAGAGTAATTGGCAGTCAAAAAAGCACCCAGAACTGCAGGATAGCGTTGGCCTGAGCACACCTGGAAGTTTCGTACGCTGTCAGGCAGCGCAGCGTGCTTCGGGACGTGCCCGGACAGGCAAGCCATGAGGCAGCCCTATTGACAGGAGGCAACAGAGCAGAGAGCATGCCGAGTTCCCAGCCGCTCCCCAGACAGCTCTGCTCGTGTTAGCTTACACTACCTGTCCTGGTGGAGTGCAAGAATCTTTTTGGTCTTCCTGGAAAGCACTGGGAAATTCCAGTATCCTGGTTAATAACTTCCTGAAAAAAAACCCGGACTGGAAAAACCAAACACTTTGTGCAAGGCATCAGAGAGAAATAGTGGCTATTTGACCTTTCGGTCTATGTGCTGCTAGAGCCAAAGTGTGTAGAAGTAGAAGTAAATAGAAAGGATTATTTTTGCTAGATTAATCAGAGCAGTAAGAATCTAAAATGAAGCCCAAGCAAGCTGGAGATCTTCTTAAAATAAGCAGTAAAGAAAATAACTTGTATCAAAATGTTTTTTAAAAAATATTTTTAATTAACACAAATGTATCATTTTACAAATCACAAGTTCAGTATTAGCGATGTGTTTAGCAAAAGAGAAAGCTACACTTTTCAGCTCACCAACGGAAGACCAGTGCTAATTTTTCTTTCCCGTTAAAACAATATATCATTATATGGGAAATAGTACTCCAGTTTTATAAATCCCAAATGTCAACTTGTCCCAAAGACATTACACTTGAGGAAAACCTCACTATTTTTCTTGTCATGACATGGATTTGTCATTCTAGAAACCTGGAACATAGCTATTTTGAAAAAGGAATTTTTTAGACCTACTTACTGGGCTTGGTTCTAGACTCCACTGGAAGCCTACTGTACTGTCTTGGAAATTGCTGCAAAAACTAGAATGGTCACTTGTCTGCCAACATGGAAAATCTCTTCTGGAAGAGTATCTTCAGGTAGATACTGTTGCCAGTATTTTTTAGCATTGGGATTCTCCAAGGGGTCTAAATACCACATTTTCCAACACCCCTCACCCCCAAATACTAGCTATTCAGAAAGAGAAATGTATCTGAAGTTTCCAAAGTTGCAACTGAAGAAACAAACCTTGAGAAAGTTATCAGTAGCCCTAATTTAAACCTAAGAAACATGAGTGTGCCCATCCAGAAAATGAATAAAAATAAAAACATAGCTAGTTCATGCTGAATGTTTGCACAGAACATTAAGGCTTGAGATGAAAAATGCACAGAACGCTTATTTTACAATGAGATTCATTTGACACCACCATCAGGGAAAGGAGCAGGAAAAAACAAAGAAGAAAAAAAAAAGCTTTTTATAAAGCAAAAAAGGAGGCAAACTGTGCCTTCCTGACAGCTGGCCGCATCAGTGGCATTAAGTACAGAAAGGAGCCAGGTATTATTCAAGAGACAGCAGTGGCAGGCCTGGTAGGAGATCAGTAGTCAGCACAGGAAATGCTTTTTGAAAAAATCCTAATTATGGTCCTTCTCTCCCAATCTATCCTGTGCTGCACTGTAATTACATGAACAAAGCTGAAAAACAGGCCTTTTCTCAAGAAAGAAGTTGTGATACAGACGCATAAGAGCAAAATTCAAAACGTGTTTACAGACAGTGGAAGCAGTGCCCACACTGTCTAGGCTAGGAGAGGAGACAAACAAAAACAGACAAATAAAGACGCAGCAAGAAGGATACAGTGACATCCTGTATCTCTTTCTCCATGGTAGCCACTTCTGCTTTTTTAGACATTTTTTGAAACTATGCATAGTTCATTTTTTCCTTCTAAGTCAGAGGAAACAGAAGGGGCAGAGGCATGAAAGGAAGAATACGAGTCACTCCATCACTGCATAAGCATATCTTCTGGTGCCCACAGAAGCCTAAATACACTGCAGTCAGTGCATTTATTTAAGCCTATCTTTTATTACATATAACTAAGTCTAGCGATTGCCTGGATTCTAACGGATTCCAGTCTTGGGACAAAGCAAAACTACTTCACTAAGAACTAAGAACTATTTTGATCTGTTATGTGATCAGGACGTTCAACAGAGCTGCAGAGCACTACCACTGGATGGCATGGACCATCTTTGCTGGTGCAAGGACTGGAAAGGGCAGCATCTTCCAATATCAGCATTTTCCTTCCCTAAAATTCGAACTACAAGCACAAGCAGCATTAATCCAGCTTTGAGAATGGAAAAGACCTGCTGACAGAAAAACCTGAGAAATGACAGATGTCTTCTCACGTGTTGTCAAGTACTTAGAAGAAACTCACTTGCATACAATTAAGATAAAAACATTTCTGGTGATAACCTCATCAGGAGTTTCACTGAATCCTCTTTCCACACCAGAGTTATCTTACCATAGAAAACTCTGCTCTGTTGCTTCTCCAAGATCCAGATTTCTTTTCCAGTGGATTCTTGTGTATCTGCAGGAGGAGTGTGCACCCCAGACTATCAGGGAAGGTACCCACCTCATGTTGGGCCACCAGGCAGGATGCTTGGACCCAAACAGACAGGCACATGCCATATAAGTCATGGGGTGAAGACCCTATTATGTGAAAGATGTGAAAGAATACCACAGGACTTAAAGATCCACAAGAATAAAGTATGGAGGACCTTAGTGTTACACAAACCCTCCATAGCATCCCTCTTCAAAGCTGTATCAGAACCTGGAGGGCATAGCGCAAGCTGTGTCATCTCAGGGCCCCATCCAGACATCACCCTTCACACTCCTAAGTTCACATCTGTAGGACATCATATATGTGAGACTTAGGCAGTTTCCTAGCAGCTATCATACATTTTCAAATTGCCCCGAGGTTTCCATTCTACAAGGCTTACAAAGGGTCAATCCAGATTTTTGCATCTTGCCAGTCTCAGAAAGTTTCATAGAGCCCCAGTCCCCATTTCCCACTCCTAGCAACGCTGCTTCTGTGTCTGGCTTCACCTGCGATAATTGGTCTCCAAAGGACAAAAAATGGCAGTAACTTGCGCTGGGTTGCAAGGTGTGGGAGTGGAGGAAATTAACACCAACTCTTTTTTCCATCCCAGTGAATAATGTGATTACTGGGGAGGCAGAGGAGGAGGGGAGAAGGGCTGAGCCTTACATCAGCTGTGAGATGGGGTTTTATCTTTTTCTTTTTCCCTTTTAAAACAAACAGGTGGGGACACCCTTAAATTCACAGCCTCTACCACACAAACATACATCATAGCAGCTTTTGCCAATAAAAGAGTTAAATAATGTGTTATTTAAATCATCAGCACTCTTGTGTAAAAAAAAAAAGAAACCCCTCTAGGGAAAAAGGCGGCAGCAGCATAACCCCAAGTGATGCCAGGATGTTGAAACTGGACATTCTGCACATTAGCCACAGAGTTCAATAAAATGGCAGAGCTGAACTAGTCAGTTATAATGCATTCTTTTTTCAGTTATCAAATAATTACCACTTGCACACCATTTTCTTTTGCGTCTCACCAGTTGAGGTGTAAACAACCTTTCCTATGCTGCTGCTTATTCCAGGCTAGGATATGCCTGCACAGAGGCATGCTTTTCTTATGAGAACTACTTGAGAAGACAGGGTCATCAAGGTAGCATCTTATTTTCTTGACGGCATGATGCAGCAGGCATACGACTGCATGGGTCAGCTTTGCTATTTGGTGTAGGGGGGGAAGCTACAGTACCGCATCAAGCATTCAAGATTTTGAAAGAAGCTAGACCTGTTGTCTTAACTTGTCTTTAGTACCCTTATACCAGTATTTAGGGTAATGCACTGGGCACTTCCGTCCTGAAAAGTTTTTATTCTAAGAGCAGCCAAAGTCAACAGATAGCAAACGTTAAGATAGGAAGTGCTGCTTGAAACCTCTCCATCATCTAGTGATTTTGGAGATATTTCACAGGGACCGGGCTGGAACACGGAGATGCAAAACCCTCTAAACACAAATGTTCAGGTTACTATTTCCTGAAGGGAAAAAAGGGGAAGGCATTAATTTCTTGAAAGTTCTCTTTCTTGTGAATCACTCACCAAAACTGCTCCCAAACATTTATGGTCAGTCCTGCCCTTGCTTGCAATGGGATTTGATTCAAGACCTTTTTCATTTCCAGCCATTTCTTTTCACACATTACACCCAAACCACTGCCAGTGAGTGAACATGTGCAAACACCAGTCTTTGGCTGAAGCTGGTGTTGCATAGCCTGTAGGCTTTTACTCTGTGCTTAGAGTTCAGCCCATGCAAGTATCAATTAAATAAACTATTCCAGTACTCTCACTATTCAGGATAACTTTTTATTTCTACACATAATGAAAGATCTGTTCACAAATGTGGATTATTTAAGGTTATAGTTTTGGTCATTTCTTATAAGCATTATCCTGTTTCCCAGAATACAAGTGTGTCTTTCGAGTGTATTTTCTCTTCTGCCTGAATTAGATTTGAGCAGGCACATAAACAAGGATAACAATTGGCTCCAAAACAATCACTGTTAATACTACAACAGTTCTGAAACTCTAGAAATTCTGTAGCCAGGAAAAAAATAGGGATGTTAGAGTAGCACACAAATCAGTTCATATGCCAGGCTAGATACAGAGCCTGTTTTCATCTGATTTTTCATTAACTTGCCAAGTTAATAAAGCAGATGGTACAAGCAAATTCCACAGAACTATGCTTATAGCAAATTTTGTAAGTATCTGGTCTTGGGGGCAGGGAAACCAAACCCAGAAAAATCTGGGAAAAGACCAAACAGAAAAAAACGTAAGGGAGAAAAGCCATTAACAACTAACTCTGAAGGGAAGGAGGTTTGTGTCCAGATTTTGTTGATTAAAACAACATGGTTAAAGCCAATATTTAGTGTTTATAACTTCTAAAAATGCTTCATTTGATTTGCTGAAGCCAACAGTTTGGGGCTGATAAACTTACGGACATTTCAGTCTAGTTTCCGAAAAAAAAAAATCTCATCTGATGCTGCATATTTCTGGAACATTTTCTAGAAGCATACATTCAGTTCTTCATTAATTTGATGACATCCATGGAGACCAACGCTTAAGTTCTCAAAACATCATTCATATTTATAGTTGAGATTAGAAAGGGTTGCCTTAAAACTGCTATTTTTCCTGCAGGAAGTTATGATTAAAACTTAATGTTTTCAAAGAGTTGCTTGTGTACTGTAGTGGGATGACTGTTAGCAGCTACTGAAACATCTACCTCTCTCACTGTCATTGGTAGACCTTAAACCATGGGTCCGTACTGGAATCAGTACTCTTTAATATCTTCATCAATGACATAGACAGTGGAATCGAGTGCACCCTCAGCATGTTTGCAGATGACACCAAGCTGAGTGGTGTGGTTGACACACCTGAGGGACAGGATGCCATTCAGATGGACCTGGACAAGCTGGACAAGCGGGCCTGTGTGAACCTCATGAGGTTCAACAAGGACAGGTGCAGGGTCCTGCACCTGGGTCATGGCAACCCCTGATATCAGCACAGGCTGGGAGATGAAGGGATCAAGAGCAGCCCTGCCCAGAAGGACTTGGGGTACTGGTGGATGAAAAGCTGGACATGAGCCGGCAATGTGCACTCACAGCCCAGAAGGCCAACTGTATCCTGGGCTGCATCCAAAGCAGCGTGGCCAGCAGGGTGAGGGAGGGGATTCTGCCCGTCTGCTCTGGTGAGACCCCACCTGCAGTGCTGCATCCAGCTCTGGAGCCCTCAGCACAGGAAAGACATGGACCTGCTGGAGAGGGGCCGGAGGAGGCCACAAAAAAGCTCAGAAGGATGGAACAGCTCTGCTGTGAGGACAGGCTTGAGAGAGTTGGGGTTGTCCAGGCTGGAGAAGAGAAGGCTCTGGGGAGGCCTTATTGCAGCCTTCCAGTACTTAAAGGGGGCCTATAAGACAGACGGGGACAGACTTTTTAGCAGGGCTTGTTGTGACAAGACAAAGGGTAATGGCTTTAAACTAAAAGAGGGTAAATTTTGCCTAGATATGAGGAAGAAATTTTTCACAACGAGGGTGGTGAAACCCTGGCCCAGGTTGCCCAGAGAGGTGGTAGATGCCCCATCCCCAGAAACATTCCAGATCAGGTTGGACGGGGCTCTGAGCAACCTGGTCTAGTTGAAGATGTCCCTGCTCACTGCAGGAGCGTTGGACTTGATGACCTTTAAAAGGTCCCTTCCAACCCAAAGAGTCTGTGTTTCTATGAAGGAAATTAACATTCTTCCCACTTTACAGATAGGGAGGTGGAGGTGCAGATGAACAGCAGCTTCCCTGAAGTGACTCCTCTGGACAAAAGGCCGGGTGCTCTTGCCCTTAAATTACATACCATGTCACCGTCAGACATACAGAAACAAAATTTTACCTTTTGAGTTGAGATTTGCCCTATGAAAATCCAGACAGGCTCTGCTCAAGTACAACATGAATCCAAGGGATGTGTGAGGGGAAAAAACATCCCTTTCCTTGCTCTTGACCAGTCAGGATTGCACAACTGACCATGAAAGTGAGACAGTCCATACTGTGCTGATAGTATAAGGAGAGTATATTTCCACTGAACCTGCTGGGAATGCTACAGTTTTGATGTGATCCAACACATATTTGGGAGGTTCAGATCGGGAGAAAGTACTGTCCTTAACTCTGAGTTTCCTGGTTTACTTTCCAAATTTGAACAAAGCAATCTCTATTCAAATGGTATCTCTCTCACAAAACCCAGCTAGTTAGAACATGCCTTTTTCTCTCTTGGCACCCTCCAAGGCAGCCCGTATAGAAAGGGCACTGGAACACTGTTCCCAGCAGACAGCAAGCATGCCACTGAGCACACTCTGAGTCATCCTTCCCACCAGAGCAGTAAGTAGGAAAGGGTGTTGGCCAGCCAGGAAGCTCCCTGGATGAGTCATTATCAAATACAACCATATCTAGATAACCTTGGCATGGCCTTGCTTAGCTTGGTTCATTAGACAAGACAAGCTCTGTGTTGCTACTCCTCCCATCTTACTTCTTTATGAAAACTGTCTACTAATGGCAGGAACTATTGAGCTAATTGAATGTGGAGATTTTAAAATTGAAACTCAAGAGATATCTAGTTGCATTTAAAGAGTGGAAGATCATTATAATGAAAATAACTGCAATAAAAAGAATGAAGAGTATGAAGAAAAGCAAATATTTGCCACCAAGATGGACAAAATCAGATCCTGGCAGTTTTGCTCAAATTATTTTATGATTTCCAGCACTGATGAACGTTCCTCCAGTCTGTGTATTTACAAAAGACACCAACAAGAGGTTAAGAGATTCTGACCTTTGCCGCACAGAACTCTTTGCATACAGGAATCCTGTCCTTGACTCATCATTGATAAATAGTAGCATGGCTATCATAAAGGAGAGACAAACCTTTTGAGACGGAAACATGCATCACTACTGCTGCATAGCGCAAGATGCAAGTGACCTGCTTTCTGTGCTGCAAGGTAAGTGAGCAATGTGAAATGGCCCTGTATTGGCCCTGACTGCTATGCCCAGTTCTACTTTGAGTACTGATTTTTCTCACTTGTGACTAAATTTGCTAAAATGTTAATGACTGAAATTAGATATCACTTTATGGCCTCCTGATTGCTTAATCTGAGGTGGTCTTCGCCATGATAATTGTTAATTACTGACTATCAAATGGGAAGCGTGACTAGCGCATTATTAACCACTAGGTAGCTTTAACATGGTGTTTGACAAATATAAGTAACTTTCAAAACAAACTTTCTCAAAATTAGTCGTGGTCCAACTTACACACCAGTAGTACGCTATAGGAAAAATCCTACAGAAACATCACACGTCACATGAACAAAACACCATGTGTTTATCTTAAGGTTTTCTTCTTCTTTTCCCTGGAGTTCCTCAGAATCAGTGAGAAAGGGACAGGTAGCTGAGGCCTGGCAGTTCATCTCTCAAAGGGTAGAAGAGCATGATGCAAGTAGTGTAAGATAGCGCAGCTGGGCCCTAGACTAGAGGGGGTCAAACATGCAGGTATTCTTTTGGCAAGCTTTGCCTGCCAACTTCAGAACTGGCCATTGATGTCTGCAACTAAAGGCAAAAGATTTCAGTCTGGATGATGAAACAACTCCCTTTACAAAAGCTACGCCCTCGACAGATGCTAGGGAAAAAACTTGGAGGTATGCATTACCATCAAAGTCCCAAAATGCTTACAAAACTTTTACATATATGTCACCTATTCCTATTCTTCTCCCCCCCTCATATGCAAGATGAAACATTTTCCTCCAACATCAGTCCAGTGCTTCTTTCTCTAGCTCCCATCAATCTAACTTCAGGCTGGGACAGAGGGCAATCATGGTGCTGAAGACCGCTGAAGCCTGCCCCATTTGATCACCTCAACAAACTCCACAGTTCGTCAGCTATGCGAACTCCAGGAGTGTCATGTTTTCAGCTTGCCTCAAAGATACCTGAAATGGCCTTGCAGGTGATGCACAAATATTCCTTTGTGCATTCCTCAATAAACAGAGGAAAGCTCACTTCTGAAAACGCACTGACTTTACTGGTCAACTTGCAAAATCCTTGTCAGTGAAAGATGTCAGTGGCATCAACAAAGGTCTGCTAGGAATGTTTTTTAAAGTTCATCCTACCTGGGGCAGAGGAGCAGGCTAGGTGAGCTCCCAAGGTCCTCCTGTCCCTTTCGTCATTCATTCCATGGCTTTCTGATCTTTTTTCTGCACCGCTTTGTTGTTTTGTAATAGCTTATTGCTCCAGTGGATTTGACCCTTTCAAGCAAAGAATCTGTCGCTCGTTAGGTACATTTTGCATGCTGTATTTTGCCATGTTAGCTGATGGTAACTATAAATGAGTAATAATGCTGTTGGTGAATGAATTTGCCAAGAGCTATCACCAAGCCATCTTGCTACTTACCACTCCCCACACTACTTCTGTTACTTACAACATGTTGCTGTGAAGTTCTCCAAACATGGTTTGACATCGTGTAGCACGCAGAATTCCCATTGCAACAGAAGTTGTAAATGGGGTCACCAAGGGGACTATATCTTTTTCTGGCTCTTCTCTTTGCATTGCGCTGGGATTATTATGTTTTATTTGTAAAGCAATCCTTTCCTGAAGGGTCATGCTGCAAAATTATTAAAACATCATGAAATATGTAGATTTCTCTTTCACTACTTCACCTGATTCCCTGACTTCTTAAAAGAAACAAAGGGAGGAAGTAGGATCAATGAAACATAACTCATTCTGCTCTTTTTATTTTTAACCAATTGTTGATGACTTTCATGGGGAAATGGGCCCAATAGCTCAGTTTATCAGTTTTTGGGGTTTTTTTTAAAGTATTCTCACTTTTCCTATTCTTCTAACACTTAAAATTGCATATCCAGTGAAAAAACCTGTGCATGTTGCCTTTAAAGAAATCCAGTTTTTAATCTGTTGTCCCGATGATATGGTATCTTATACCACTTTAATACCTTAAGAAAAGTGAAAATTACCTTTTTTGCAAGCTTGTGCTCCATTTTATTTTTGTGTTGCTGAAAAGGCTAAAAACTGTGATTTATGTCAGATAGAATAGTTCTGATATGTTCAAAACCTCCTCCTTTAGTTTATTGATGAGAACAAAATAAAACTTGGAAGTGACAAATGAGTTAATCTATAGTTCAGAGCTGCAGGAGAGTGTTTTATTCTAGTAATTGTTTAGAGCACGACTGATTATGCCTCACTGTGGCTGAATTCACTATCTTTTTTTAATGGATCAAATATTCAAACTTGATATGACTGTAGCCAAAACACCCAGGTCAGCAGTTTTGGTAAAGGCTAGTACGTTTCTTACTGTGGCCCCAAGTCTATTTAGCTAATGCCTGCCTGTTGGTGATGCTGTTTGCTGCTTCTCCTGCATAAAAGTAAGCACATATATGTTTTTTAAAAACAAAGGTAGGCTGGGACTGCCTGCTGTCCCACGGCTGAGCTAACTCAAGTTTTCTCAGAAAAGTAGGCAAGAGGAAACAAGAGGAGCTCTTCTTCAGAGGGAAGGCACAGAGCGAAGGGGAAACAGCTGAACTGGGGAATGGGCTTGCTTCTCTGGATGCTTCCAGACAATGGGAGTTTGTGGGAATTTTCCACTTTTAGGAAGGCCTGGCCTCGCCCTATACTCTCTATCTCCCCGTTCTTCCTCTTGGAGCATTTGATGCCCTGACACCTCTGGAGCCGTTGCTGCCAGTCTAACTCCAGGGCTTTGGCAGAACTGGAGTAGGCAAGTAGGGTCATGGCCCCTCTGCTACCCCTCACAGCCCATGGTAGGCAGCTGCCTACTTTGCCTGTATTAGGAGACATTGGCCTGGCATTAAAAAGGTTGTTTTAATTGAGGGCGGGTGCCCAGCTGCTTGAGCCACTCACAAAAAGCCTGCCGACCATGCCCTGAGAGTATCTTCTACAAACCTCGGGTAATACTGAGAAGCAATTAAACAGCACTCCTGAGAGGAGCAGCACGCCGAGTCCAAACCAGACAGTGACTGGAGAGAAGCACAACTATTGCAGGGTGCTCACACAGCACAGAAATGATTGTCAGTAAGTCTCATAATGTTGCTTTGTATAGAGCTCCCTGGCAAATGTAATAAATTTTATACTGCAGGTTTTTTGAAGTATTTGAGGCCAGAGGTTTACTTGGATTGTTAGAGTCCACATGCTTCAAGCAGAAAAGACAAGTCCGTTCAAGTTAGTGTCTGAAATAAGAGCTTAGGGGACAGTATTTCTCCCTGTACCCCCAGATCTGAATCCATCCTTAAACAAAGAAAGTTGGGATGGGGTGAGTTTGGAAGAAAATTAAGGCAGAGAAAGAGATGAGAAATTTCTGTCTGCACTAACAGTTATATATTTTAACTGGATCTTTGGACCTTAAGAGAAACTTCTCAGTCCCTGAATTTAGTCCATAATGTTGAAAAATGCATCTTGGAACTCCTAGATTCTTTTTTCAAAGCATCCATTATTTCAGTAGATGCTAGAAAGATACATACCTTAGAGAATGTCAGTCCTAAGGCATTAAATCGTTATGGAATGTGTTTAGGAATGGAACTATCCTTCAAATCAATAGATGTAAACTCTGAAATGTCTTCAAATCTGGCATATGGGCTTTGATCACTTCCACAAATAGAACTCAAGTTTCTAAATCACTTCTACGTTTGAAAATTAGACTGAACATGAACTCGACTGATGGTGACGTTTTCAACTTGCTGATTCAAAGGGCTACTCTAAATGAAAAAGGAATTTCTGCTTGCAGAAAACAGGAGGAATAAGCTTGGAGAAAAGGGCCATAAAACAAATTAACACAGGGCCTCCAGGCATTGGCTCAAAACATTTCATTCCTTTGAGATGAGGTACCTTTGGGGAAACAGAAGCAGCAAAACAAATGACAAATGGAAGCCAAGGGATGCAAATGATGAAACAAGAAGAATGCTGTAAAAAAGTTGGACAGTATTTCAGGACTGGGTTATTGTTTTGCACATTATCCAATTCTCTATGCAGAACAAGCCTTTAGACAAGTCCATCTAGGCATTCATACTGGAAATACTGTTTCTTTTTTTCTCTTTTTTTTTTTTCCTTTTTTTATATGACTATAATCAGATCATGGATGTTGTCACACACTGGAAGCAGTGCATTAGAGAATGGGGAATGCTCTGTAGTCTCTGATACCACTGCAATTTGCTGATCTGGTCCTACTTACAAATTTTTGCATTCAGTGAGAAGTAGGGAATATAAAAAACTTGCATCTACTGGCCATGCAAGGTTCTGAAATACGCACAGGATATATAGGAGAAACAGTAAGAACACCAAATCTCTGAATAGACGTTTCTTGAGGAGCAAATTGACACTGCAATCAGGAAGCGCACAGAAGTGACACTAGTATATCCAGCTGTGAAGGATAGAAGCCCAGCTCAGAGTTGAATCCAGAAATCCAGAGACAACATACTCAAATGGCTCGCCTTGAAGTACACCAAGTCCCTGCAGCTGTTCAGCCGCGGTACTAGGAAGCCTTGCACTGCTAGTGATGGAGGATACTTCTTCCTGCACCGTTTCCACACAGGTGCAGGCTATTGAGAGCTGCCTTTGCCCTGCCCGGCCCTGCAGCCGGTAAGGCACCAAAGACAGTGCTGGTGAACTGTCTGCCACAGTCCCCTCTGCTTAGAGAGGGCTGACAGTCCAATTTATGCTTGTATCTTCTATTGCAGCATTAAGTCCTTATGCACAGGGTGAAAAAGGCACAGGCCTAATCTTAAACTGGAAGGTGGGTGAGATGGGCGGTTAACAGCTAACCCTCAGTCAAAGCAGGAAGTATCAGGTGACGATATTGTGAATCATCTACAAAAAACGTAGATCACATCCACAAAAAAATATCCAAAATACACCCTACAGGGAGTTTGAGAGTATGAAGAGTTGTGGGAAGCACCTCTTTATTCAGATTGACTAATAAATTAATTTCTTAAGTGATGCATTTAGCTAGCGTAAGTCTCTCGTGTTTGGTTACGTCATCTCTTACTGCCTCTATAACTCATTAACTTTCAGCTTATCTCTGCAACCCTTTCTGTGCCCCTAATGCCAGGCAGTGTGCTCTCCCGTAACGTTCACTGGGCTGAGCGCGATGTGCCAGGCACGGCTGAACTGGAGAAACGCAGCAGTCCTGGGCTGTGTCAGGGCTATGTGACACCCACCAGGCCCCTCCTTAGAGGAGTCCCACTGGCCTGAAACCTTTTACCGGCACCTCAAGCGGCAGCTTCCCTAGTCGGTGACCCTGTACTGAAGCCTTATGTATTTAAGCAGAAGATGTTTGAATGGTTTGAACGCTGCACACAAAAATGCAAACGAGGAGTAAAACCAAAGCTTAGAGTATAAATGTGGAACAGCAAAGACAGGTCTGCATCCCTGTGGGAGCCCCCCTGCCTCCCAGCTACAAACATATTCATTCGTGTCTGGTATATAACAGCACTGCTCTCTCGTGTCAGCAGAGCTTCACTGTGTTACAGCACTCAGCCCAGTAGATAAAACACTTCCTAAGCACTTCTTGAACTAGTGGTGCAGCAAAGGATTTTTTTAAATACCTCTCTTTGTAGCTAGCCTGATAAGTACTGACCCAATCCCAATACAGTTTGTTCAAGAGCTTCCAAAAGCAACTCTGCTGCTGCGACCACCCCTACCACCTACTTTCCAGGTTCGGTGGGAAAGCCGACCCCAGCGGAAGCACTATTAGTTTTCCATCCTCCACATTTACAACACACCCCAGCAAGCAAGACTTATGAAAATGTAATTTCCGTGTCCTTAATTGTGGAGAACTGTGCAGCCCTTCAAAATGGACAAGGTCTTTTCCTAATTCTGACAATCGAGAGGGAAACAATATGGAGGCAGAGACTGATTCTTCAGCTTACATTGGTGGTTCAAAATAATATGCTGAGTTTCTTTCTGAAGCAGAAGATAAGAAACTGTTGCAACAGGTCACAACTCGGTGGTCCTTCCCCTGCTCTCGTAGGATGGAAAACAACATTGGGGCCTGGGTGGAATTTCAGTGAGGATTTGCACAAAAAGAACAAGTGTCTGTCTCAGACCATGCAAGATTGTATGTTATTTTTCTGATTTCTAAGGGGGATAGTGGGAGGAACAGGGAAAGGGGAAGACAGGCAACAGGAAGAAATGAGCATGACCCACAACTGATATGACTGAGCTGCACAGAATTCAAGAAGGTTTTTCTTTTTGTTTCGTTTCTTTCGGGGTTTTTTTTAAACACCTTGAGGATTTGTTCCATTATATTCAGAGTGCTTTCCAAAAAGTATATTAATATTAAAACAAATATTGCTGTGTTTATGCCTTCATTTGCAAATAAAATCAGAGCTATCGTAAATCATAGAAGGAAGCTGTAATTCAAGATTCAAATCACTTTTTGGTTATGAAATGTTGATCACTGAGCTTAGATTAGTTCTGATGGGAGCTGTTGATATTCTATTACCATTTCTTCCACATACTATCTCTGTTTCAGAGACACCTGGCAGGATATTAATGTTTAGTTATGCAAAGTACCCTTGTTTCCAGTGTTAATTATTAGAGCCACTGATTTCTTCAATGACTTCTCAAAACAAAGTCGGAGAAAGATATTCACAGGAAGACAAGTAAAATGTGAGATTTATGTCCTTTCACTGAAGGTAAAAGTTAATCTCTTTGCCCCTGTGAGTTTAAAGATAGACAAAATGTACTATTGACTTTTAAAGCATGGAGTTAAATATTGTAGAACTCGAAAGCTGTGGCTATATTATACCCCCTGGAGACATTTAACTTTGCACTTATGCCACTGCTACTAAGGGTTTTTGGTTCCCTTTCCCTCCAGCCACCTGAAGGAGAGTCTGTTTGCTGTTAGTGGTAGGTGAATAGGTGAAGAAGCTAATTCAACCTCAGAGACCAGTGATTCAGTGCTTCAAGATCCACACTACCTGGTTAAATATAACACTGCTATGAAAACTGGACCAAAGCATATCAAGCGTCCCCCTTCACTCAGACAATTCAGTGAGGTTTGCCTTATTCAGATGTACTGTATATGTTTCTGAGCATTCCAGGTGCTGTTTATTCACTTCTAGCAGCAATTCCTTGCAAAACGATTACATACATACAACAACCAATATTAAGTATCCAGACTAGTCCTATGAAAGAGCTGATATTAGGTAGGGTGGTAGGGACTTTAGGTGTTTAGATTGTTTGGGGGTTTTTTGCACACCTATCTTTTGGATATCCTTCAAGTGCTGCAGGAGGAGTGAAATTCACAAAAAATGGAGATCATGTATTTTAAAAGTTCATTAGCAATAGTTAGATTGCAGTCTTTAAATCACTTTCGCCCCCTCCCCAAAGACTTGGCTTCCTTTTCCCCAAGTGTGGATCTGCACTCAAGGCTGTAAGTCCTGGCTACAGGCCAGATGTAGGTTCAGCTGCCCCTTCCCCACACACCAAAACAGTTTCCAAATATTCTGTTTCAGCCTTTAAAAGTCTATCATGGTTTGAACATGGCAGAAATCATCACTCCATGCTCACATTTCATGGGTTCTGATCCAACTTCTACCGGCATACAACTGTTGATTGATGCCAATGGCCCGACACAACAGCGTTACATGAACAAAAATAGCCAAACATCTGGCTCCATTCTAAGAGTGCACATGGGAAAGTAAACCTAAGTAAGCCAGGTGCTGTTAACTCCACCACTACGATAAACTGCAGCAACGGGGATGATTTAATAACCAAAGCAGCAGAAGATAAGAAATCTTCAACTCCCATCTAGTCCTTCAGTGCCATAGTCAGGAGAGTGCCTAGACTACAGTACCCTGAAAAGGACTGGGAAGGGAGAGGGGTGGAGCCCACACCATGGGAAGCAGTTTTAGTCTGCTTCATGCTCTCTATTCACAGCGATTCAGGAGTTAACCAACTGTAGGCGCCTGCACCTTTTATTTGCCTTGGATTTGCACCAAGTTTGAGTCATCACGTTCAAACAGGAGGGAAAAAAATACCCCAACAACAACAACAACAAAAAAAAAACCACCCAAAGAACCCGAGCTTCGTATTCCAAAAAGGGCATTCCCATACCAGGACACTTTTAAGTTCTTACCAAGGATAGGAGCCTTTTTTAATTAAGGTGGGTACATGCCTGTCGTCTCCTCTGAAGGAAAAACAAGATCTGTTCAAAGCACTAAATAATCACAAACACAATTTAGATGCACTGGCGTCTAAATAAGACAGGACCTCTAGATACATTATGTCATATTTGCCTCTACAGAAAGATTTAGCTTTTCTGTAGCTCCATTAAACTCATGCTGTAGGTGGGACTGAGGGCTTTTATAGTAGCAGACTGTCGAAGGAACGTAAGGAATGCAGGGTGTAAACAGATTAGATCTTTTCCCCCTCTTATAGAAAGACCTAATTTTTTTTCCCTTTCCTCTGAAGCTTTAGAAATTTAAATGAAACACTGAAGCATGCATGTTACTCAAGTGTACCCTGTTCTCAGTCCAGGATTCAAAGCCAACCATTCACAGGTTTTTCCTGTTTAATCAGGGGTTGTGCAGGAACTTAACCAAGCTTTGGAACCGGATTCACTGGCAGTTTGGGTTGAACTGGAAAAAAAAATTGATCTACGGCACATTAACCCCTCACTTTGCTATTTCACCCTTGTTGAAGTGTTTGCCCTACAATTCCCAATGATATCCACTGGTCATGTCTTCACTGACTGGATTTACTGTCCTAATGGTTAAAGTTTTCTGTACTGGATAAATAACAACAAGGGACCAAGGGCCAACCTTGCATCTAGTGTCAGTTTGGATAATTCCAGGAACCTTTCTCAACAGAAGCTAAATCGGCTAACATCTCACCTCAGTTATATGAACTATTTCACTCGTGATTCAAATAACAGTCTTATGAAAGCTAATGCACTAGCAGAAAAGGAATACATGAATCACTAAAGAATGATTTACCCATCCTCTATTTCCTGTCTGTACTGGACTCCTTTCATTGCTTGATTGGAGGTTCACATTCGAATGTATCACTGCCTTTCCCAAATCAGTATTGCCAAGGGCTTGGTCCCTTACATGTGATATGTGGGATTTTGTGGGATATGTGGTATTGGTTTTCTCATTTTTATACTGCCATTCTAAACCTACATTCACATGAAGAGGCAGCCTTTTTCCAAGATGGCTATGTCGGTCAAGGAGAGGCTAAGGACTAGAGCATGATAAACACATGTAAAGTATATACCTCAGTTGCAGAGATGTACTTGAAGTTCAGACTAGGAATACAGTCCTTGCACAGAGCTCAAGTAAGATGCAGGAAGAAGGTAGCAGATATGTTTAATGCAAGAACCAAGGTAGCCAGCTGTATCTGCAGGTGAGAGTTCAAGGACATCAAGGACAGCAGAAGTAATGCTAACCACAGTGGAGATATACTGGCAAACCTGTAGCTAGGTGGAAAACTGGAAGTTAAATTTCTTAGCTAATTGATCCAAACATTCAACCTGAGACTGACTACAGCATCCCTTGTTGAACAACGCTAGAAGAGCTGAAGTATGTGGCCAATGAGTGAATAAGTCTGACGTGATTACCTCATCTGAAAGCTTAACCCACGAAGAAAGATCATTAGCACATATATTCAAAGAAAAGCAATTGCCTGGAAAAAATCAAATATGTACCTAATGAGTTAGAATATTAACAGAAATCTAGGGAATTATAACGGTAGTAAAATCAAAGGTTCCATCTGAAGAACCTCATTATCATAGTTTTTGAACTACCTTTATGTTGCTCTTTTGCACATTCAACAGCACTTGACATTAAGTAGTGAACAAGTATTAATCAACATTCCATCCTAATCAGGGCAAGAAGGTTAAACACTATGCTGTCTTCATAGCTAATCTTTAAAAAAAATTAAGAATTGCCTGAAACTCTAAAAGGGGAAAGATTTCAAGTGTATATCCTGGTAGTAGAGATTGGAAAAAGGAACAGTCTGAAGTCCTCCTTCACTTTTCTTCTATTTGTGTATAATTGGGGGTAAACTTTAAGAACACTGAAATATCATTTAATTGGGAGGGACTGAGTAGATACTTTATGTCTTCTGTTCTCATTCCAGGAAGTTTTTTAGCTAAGGATTCTTGAAAGCCTGCATAAATTTCCCTCACATACTTGTTTATATATCCTGCCCACATCTTCACAACAGATAGGTTACACACGGTCTCTTGATCTCTATTCTTAAAAAGAGCACCCCAGTTAAGAACGAATATAGTCTAGGATCCCTTAGCTCTCCGATATAACTGTTGTTTTAAGTGAGAATCAGGGTAGAAACTCCTATCAGCACTGCAAACATGCACCATGAAATAAGAAAAAAATACAAGAAAAAAAAAAGCTCTGTTAGACACTCCCTCTCCCCTCCTCTTCTCCAGGGAACAGCTCAGTGGAGAGCTCTATAGGGGAAGCTTCTGTAAGTTTGTTTAGCTTTGTTGTCTTCCTGGGAGTTTTGCAGCACATACTTTGTTCTGCTATTCAGTTCAGCAAATGTTTAGCACCTTCAGAGGGACATTTCCTCAAGAGCCAAAGCCTCTTTTATTTCAGACTAATTGATTTGGTGTTAAAATCTGGAAAATTGAAGTTGAAAAAAAAGACACTGGAGCAAGAGTTGGAAAGTTTGGAAATACCCATGATCTCTGGAGCCAGTTCTCACACATCTCAGTCTTTTTAACCACTTGGCAGCTGGGCAGAGCGCTTCAGAATCTGATCAAAGCAAAGAATACAGCCTTCCACACCAGATTCTTTCCCCAGAAAGGCCTGTAGGACCTCTCCCCATAGATGGACTAACTGGGAACAAGAAGAAATGGAAATTTTTTTTTTCCCCCTGTTTCAGCTATAAAAATAAAAATGTACATACTCTACTCAGAGACTTGAGCCAAGCCTGATTTCTCTGTATGTTGATGAGAACAGATATTTCAGAGAGGATCCCTACCTCCACCATGGGTTGCACAGAATCGATAAAGTACTTCAACTATCTTGTTTTCTTTAATTTGTGTTCCTTTCTAACATGCAGAAAAAGCATATCTGGTTCAAAGCAGACTGATAGCAATTGTTTGGGGGTATTCAACACCATCAGACCTTCTAACAAACCTATGGTGTATTTTCATTAATGAGGTTTCAGTCCTTTCAGCAAAGGCTGCATTAAAAAGCAGTCCCAAAGGTAGAAGATCTAGAAGGATTAATTATATGATGCAATCTTTGCCGAAGTCCTGCTACTAGGTCCAAATCTAGAACAGGTACTGGTGGGGAAAAGATGCCTTGAGAACATTTGTTTTCCCAGTTACCAAAATGTAAACACTAAGGTTCCTGTGAGTCACTGCAATCTATCAGAAGGGCTAGTCCCACCAGGATAATGCAAGAGCAACCTGAATCCAGTAACCTCAGACTGAGACTGCAGATCTATACAATCAGGAAGAAGAAACAAAGTGAACTAATGCTCTGAATTGCACATCCCTGGCATGAACCACCAGAGATTCAGATCAATGGTTACCATAGTCAATCCCTTCTCCCCAACTCTGCTTCTCCTACAGCAGACCCAGATTTACATGACTGGCATGAAATCAAAGCATCCCTCAATCTACGTAACTTGAAAACTAGGAGTGACTTACTGTAATGATCTATTCCATTAATACAGCACCACACTCAGGTTGCTTGAAGTGCAGATCAATAGATACAAAATGGAGAACTTTAAACCTTTGATGCCGTCAACATTTCCCAGAAAAAGGAAGTTAGGCCCAACTGGCAGCTCATGCTGTTGACTTCAGAAAAAACCTATGTGCACACTCAGTTTCATACTGCCCTGTTTGTGAATCAAAAAACATACAATATACATAAATACATTTAAATTACATATGTTATTTAAATATTGCTGTATTCCAGGTCTTTCATTAATGGGAAGCCTCTACATAAGCTCCACGTTTGCCCCGTAGTATTACAACTTTTACCATTCTTGTCATTTGCAACGCTCCTTATATCTTAAGAATGGAGCATCTTTTTCAAAAAGATGTGTGTTAGCATTCTGTATTGGAAATTCCTCTGAAAGGCTGATGAGATTCTGAGGAAACGGGTAACACACATGTAACACAAATAGTCTCAGGAGTAGTTCTGATACCATAACAGACCCAAAAGTAACATGCTGGCAGACAGGTGCTCATAGATAGGAAAGGATGTGGATTTTATTTGTAATTACAAACTCCATCCTATTATATCTAACTACATCTAAGAAGCAAAAATGTCCTTATACCTCATTCTTCATCATACTACTTGAGCTTGTAAAAGCAAAGACTATTTTGTTTTTAATTGCTTGAGTGCAGATTAGAGTTATTTTCTATGCTGTTGCAATACTTTATAAATTAGGCATTTGAGTTGATAAAACAGTGTTTCGTAGTGGCTCTTCTCAAGCTTCTCTGTCTGGGCATCCACTTTAATTTTGATTTCTAGCTACTTTGTTTTATGACTAGATCTTATGCAATCTTATGGCAAGATTCACACTGTTGTCTCTCATAACATATATTCTTCTCTTTCTTCTTTTTATAGAGCATCTGTCACTCATGCGTTCCATGGGAGAGACCAACATCAGCTTAAAATATCACAAATGCTCCTTCCAGCTGTGATTCATGTGTTCTGAAGCCTTGTTTCTTCCTGCTGGGGGACATTTCCCGAAAGAAGGAATTAAAATACGATCCAGGCGTAAGAGGGAATGCATAGTAACATTTTTCCTTGGGAAGGCAGAAACTGCTGGTTAAGGTTTTAATGGGTAGCTGTGACAAGTAATTAAAATCAGGGGGTCTATGAAGTATACAAATTTACATTTGTGCACAGAAGGAAGAGAGAAATCTCAGGTTTCTAAATCCCCAGGACTTGGGCCAATGAACTGCTCAGCTGAGTGCACATCACATAAGTACATTGATTTGCATTGGCCAAGAAGCTGTTACAAATATTCAACCTGCTTTAGGTACAAAAAGGCAAGCCTCTGCACTTAAAAAAAAAAAGCCCTACAGTTGAATTTTAATAATAAATATCAAAAGGTGAAAAGCTTTATAGCTTGCAAACGTTCAAAGAAGAAACATGTAAGTTTTCATTGTAAGGAAGGAAGACTACTTAAGAGGCAACTACAAGTGCTTCCTGCTCACCCAGCGTAGAGCCAGGCCAGCGTCAGGTTTCACACCAAGGCTGCTGACTCAGGGCAGGCACGCATGCCCCGGCTATTGGCTGGCCTGGGAAACATGAACCATGCCAGTGAGTTATCAACCAGGGTGGAGGAATGTCTGACAGACAGAAGACTAGGTTTTCAAGGCAATTTCCTCACGTAGTTTCTTTAACCCCTGAAGGACAACTGGCAACAACCTGATTCTATAACCTGCCACCATAGCACAAGACTGCTTAAGATGTTTTCTAGGGCGTCAGGTCTCTCCCGTTGCTCCTTGGGTTGCCAACAGCAATAGCTGGTAGTGGTTGCACCAGGAGTAATTTCTGACTCCTGTGGATTGTACTCCAGCTAGTAGCTGAGGATCAGAAGATCCTGTCCCTGACTCCCAGTTTGCTTATCTTGTGGTCTCAGATGCTGGCCTTTGTGGGCCAAAGAACCATTTCTGTTGTCTTTAAACTTAGAAACAGCTGCTTTTGGTGTTATAATTACACTCCTGGATTCTTAACCGAGGGAAGAAGTGCTTTGTATGCCATCTAAGTTTTTTGTTCCCCCTCAGATCCTACTTTTGGCTACTTTTAGGTGTCCATCAAGCACCCAGATGGGAGTACAAAGTCAGTAGAACGACTCTCACTAAACTCCATGTGCAAGAAGCTGAATTCACTCAGTAGTAGCATATATTAATTTTGATGTTCTTCTTACATAAGTATATGAAATCATCTTGTTATATAAGATAGGATAACATGGATTTCAGTCTGAGTTACACAAGCATTTCCAAAATCACCACCGAGTCTCACAATACCTTTGTAGAATATGCAGTATTATGATGCAGATTATAATATCACAGCCAGTATCCCTGTGGATCAACTGGTGTGTTCACTTGAACACAGAGAAGAAAAACAGATTCCTGCCTACACTAGCCAGCTGTAGCAGACCTGGAGACATATAGCTTCCAAGGCACATAGCATGAAAAGGAAAGTCAGTTGATATTGCCCCTTGGATATAGAAAAGTACCCCAAATTCTGCTTCTCCGTAACAAGAAAGGAAAAAGATCTGTCTTGGGGGTTCCCAAGACACATCAACGGATGTCAAAAGATGTGTCCTTGTGTACTCCTCTACCCCCAGACCAGATACTCAGCAAGGTCAGAAAGCTCCTGAATGTGATTTCCCCCAGAAAAGATTTTGCCATTCTTTTGAAATGTGTTCTCATTTTACCTCGCACAGCCCTATAAATCATTAGCAATAATTATACTTTTCACTTGAGCCAAAATGAAAACAAAACACTTCTTTTTTAGAAAAGAGATAGTAGATATTAATCAAAATCCTGATCCAAATTCCAGGGAATTGGGTCAGAGCTTTTCTGTTGCCCTCTATGGGCTTTGGATCCACTGTGCTTTTTTCAAATTTTAGTTGCATATAGCATATATATATATATATATATATTACATACAGCCTAGAATCCTAGGGTATGATTTTACCTAAAGAGTTGAAAACTGCAGTACTCCAAAGCGAAGTTTTATCCTCTGCAATTGGATGTGACTCCATACATTCAAGCAAAGCTCCCTGACGTCACAGAGCGGACAGAATGGCTGATGCTACTTTTGCTATTGCCACCCCAGTTCAACTGAAGGCCACAGCACTACAAAGGAAGGTCATGACACCTCAGGGCAGGTTGCAGCACAGTCTGCATTAGAAATGTCTGCATTAGCCTTCCCATTAGAAATAACGGGAAGAGACACAGAAGCAAAAGAGCATATAGGAAAGAAAGAATGGAAATTATGAAGGTCCTACAAGTCCAGCACATCGTTTTTATATGTTGTCATTTTCAAAATAAAAACATGCAATCGTTAGCAATGAGCAAACACTTCCTTAAAAGTTCTGGCTCCTTTGACATTGTGATTTGCGTCCACAGTATCTGTGCCCTGCTCCTGTTGTGGAACAACAGGAGGCCATTGTGTGCACATTTCCCTGCTGGAGCGTAAAGAAAAGGCCCCATAATAAGAATCACACTTATCACTCTATCTAGTAAAGCCCAGAAATTTTTTACAGGTATGCAGATGCCCAAAAGGAGGGGACAGACACTTGGTCTTTTGAAAATTTCCCACTGAAACAAATGGCAACGATTCCTGTAGTGTTTTCAAGGGCAATCTGAAGTAACCTTAGGGCTTAATTTGTTTTTTCAACTTGCCCTGAGTGCTTGGCACCACATCAACGGGGGCTGCAAATTATTGTTTCTATGTTCTTTTTGATAATTGTATTTCAAGCCCAAAACCACATTTGTCTCCCGCATTCTCCTGTAGTATCAACCTGAATTTGCAATTTACGATATCTGGTTTTACTAGGATTTCAATATCTTTATTTAAAAAACTCACTTCCCTTCCCTATGGATGTTAGACATTCATATTCCATAAAATCAGAAAATAGTATCTAGTTACTTCATTTTCAGACAGCAAGCTGGAAATACTCCTGCAGCTTAACCCAGCATTTTACAACTGCCTAAGAACTGTACCCCTTTATTCAGCCACAATTCTTTTTTTAGCTATTCACTCATCAGAAAGAACGCAGATTTTGTATCAGGCCTCCTTTAGTGAAAGAGTCATTGTATACCTGCTTCCACAAAATCTACAGAGCAATGTAAATCTCCTAACTTCGCTAACACTTGTACAACAAATCTAGGATCCTTCTGAATAGGAAATGGATTTCACAGGCTGACTGGTGCTTACGGTAATAAGCCAACAATGGAAGTTCACATCCCCAAGTAAATATTCAAGATATGATTAAAAACAAACATACCAATCACTACAGATCCCTGTGTTTAAAAAAAAAAAAATTAGAAAGTGTTTTGTCTTTTTCTTCCACTGGTAATTTCCCTCCTGCTTCTCAAACAACTGTATCAATGGTTGAGCATTTTCAGAAATTACAGAAAGCTAGGAAGTAACTTGCAGGTAGCTCTTTTATTACACAAGTCAGCAACAAGAATCACCTTGCTACTAATCACTGTCTCAAGAAGTCACCTTGGACCAGAGAACTATTGCCATTCAGCCTTATTTCATTTGACTCAAGTGTCTCAAAATACAGTAATTTTTACCCTTTTGTTCCTAAACCGCTTTCAAAACTGCATGAAAACATTGCAAAGCACAATTACAACTGTCCCTCAAGAAAATTCTTCATTAAGAGAAGATAAAGTCTAACCACTTACTTGTTCTCTCCAGTCGTCGTCATTTAAACATGAAGAAAAAAACCACCAAAACAACAACATCTAGCTTCATTTGGCCTTGTTCGCATTAAGGAAAAAAGTCAAGTCAATTATCAACTCTAAGTTCACGCAATACCTTATTAAGCAAAGGAAAAACAAGGTGGAAGATGAACACCCCGATGGAATCTCGGAACCGTAGATTTATTCCACCAAGTGCTTTACAGTGTCTGTTATCTCAGCCTTGGCTAAGCAAGAGAATGCTGGTGAAAATCTTTGCCTGGTACAGTACAGAGCCTCTGTTTCACAGGCCAGGAATTTTACATTGAATAATTTTTAACTTCAGCTCTGGGAGGAAAAACAGGGTCTCGTACACTCTGACTGCTTGATTAGGTTTTATTTATTTATTTAATGAAAAGAGAACTCCTAATTGGGGAAGGGGGGAAAAACACATGCACTATCCCTTCCAGCTGCTCTCCTGGAGTGGAAGGAACAAGGGGAAAAGGTTAGCACAAAGATGATGACATTTTTTGGGAAAATGGAAAGATAACCACATAGCTGAGAGACTCTATCTTTCAAGAACTGTAGATTATGTGATTTCCCGTTTTATTTTCTTCTTCTTTTGAAATATATATGATTTTACTGATATTACTGATATAAGTTAATATAATCTAATCCACTCAGAACTGCTAAAACAACAGTAGTTCGCAATTCTAAGCAAGTATATTGTTATTTGTATTACATTACCTCTGTAGAGGGCCAGCTGAAATTCAGGCCCCACTGTGCTAGGCACATTACCAACACAAACTAGGAGAGTCTACCTTAAGTCACAAAATAAATATGCAAAAATCTAGAACAAGAAACAAAGGAACAAGTCATCTCAGCTCTGTGAAGAAGTTATATATCAAACAAGTGGGACAGCTGGGAATAGACCCCATCTCCTGAACTGTAACCAGACATTTAAAAGATAAGATTTTCAAAGGGTCTGATGCTCAAATAACTTTGTCCCTTCCATCTGGCAATGTGGGACAGGAAAACTGAGAAAGAGGTATAGCAAACTGCATCATTCAGTGAGACAGCACCAAGAAGCCACTGAATCCCAGGCCCATGCTCATTCCACTAGTCCATGATATTTCCAAATAATGTTTTTCTCCTTCAGGGGTTATGAAGTCCTCAGCAACCAATCACACCCCGATCCAATGCCCATGTAGAACAGAACAGAATACTTCATTCAAGGCTTTAAGAATTTATTTAATCATCCCCATTTTTGGCCTCCAGTACATTTTACCATCTTTCTGGTAAGAAATGTCTATTTTCACAACAAAGCCCAGTTAGAGAAACTGCCTCCTTTCCTGCAGGCAGAAGAACACGCAGACACACTAAACCACAAACCTGGCAATGCCAACTAAGCCTCACTGCAAATATCCCAGTCCTTTCATAAGGCACCACGTTATTACTGTGTACGTCATTGTTATACCCAGGTTTGATGGCTTTTCTTCAATACAGCAGCTGCCCTTTTCCACACTGAAAGCTGTGGAGTTAGTAATGCAGTTGCTGAGCACCTGCACAATTAAAGCTTCATTAAAACATACATTTAAAATTGCTGTCTCTGTTGATTACATGTTGTTAGACCAGAAAAATCAGTTGAATAAAGCCTCTGAGTTGGTCAGGAAGAAGCTAACAAAATTCCCTGATTTTTTCCTGTCCTGCTCTCTATAGTGAACATAGAGAATATGTGTAATTCAGTTAAGTTGAAGTGTCTGTCCTCATTCCTGAACTGGAAATATAGCTTAGCCAGATATATTTCAGAGAAGAGGGAAACATTCTCTTAAAACAAATTGTCAATGCTCTTAACACAAAAGAATATTTCTGTATACCTATTGTCACACCATTTATTGCACAACATAGTTAAGCAAACACCTGTCTAGGATGTACAAACAGGTATGCATGTAGTTATAGTACAGGCTGATGGGTTTCATTGTTTAACTGCACCAAAAGCATAAAAGCACGAACCTGGGTGAAAAAAATGTGGACATTTGCAGTTGTGGAACAATGCAGTTGTTCTGGAACAGGAATCGTTAGGAACACATGGATATTGGATACGAGGCAGATAACATCACTTACAGGTCGTATATTGCAGAAGGGGGGAAAAAGGGCTTGCTTCTAAACTCAGGTATGGACTTACGCTGTCTAATGAACAATGAAAAGGCTTACTGTAATGGCAATAGAAGGCATAATGTAGGAGTCCCAAATGCTTTAGAAGACTCCATCCAGCCCAAGAAGAGATTGGAGCCATTATTTTCAAAGCACTCAGCACCACAGTTACAGATAAATAACATGTAGAAATAGGATTTGACCAAAGCACCAATAAAATAGAAGAGTTGAGAGAAATAAATAATTTCCATCTCAAATACAGCACTAGCAGAAGCATCAAAATTAGAGCCTATAGACTGTGTTTATACATTTTAAAAGTAATTTTATATTAGTATTGAAATGTGACTTCAGAAACACTCTCACATGCAAGTACAGACAAACATTCACAGTTAGGCTCAATGAAAGCTGCAAAGATTTAGTTTAAATCCGAAAACAATAAACTTCCCCAAATTCAACTTCCATTAAAATTTGCATCAACTCAAAATAAAGGTTTGCTGGGGAAGGGCTGAAAGACTGGCTGGCCTGTTTTTCAGGTAGACAAACAGCAGCTTTAATAACAATGTACATTAGCTGAAAGCATTGAAACAAAAAACCTGCAAAACATCCGTGACTGACGCTGCTGAATGTAAACCTAATCACGCCCATCTCTGGACAACTCGGTAACACGCACACAGGTGTTTCTTAAACAGATGCTGCCCATAGCAATTGAAAACTATCACTAAGCAACATCCATCATAGCGAGTTCAAAGTCACAGCTCACTTCCCCACCCACACAGTTGATGAAGGACAAACGCCTTGTGTTTCTTTTATGGATACAGAAGGCATGGAGGTATTTAAAATCATGCTTACAAGTTTAATTACAGGAGCTTAACTTTCCCGATACATACGTCCCTGCTGCTTTGTGCAGCACCAGCAGATAGGGAATCTTCACTCTGGAAAAAGCAGCTAAGTAACATTTGTAAAAATAATTTTCCACCTTTCTATCTGTAGCAGAGTGGAAGATACAGCCCTGTTGGTTTGCCCTCCGGTGATACTCAGCCACCATGTTCTCCTGCAGGCTGATGCAGCTAGCCATTAGAGCAGTCTTAAAGCTGCTCAAGATTACAGTGGGAAACAAGCAGGTCCAGCATGGATTACCTTTGTCTGTAGATTCCTCACGTTGAGCATTGTTCACATTCACCACTAGGTTTGTATAGCTTGCACCAGATAGTTTATTTATTACATATGCCTTCTCAGTTACTCTCTTCATCTTAAATGCATTCATGTGCCAATGAAGCAGAACAGAAGTACCTAACTTAACCATCAGCTCAGGTCTTTAGCAGGCTGAATCACAGGGAGCCGATAGCCTACCTACTGTATACAGCAAAGGCAACCCAGTAGTTTTTATGTAGTTCTGAGGGGAGGGCGGGGAGAGTCCTAATGTCAGGTAAAATTAGTGCTCAGAATTAGCAATAAACTTGCACAATTGAAGAACAGATTGACATGGAAGGCAAATGGCAATATCCTCCTTTTTCAAATGCATGCAAAAGTCTCCCATGCACCTCAAAAAAATCTTTCCCCAGCAATCCCCATGTCACAAGAAAGCCTCAGACCTGTTATTTGTACAACACTATCCCTTCCAAAGCAAACAGACACCATCAAACTGCAGCAGGCATTTCATATTGAGATGCATCAATAAATGTGATTTATAGCAATGTCGCAGGAACATTTTGTACTTATCAAGCTCAAGATAAGATAGGAGGCATTGAGAAAGGCTCATTAAAGCACAGTCTGGCAGTCAGCACATTAACGAACTTGCTTTTCAAAGCTTATTAGCAAAGAGGCAACTGGTATAAATGAACAGCTTGCAGGAGTAGGTGTGTGTTGAGTGGAGAGATTAACCTGCTGGTGATGATTATATGGAAATTCTTGTTACAACACAACTTCTATGTTCAAAAAGTCCACTTATTTTATGATCCTGAAACATTCAAAAGCTCCCATGAAGATGAAGAGCTCACCAGGCTCCTCCCATCCATAGCTATTTCTAGTTCAAAGTCTAATCAGAGTATTTGAGACTAAGTTTTAGGTTTTTCTCCTACAGGAGTGCCCTGAAGTAGCATTTCTATTTTTCCAGGAGCACACAAACACAATACAGCAACAGCACCAAAGTTAACTGCCTATGTTTAGTCTCCTGTAGTCTTCGGATGAGGTAGCAGTCGGACAAAATCACCATCTGAAAGCCAACCGGTGGATGGAGAACTGGCTAGTATTGGGAGTTACTGCTGCTGGGACATCCAGATGGGACTGAACAATGCTGAGAGGCAGGTGTGACACCACTAAGAGAAGGGACTCTTTTGGCTGCAGTCCAGGTGGGGTCCTTTGTTTCTTATTCCAACAATACCTAGTGCTGCAAGGCAAAAAATAACCTCTGGAGAAAACCTCATAGAAGGTGAAAGGCTTCATTTCTCTTGCTAAGATGTTTTGGGGCAGGGGGGTTATTGGGGGGGGTTGGTTTTTTTGGTTTTTTTTTTTTTTTTGGTAAATTGCTACCGGTTTGTGTTTGCCATCAACCATCAAGTTTCCTGACACTCAGAAACTTGACCAAGCTAGAAACACTGACTGAAGTGTCTCCTGGAACACGAGTTCCCCCCATTCTTCTCACCCCACCGCTTTGCTGGGACGCCCAGTGCTGCCTGCGCAGGAGGAGGGCGCTACGCCTTGCATTCTAACACCCCCAAGTGGCCACAACGACGGGGCGCTACCGGCTCTGGGTCTAAGGGTTTCCGCTGCCCAAGCGCTGGAGGGGGCAGAGAGCTGGTGCCGTGACTGCGAAGGAAAACTAAACTAAGGAGAAAAAAAAAGGAGGAGAGGGAGAGACACAGACTTTTCACAGTAGAAAGCCTAAGTTTTTAAGGTAGAGGCAGAACTGGTAAAAGCAATAGGCTATGATAGGGAAGGTCTTGATGAGAGAAACCCGAGATTTATACCCACATACAACAAAGGGTAGAATAATCAACTGTCTGGAAAGATACATCCAATGCAGTTCAGTCTACTTCAGCAAATAGTAGTGACCGCCTTTTATTGCCATGTCCTTTTTAACTGATAGACTGCTGTGTCTTTTTCTCTCTTTAGTTGCATGTTACATTTTCTAGCAAAAGGGCTCATCAAGACTGACAATTTTGTGTGCATTACAACTTAGATTCCTACATCTCGTCAAAGACACATCTGAAATCCATAGAGCCTCCTGCCATTGAGGCATGCTAAAGACACTTTGTTGTGTTGCAAACTATGAAAAGCTTGTAGCTTTACCACCAAGGCACAACTGTATTGCAAAGTGACACCACCATGTTTACCCTAGATCTACCTCGAGCTGCATAAAGAATCATTGTAAGCATTCAATGAAATTAAATACAGCTACAGCAGCCAGTGGCTCTATGTCAGCTTGCCCCAGTAGCAACGTGATATTCCACATGCATCAAAAAAATCAGCAATTAACTGCTAAAACGTTCCCCAAGATTGATGGGGGAGGGAGGACTGAGGAAGAGAAAAAACAGCTCACAACTCCCATGCATTTCCCTGGGGGACCCAATTAAAAAAACCAAGCCAAACCCATGCTCTGAATCCTGCAAAGTCAGTTCCTTTTCAACTGGGGTGCCGTATTTCTCACAGAATTAATGGGCATTGTTGTATACATCTATTTAACACCCAGAGTTACTGACAGCTATGCATGTAAATACCTGTCCAGTGTGAAAAATACCTGAAGAGGGAACCTATGGCTTAAAAATATATTTAATTTGTACCTACCCAAGGATAAATGGGTCATATGCTACTTAGGGAATTTAGAGAAACCGAGGGGAGCTGACACTGGAATTGCACGGCCTAGCTAAACTTTTGAAGTGCTGTAATGGTTTACTTTTCTTGAATAAAGGTACTTTAGAAATACTTACAAGAACTTCCTTCATCTGCCAGCTTTCACTATGAAAAGAACAAACATAGACACTAATCAGTCCTGCATCTAGTCCTACCACTGATCAGTAACAACACGTTGTTTCACCTTCTCTAACTCCCTTCCTTCTTTCCATCAGCAGTTTGAGTCACAGTTAGGGATACATTCAGCATGAAGTTTGTCACTTTTGAAGCCCAAAAGACTGCTACCATGCAACTGTAAGTATAAAACCCAGACATTTGCTGCAGTAACCACAGATATTTATCCAAAGAGGAAAGTGATAAGAATATGTTTGTTCTTCTAATTCTACTACAGGGAGTTACACTCATAACGCGTTTGCCCAATGTTTTAAAAAATTGCATATTACCAGTAAAGCAGCAAGAATGCGCACTATCCCAGAGCTCACTAGTCCACTACTAGCTAATCAAATAATATAACACAGCTCATGGAATCAACTTGCATATTCACACATCGCTCACCAAGTACTATTTTTGCATTCCCTCTCAAAGCTCATTAATACCCAGCGAAATACAAATATCTTTAAAACAAATAACATCACCAAAGACGAGAACAGCGTAAGTAAGGTAATGTATTTTCTGCCGTCTATGATGCTATTACAGTAGAGGAAACCCTAACCTGTATTTTCAGAATTATTCGACGATATCAGTCAACGTGCCACATCTGAAATTCCCTTAAAAACAGCTTGATACGAAGAGAATGTTAGCTATTTTGGAACATGCAGTCTTATACACCACAGGGGCAACAGTGACCTAAAGCATTCAGCTCCACCTACCCTGAAATATGCAAGCCTTCAGCCTCTGAGCCTCCTCTAACACCAGCAAGATACTAAGTTAAATCCTCGAGGTCTGGGATATTCACTTATAAGCTGCTTCACTTTCATCCCTCTGTCCTCTAACTTCTGCCCCTTCGGCCTTTTCCCTCCTTTCACGAACCATCCTTATCATTGCCTTCCTATTTTTGAGCATGCATTAAGATAAGGCAAACAGATAAGTAACCTCTCCCACATAGATTTACTTGCATAATCTGATAATTTACTCCAATTAGAGCACAAAATACTTCAGTCCTCCATCCTGTTTAACCCAATTTGTAAAGTAAATATTTGCCTGGTGGTAGCTCCTATTGCTGAGGGCACTGGGATGGTACACAAAAGACATCAATAAACAGATCATTCTTCATCTTGCTTTAATTTGAACATGGTCTGCAAGTGTAAAAGCACTGTAGAAGTCATCGCAAGAGAAATTAAAGCATGGGAGCAGTTTACCTAAGAACGTAGGGGATTCCCCCATTTGACATCTTTGGAATCAAGGCTGGGTGTCTCCCAGGAAGACATATCTTAATGCAACTGGAAGTTAAGTGGGTATCACTAGTTCAGGGTTAGGGCTTGTTGTTTAAAAGAGACCAGACTAGCTGACCGTTATGTTCCCCTCAGGTTTAGAATTTTTAGCCCTCACTAAAGACTCCAGCAGTGAGCAGAGCTGGCAGGAGAAAGAGGTTCAAGCAACCAAGTAAGATGATGGGTCTTAGTGAATCTGGTTTTTTGTCTGGGTTTTGGAGGAATTTTGGTAAAATGACAAGATACATGCAAAAAGCATGAAGATAGGTTCAGTATGTCAGGTGACACAGGATGTCACCAGTTGCATTTTGATGTGAACAGTACCAATTTTTATTTCCTAATATGCTGACCATGAGACACACTCTACATATGCTACTCTTCCTCTCCTTCCCAAAATCTTGAAGTATTACAAAACTTCTGCTGTACATGCTGCCTATCAGCCTCTCACATACTCCTATTTATCAGCTGAGGATAAAACAACTGCAATAGAGAACAATGCTGCCAGCAGAGTTTTGTCAATAAAGAACAGAGAGAAACAATATTAAAAATATTTTTTAAAAAAATTACAGGAAACAGAGGCCTTTAAATAATCCAAGACATAAATGTCCTTGAGCTTTAAGTGATTTTGTGTTTGGAGCAGAACCTCTGGACAAAGAAAAGATCATCTCTGACGAGACGTGCCAGTATTACGCTCTTTGCATTTAGCTGGCCCGCCAACCTGAAAGTGTCATTAACGTAAGGCCAAAGGGAAGAGAACTGGCCTTAATGTATGACTTTCCCCCACTGGTTTTCAATACTTGTTTGCACATCTGTTCTCCAGGGCAAAGCACAGACAATAACACTTATTGATTTGCAATTGTTGACTTCCCACTTCTCACGGCAGGAAACAATCACAGCACTAAAACATTTTTTGAGCGTATTCTATCATGTAACACACAGAAGTAGAGGGAACCAGAAAAGAAATGCATGAGGGTTCTTATTCAAGAAATCATGAAAGTTTAAATAACTGTTGCTTTCCAAAAGCAGTTAGTTCACATGAAGTACTTGAAGATAACAAACAAATAAGTTAACTAAAAGTAGTGAAGAATCATCTTGCATGATAAGTGAGATGGGCTGAGTAGATATGAAAGCTAAGAGAGTAGGCTTTGTTCTTCTTATGAAGATAAATTAATGCAGTATGTTACCTTAGCGTCTCAGCATATTCACGTGAATTGGTGGGCAAAGGCTTTCTTGCCAGTACATACTCAACAAAACCCTTGACTTCATAGGCTTATGAAGGACTGGACGAATACCTTCTCTCATCATGGCCATTTTTAAAGATGTTACTTTTACAAAAGAAACAATGCATATGTGATCTTCTTTCAGTGAAAGGCAATTCTGTGGCCAAAGCCATCCATGATGGTGCAATTCTTGGGGGAGAGTGAGAACGCTGGTGCTCCATAAAAGAGAAGAGGGAATAGCTGCCTGAAGGCCCATTTCCACTCCCTGCTCTTCCACGAACTTTGCAGGACCTTTGGCTTTCTGGTTGTTCTGGTAGGAGATGGTACAGTTGCTGAGGACCTGCCCAGAGACAGCCCCTACAGCTGTAGCATTATTAATAATTGTGACACCTGGTGGTGAGGTTTATGAGCCTCAGGAGTGCAATCCAGCAAGACACTACCTAGCCCAGATTCCTGTATGGGTCTGTTCCTCAGTTAATCACCTGTAGGCAGCAGTGTTACTAGAAAATGGAAAAGTCTTTAGAGGTTCTTATAAAAAATGTCTGCTGACAGATAGGGTATGGATCTGTTATCTGGAAATACTGCAGCTTTAAGTAAATCTGATTTAAAAAAATTGTCACACCAGACACCTTCTGGAGAAATTATGCATCTTTGGAAGTCAGGTATGTTGAACAGTTCTTTCCACTATTCTGATCTACTGGGCTACTCTATCAGTTGCTTTGGATTTAATATGTAAGCTTAGTTTGTCTCATCTACACAGCTGAATTCATAATGTAAGCAATTCATTTTACAATATAGCAACACAGGGTGCTCTGGTCCATTCAGTGGATGTACATATATCTCAGCATCTCATATTAGATATGATAGATATTTGGATGGCCATACCTGGAAACACATCTTGAAGTTATAAAGCAAGCCAGTTAGCCAAACTTAGTGTGGGAGTTCTGGATTTTCAAAAGCCAAATCTGGCACCACGAAGGAGTTAAGGGTTTTGTGGTGTTAACTTCTGAAACAGCTTGGAAACAAGCCTTAGACATCAGCCACTTGGGATAGGGGAAAAACACATCCTCCTGCCTGCAACAGCAGACAAACATCACTGTTTAACCAAAGTGCTTAGGGAAAAGAAAACAATTCAAGTCAAAATATCTTTTAAGAGTCTTTAAAGTCCATTTTATGTATGCTTGCAATCGGTTATGAATGTGAAGTGATTAGCAAACATCCATATCCATTAAGTACAAAGGCAAAAGGCAGACCAAAACAACTGTCAAAACTTTGCTGCCTTTGTTGCTTTATATTATGTTATTTGAGCTAGATAATTTGCCAAAACTCAATCTTAGATCTTTAAATTAGCATATGGTGGGGAAACAAGAGTGAAAAGCAAAATGCTTATGCCCAGCTTTATATGCAGAGAAGGCTTTGTCTGATCAGAGCAGAGAGGTTGCAAAAATGTAAACATAGTAATTAAGGCACTCATTCTAATTGCAGGCAGTTAATTGCACTGTATACTGCCTAATTGAACCACTCGCTGAACTACAAGCCCTGCATTATTACAGTCTCCTGACAGATCACTGGAGTTTAGTTGGGGAGAGGTGTTAATCCCCTCATCTGTTCATTAGTCTGACTTTCAGGGATCCCCTATGTCCACACCAGTTTTTTCATTATCATTCAACTGCTATCCTCTTTAGGATGAGCATTACTTAAAGAGTTAAAGAATGGTGTCCATGGGCTTAAGGAAACAGATGTGAAATGGGATTTGCGGAAGCATATTTTATTGTGTTGAAATGAATGGTGCTGTATTTTTCTTCTTCTGAGCAGTTTTAGACATTACATAGCACTACAATGAAAGATACTTTATGAGAAAGTCCCCCAGCTAGTTAAGGTTATAACTCCATTTCTTCCAAAATCAGTTTTGATACTTCCTGAAAGTGGAAACAGAATTCAAAGGAGTAACATTGTTTTATAATAATAATAAGCTAACAAAGGCTTCCCTGCCCAGTAAGTGCTGGCATTCTATCATAAATAGAGCAAGCCAGTCCAAACATTGCAACAGCAACAGAGTAGCATACCTATAAAGTGTGTTTTGGTACGACGATTGAAGAACAGTTTTGAAAAGTTCACAGTCCTCTCCTCCAGTCTCAAGACAGATGGGGTCTGCTGCCCAAGAGGTTGTCTTCCCAAAGACAAGAATGGGAGGTGCGGAGGGAAGAAAAAAAAATAATAAATCACACTGATCGTGAAAAATACACTTGTATTCACTATGCCTAAGTCTGAAGACATGGAAATGCCAACCCTGCTGCTGCGGAGCAACTAGCAGCCGCACCTTTGCTGCTGTGATCTCCTGAGGTCACCGTTTCAGGTGCAGTCTGTTGATGGCCTGAGCAGCCTCTGAGGTACCATTGTGCTTCAAAGGGGATTCTCCAGCTGTGTCAGGGGAAAAAACACAGTTGCAACAGATTCTGCTTGGGCACAGACTCAACAAAATGCCTTCCCCAAGCTTTTGCCCTTAGGCTGCTACCTGAAGTGTTTTCTTGTGTTAGTGAATCCCCTGAGTATTAAATAACCACACTTTGCTAAACCATTCCCAAGACTCAATCCTGATGACTGTGGACCAGTTCTGTAGGTCAAAGACTTTCTTATCTGTTCTGTGTTTTGGCTTTCAAACTGCAGCTGCATTCACCCTCTAAGAAAGATTAATTAGCTGCCAAATTCAGGATAAGACCAGCTCCACAACAGATTTGTTGATCTTGCTTTCGAGGCAGACCAACAAATATCTGCTTCCTGCTCTGCACAAATTCACATGCAGTAAAGAGGTGTCCTTATTCTTTGATCTTCACTTAAACATTTAGATTATTAATTGTGAGAGCCCACATGTATTAACTATTTCATATTCTGCAAAATTCCCACCAATACAGTAGCACACAAAGAGGAAAACATCAGCATGGATTCACCATTAGGGAAAAGGTCCACGGACAAAGTTTTAAGCGCTCTCCCAGCAGGATTCTCCTACCCCCAATCTGCCCTGTGGCACATGCACTAAATACATGGAGATACCATGGCAAAACCCACTGTCCAAGCTGCAGCCAAATCCTCTCTGTGTCCATCAAAGCTAAAAAGAAGTGAAGTAGCAGCAGAGACACTCAGGTTCTTAAAGTGGGTTTTATTAGCCTAACATGCACGATTAAACAGTGATATTAAACATTTACTCCCTTATAAAAGTGTAATTACCACAAGCTATGTGTACAGAGACCTAATTTAAAAGACAGCAACACCAAGGAAGAGCTACAATATATAGATTACTGGTTTTATGTTTTTCCTTCACGGTAGTCAACTCCTGAATTGCATGTACTTGGGCAACTTTTTACCAAAGGCTCGTGAAATATCTTCTAAGTTTAGAGCACCAATAGTTCAGCAGCCTGCCTCTCACTCCAGATGATGTTTTTACAGGGGACTACATTCTTGAAAGAATAGGGTCAGAATAAAAGGTAAGGCAATAGCAGAGTGCTTGTAGCTAGGACAGCAGAACAGTAAAATTGGCTGTTCGCTAAAGCCTACCACCAGCATATCAAGAGTACCGTGGCCAGCCCGAATGCCACAAAGCCTTCCCTTGCCTGAAACAATCACCACAGAAGAAAAGGGCACTCATTTCTATTAGTTTTGGGTGTTCTAGGATCTCAGCATGTAGGACTGAAGTGCTCAATTCATATCACATACACAAACTGGATCCTAAACCTTTATGGGAAGGTTTCGGCTTCGTTTTGGTGTTGAATAGGTAACAGCCCAAAACTGGGCAGTGAGCAACTGACAACTCTATGTGGTTGTAGGCATTTGGGATTGGCAACATTGGTAGCTATCCTGTATTCGATGGATGGAACATTCACACTCTAGATTGCCTAGGCTGTTCCAATAACTGGGCAAAAGTACATTAACTGTTGATTTGCCACATCTCAATTAATCAAATGTCCCATTTCCATCTCCCTAGCTCTCTGCAGCGGTACAGTGTCAGAAGGACAACACAGAATTCATGTTGCTCAGACCCAAATCTACTCACCTTTTGTTTAGAAAAATCCTGTTTTCTACAGAAAAGCACACTCAGAAAAGACTTTTTCCTTCCAAATGTGCTTTTCTTTTTTTCAGTTAAAATTTGATGCATTTCGTACCACATATATTGATTTGCTTACATCCCCATTCTCTGATGAATAAAAACTCGGTTCTAGCATCTCTTCAGTAACTTACATTCACTATGTTTAACTGACCTTTAGTCTGGTGGGACAGATATTCACATCACAGGAGAACACAGACTCAAACTAAAAACCATACTTACCTGGGGTATGCTTACACTGTTGTCAACCATACTTTCAGGGTTCTGCCAAAATTTAGAAGACTTCAAGCCAACAGTGTTATTGAAAATTAAAATTTATTTAAAAAAAATCAACACTGGAGATAATGAAGAGCAGTTCAGACATTTGTCTCCATTTTGGAATTAGATAAAACACTCTCCCTGCTGAATCTGAAGTGGGAATGTGGATAATTCATGAAATTACACGCTCAGTTCATCTTAATCACGGTTCAGCTCTGAATCTCCTGAAAGGATATTTACCTGTAGAACCAGATTAGCTCTTTCTGTGTTATCTGAGGGCAGCAAATGCTTTGAATTAGATTTTCAAATATTATCTTCCCATTTGTTCTTTTTGTTATATTTTCCAATTAGAATTTCTCATGAAGTAGATTTTTGACAGGTTGCAAATTAAAATTAAATGCAACATTAGGGCTTTTTCTTTCCTCCTTCCACATAAAACCCTTCTCCTATCATCACAACAAATAATAAGATTTTACTTACCACTCTCTCTCAGTCAGAAATAAATTTTCTTACTGAAATTGTATTGTGGAATGAGGAAATAATCTGTAATGAAAAATAAAGCAACCACCATTATTTTACATCTGTGGTGTACATATTCAAAATTATTCACAGCCAAGCCAATTAAAATGCCAAGTACTTCTGCTGAACTGATTCTTGATCTGCTATAACAATGTAATCTGGGGACTGCTACTCAGAAAGCGGACTCTTTTTGGTGTTTATACTTTGTGTCTTGCCATTTCACTGCTGCGAGGTGCTACAATGCAAAGTATCAGCTCTGGAGTGGCATCTCTTCCTTTTTTTTTTTTTTAACAACTTCTGCACAGCTTCTGGCCAAACTCCACCAGCTTCTACTTTGGCCTTAAGGGAGCAAACAGGCAATGAAATTCTGGTGACAAATACATCAGACTCGTGTGCGCTCACTACATCATACAGCAGAAACCTGTGGACTGGTGCAGCATTAATTCTGCAGCCGTGCAAGTGTAATTTTTGAGATTATGCCGTGTGCCACAAGGTGTCACTCATATACCACTTACTGTCCCAGTAAGGCCCTGCAGAATGAGTCATCTCTTCAGGGCATGTCAAAGTTTTGACAAGGAGCAGTTTTTTAAGGAAGGGTGGTCCTGAACATGACACATAGGATCTCGATTTTACTCAGTGGTGATGACAGGTACCCCAATGCTTTCTGAACTAACTTTGGCACAAAAACTTTTACTGCCATCAGAAGTACACTAAGCTTTGTCAAGTCCCCACCAAAACGCCGACAAAACAATGCTGGAAGTTTTTGGTGTTAACTGACCAGTGTTACTATTGGTTGAAAAGAAGAAAAACAACCTTGTAGAAGCATGGAAACCTGAGCTTTCAGAAAAAGCTTCTACAAAAGTTTTGCACATCCAACAACCGTTATGATGCAAATAAACACAAATAAGCATACAAGGAAAGTGCTATACTGCATTGCTTCCTTTCAAGGAGCCTCTGCTAAAAAAATTTGATTTGCCTCTCCAAAGCATGCTAGCAGGACATATTAAGACTGTACAGTTTGCACTAATGGATGAAAACTGGTGGAAGCTGCCTAGCTGATCTCGGAGAGGAAAATCCTCTGATAGTTGATCTGCGCCAATTACAAGACAGTTCTACGCCCCCAGAATTTTAACAAGGAGATATTTTAGATCAAGATGTTTTGGGCAATCACACAGGCAGGAAGCTCAGGGAAGTGGAGAAAATCTCTTGCAACTTCAGCATGAACAGGCTTTAGGGGCCCCTGCCTGTTTTTGTCCAGAGCCTCTATCAGCTGCGAGCAGGCGCATTCCTTTATTGCCTTTGTTGCCTCTGTACAAATGCTTCCTATCACATCCTCCTCCATGCCCTAGTGCTCTTACAGCACTCTTCAGAAACACTAGACACCAACTCCATCAGGTAGTAGAGAGCATCAAACTCTGATTAGAGACTGTCGTCTCCTTCCCCTGGAGACAAAGAGCCCTCACGTAAGTGGCACTCACTCTGTTCAGCTGCCTGGGGTTTTTGAGCAAGCACTGCCCAGAGGATGTCTAGAGCATGAAGCCTTTGACAAACCTCTATCTGAGCATGTAGCACAATGCCAGCTTTGTCCGACTGAACAGGCTTGCCTTTCTTCCTGCATATAAATACGACCGCAGGACTCTGCGTCTCCCCGGAAAGGCAGAGGCCTCGAACACAGGGCTTGAGCAGAGAACTGCTGGCAGAACAATGGGGAAGGCGTGGAGCAACAGCCACATGAACATCAAATAAAGAGTAACCTCTCCTTTACAATACGCCCCACCTCTGGCTGCACAGATGCAAGATGCCTGAGCTCTGGGAGGAAGCTCTGCCTAGCTTGTGGAAGTAACACTCGAGCCTTCACAACTCCCACTGAACTCTAGAGGAGAGCAGGACAGAGCCCCGAGGTCTGAGTGCTCAGCAGAGTGCTTTAGCATCTTCTGCTGACCAGACACTGGAAATCAAAGTGCTGGGGTCTAAGCTAGAGGGCTTGCATGCACAAAAAGTCTCCTGCTCTGTAAAAGTGGGAATTAGCTCTCTTCCACGGCCTGATGAAGGGCACTGGGAGCCTAAGGAAAAAACATGCTGCATGAAGTCCTCAATACCTGACACCCTACTTGCATGGACCACCACCTGCCTTCCACAGAAATGCAGGTTCCTACTATAATACGTATTAGAGACAGAATTGGCTATCAGTATCAGCCCACAGCTTTTACTTTAAAAGAGACACCAAAGATCTGTACACAAATAAAAATACTAAACAGTGCAAACTATGATCACTAGAATCGTTTTCTTGCACGCAGCTTTTACACAGTCAGCAGCACAGTCCTCCTATAGTTTCCATATAATGTGAACATAATGAAAGATCCTTTCCTTTTAGTTATGGTAAACACCATTAGCACTAGAAACTTATCAGAACCCTTGCTCCTTAATGGGTGTGAACAAACACACATACTCCCTGTGTCTACCCACCTGCCCTTTTAGGCAAATTGTTCTTAGAGCCGAAGAACTGCAGATCTGGCTGGAATGCGATTTCACTGCAACCGGACAAGTTCTGTTTCCATACTGGTCATAACCAGTTTTTTGTTTACTTGTGTAAGTCAGGGGTTATAAAGAAAGCACTTATCTCTTCAAGCCATCATTGTTAAAGAAAATCCATTCAAGAACTGACACAGTTACAAAGTGTTTAAAATGTAAACAAAAACAAGTATCTCCAGCCATCTCTTCCCTGGGATTTAGCTGTAAAACTTGTTTTCAGACCGATTTAGCTCTTTTAACAAGAGGAGCATTCTTAGAAACAAGTCATGAGTGAGAGCACTTATGAGCAGGACTAGCATTTGCTCTGAGCTCTATCTAGTTAGATATTATGACAGCAGAGAAGAATCTTACCTCCAGAAGGGGCAGAAACTACCCTTCCAGCAAGCATTCAGTTAAGTTTTTTTTCAATTTGCTTTTGCGTGAGGACTCTTGAAACAAGTTTTGTTTTGGAGAGGCAATATTCTCATTCACCTCCTTGTCTTTAGAAGGTGCATTTTTAGCGAAGTGTATGTATCACATGGAAAGTATGTAAGGCATAAAGGGGATCTTGTAGCTGGCACGAATCATGATTTTAATAAATCAAACTTAAAACAGTTTGACAATTGCTCCAAGCCAGTTTTGAAGGAAATGGAAGCCTCCAGTATCAAGATTTTAAAAAGAATCTAACTTGTGAGACACACAGATCAAGTGACAGCCACCACCAGATAACTGATACTTCACTGGATAGAACACTATTAAAAAAAAATTAGAGGGGAACAAGTCCCCTGGCTGCTTAACTGCAAAAATCAGCAAGGAAAAAAAAAAGTGATTTACTCATGAAATTCCTTAGGGGAGAGTGAGAGCTTTCCAAAGGTCATGGTGCTGGACTTCGTGTCACCCAGCAATAAAGAGCTGTGTGGTGTGCTGTAAAATGGCAGATCAGTAATATATATCTTGTCTTCAAACAATATTTACTGAGATGCTAATAAAAGCAAGAATAATCAGACAGGCCTCACAGATAGTGCCTAAGGCAGTGGGAACTGCCCTGTACAAGAAAGGGGTAGGGTGGCAATGCACAGCAGATTAAAGGCTTCCTAAAAGTAGCAAAGCTGAAAAGCCAGCATCAATCTCAGTAGACCTGGCCTTTGTGATGCACCAGCTGGTCATAAACCTAGAATCATAGAACCATTTGGGTTGGAAGGGGCCTTTAAAGGTCATCTAGTCCAACCCCCATTAAATGAACAGGGACATCTTTAACTATATCAGGTTGCTCAGAACCCTGTCCAACTTGACCTTGAATGCTTCCAGGGACGGAGCATCTACCACCTCTCTGGGAAACCTGTGCCAGCGTTTCGCCACCCTCATTGTGAAAAATTTCTTCCTGATATCTAAAAATTTCACAGAATCACAGAATCACCAAGGTTGGAAAGGACCTTCAAGACCATCAAGTCCAATCACCAATCCAGCACCACCATGTCCCCTAAACCGTGTCCTGAAGCTTCACATCCACATGTTTTCCGAACACTTCCAGAGGTGGTGACTCCACCAACCTAGTACACAGGTTTATGTCTTTACAACAGACTAGAGGTTCTGCGTAATACAGAAAGTTGGTAAGCAGCACAACCTGCCCACGTGCAATTCAGTAAGCCAAATACAACTGACAGGGTTCTGGCGTAGAAGAACAGGCCTTAAGACTCCCACATAAAAGGTCCACCTAAGATTACTCATTTTCAGAAAGATCCTGCTATCAGTATTATTAGGTCTGCAAGGCCACAGATTCTTCACTGAAATGATCTTTCCTCACATGCATTTATTTCAGGAAGATGAATGAAAGACTCCCAGGTTGTAGCTGGACAATAAACATAATCCAATTTCATCATTTTCTATGGTAAGACCGGGTATTCCAGATTCATTATATGCACATGTGGTACCAGTCTCACAGAGCTTCTCAGACTCTTCAATACTCTCTGCCAAATACCTGGAAGATTAGCAGACGTACCAAGTTATCAACCAGATACCAACAGCTAGACTCTTAGCGCAGAAAGACAAGTACAAAGGACAAGTCCTCTTCTCTCCTTGAGCTTGTCTGGCCTCAATAAAATCAATACACTCACATGGGCATTTCTGTTGTTACAGGCCAAATCTTAGTTCAGTTACATAAATCCAATGGACAGCTAGAGAAATCCCCTCTATACATGCTGTACTTTGAATACACCAAGCCACAGCTCTCCTAAGACTGAGTCAGCACCTAATCCCCTACCCTTGTGTCGGAAGTTGGGTCCCATCTGATGAATCTGGAGATGCTGTTTAGCAGCCTGGCTGCATTATAGTAGGCCTTAAGAACAAATTAGCACTTGTTTGCTGTGGTATAAGAGAGAAGATTCTAAGCAGTGCTGATATAGTTGTACTTAACTTATAGAGATGGGCATTTTAAACACCAAAAGCAGCAGCAACAGCTTTGGTCTAACTTTGAGCAACAAGCCAAGGGAATGCAGGCAATGCTTCAAATGCAACAAAATGATCTACAAAGAGCAATATCAGAAAGAAGCTTCAACAATGCTGCTCATTTTGGAAGTCCATAGAGTTGAATGCATACAGTAATAAAATGAGCATGACAAATCCCTTCTGCTAAGCCACTCAGTCCCCTCATCATAGACCTACTCATGCGAGATCTACTGAGAACTTGGGCTGGAGTATCTCTTAAGCAAAGGGTATAGCTTTTTGCCCTTTAGACAGAGTCAGAAAGTCAAAGCAATCACACTGAGTATATGGGAGAGGAAAAATCTGCTTTGTAGCTCAAAATAGTTACATGTTAAGTCCTGGTTTAACCCTGCAACCAATGCGTCTTAGGAGTCTGATGTATGATATGCATGTTACCTATCATTCTGCAGATCTCCTGCCCATTTTTCAGATCAGCAGAGACCATTGTCCCAATAGGAACCTCTGCCACAGAGTACAGCAGTTCTCCATAGAGTAATAAGCAACTCCCCATGAAAAAGCCACCTCCCTCAAGTGTTTGCTTTGTGACATGGCTCCCTGTGAAGCAATATTTTAACTGTTGTTTTTCTCTCTCACTCCCCTGACTTCTATTGTCGGTCTAGCACTGGATTTAGCAGGCTTTAGGATAAGTTGCTCTTGTTAACAGATCTTCCTGTTCACACTCTTTCTTCACCAGTACTTCAGCATTCCTTTGCAGTTAAAACATGACTCGATATGCCAAGGAGAGCAGGGACATAGGCTCACAGACAGAGCTATGATGAGATGACACTCTTAGGCATATATGTCTGAAGCTGTTCCCATTTACTCCTCACTCCTTGAGTTTTCAAGTGGTGCTTAAATTCCATATTTGCATTGCACTTTCTGACACCATATAGCTAGAAAGTCTAGATAGCACGTCACACACTTAGGTAGAGCCTGAGCACTGCCCAGCCCTCCATGTGCTCTCCAGTAAGTCTGAAAATAATGCTGCCTTTTTGTTCTCAAGTAACTTGTTCAAGGTCAATGAGGAAAGCCTAAAGGAAAGACTCTTGCATTGCAGTCACAGTACTATCCCCCTGCTCACCTTGAATCTGTACAGAAAAGCAATGTGCTCTCATTTATTCTGGATACTGTTCCGAGCATAACACACTAACTCTTAACACTGAAGCACAACGGAAGGGATAAGAGAGAAAGGGGGTGAAGCTTGCAGGCTACATTTCCCAACACTGACCTGAAGGCACAAATTGCAACACAAACAATAGTTTCAAGACAATATTCATATCATCAGGCATGTAAATACTCTTCAAATTCATCAGCTCATGAAAGCTGCTGCAACTTGCATCAATGCTATCTATTATGAGTACAGAAAGCCTCATGTAGTTCTCTATTTCCGTGTTCTTGCCCAGCCTAAATCCTTGCCCCATGCTCTCATGGGCTGTTAAGATGATAAAACTTCACTGATAGACACATACAAAAAGAAAATGTATTGTTGAGAGCAAATTCAAGCTGATGCCTCTCAAGAGATAACAACTAAAATGTCTCCCACATTATGAAAGCAGAACTACAACAGTATGCTTAGGAGACTGGAGCATCAACTTCCATTTGGAATTTCTTTGTTTCTTCTTTTTTTTTTATTATTTTTTAAACAGTGCTTCTTTTAGATTGTATTGAAGTTGAATTTTTTTTTATTATTATTTTTAAATAAAAAGGAGGAAAAAAGCTAATGCTCCAAAGGTTTTCAGCAGTGAGATACTGTCTGGCTCAGAGCGCACCCTAATCTATCATGCAATTAATTTGCTTAGGATCTTTGCCATGCTCCTTGGAAACTGATGAAAAAGTAATTAACAATGGATGCTCACTTATAGCTTCTAAAAGCTGACAGAATGATTGACAGCCTGTAAAAAGTGGAAGTGCTTCTGTGTACAGAGCAGCAGCAATATGAACAGAGCCTACTGCTTTGCTAGCGCAAAAATTTGTGCCTGACGGGCGATAAAATCCATCCCACTTGGTAGCCTACCTGATCTTTGACCATGGCCAAGACCACTAAGACAGGAGCCAGCAAGTCATTTATAGTTCTCTCTTTCAGTGTGTGAATCTGGACCCTCTCTGAGGTTCTCAGACTCAATACCTGCAGAGGTATCAAACATGGCCCAGCCCAGGTTTGGGCTGGTAATCCAAGCCATCCAGCACTGTCAGTGATTTGCAGGAATGCAAAGACGCTCACTGCTCCTTTCTATACCATATTCACCAGCAGGGCTGGCAGAACCACTAACAGCATTTTCATCACAATCAGGTGTCAGGGATTATTTTTTTTTTTCTTCTTTTGTAATTAGCATTAAATTAACTACCTTTAACCAACCACCTCCCCTTCACCTAATTTGAAGAGCTAGAATATTGATATCTAAAAGATTGACTGATACAAATCCTGGTGCTAGCAAATTCAGCTATTTTCTGCCTTACCAAAATGAGATTAGGCAGTGAAAATGAAAAGTAAGCTATCCTGCAGTCATATATTTACAACAGGAAGTACTTCTCCATTAAGTCTTCTTATTCTTTTTTCACCACTTTTTCACTTCCCACCTTCAAGGTTGAGAATGCTAAACCTAGGCAAAGATGGTGGTAAGCCACCATTACTTTCTGTGAGTCAGAGTTAGATTTCTACCAGGAGCATAAAACCACCATCAGCACTGGGGTGACTGAACTTCCCAGGGAGTTTCTTAAAGAAAACGTCACCCTATTTTATTTTGATAAAACCTGTCTTCCTAATTGTGTAAAACATAAAGGAAGTCTAACTGCAGAATAGCAACTCCTTCAGATCCAGGATTGCCAAAGTAAATAAATTGAAAAGGGCTTACAGTCAGCAAGACGTGCTTTCCCGGGGTTGGAAAAAAGCCCCGAGCCATTTTGCCCAGGAGTAACTACTTCATAAAGCCAGGCCCACACAAAGACACCACCCAACTGGAGACAGATTCAAAACCAACAGAAAGACCAAATGAAGCAGCGCATTTGGAAGTAGAGTGACATCACCCAGCAGTAATTTTCTTGATGCCACCCGTGAGCAACACGTTAGAGAAGAGTATTCACCAATTATGTTTTCCTTGCTCTCTCTCCACACTCCCTCACCCTACAACATGGAAGTGCAGACACAAGAGATTGTATGGAAAGCACAGCTAAATGCAAGACAAACAGTGGTTTAAATTCTGCTGCTGTTTCTTTGAGGCGTGTGGGGGGAATACAGTGCAAGTACTCAACCTAAAAACATTTTTATCTGGATGGATTTAGGACCTGCTTTACAGCTCACTGAAATCAGCGGGCAGCCCTGCTTTATTTCACTGAGACAAGCCATTAAAAACACCCAGACAGACACAGAGCAAACCTACAGAGAAACCAAAGCTTGCCACAAGCCAGAGCTGCCTACCACGCCTAAGGCTGTCTAAGACTTCACAGCCACCCCACAACCATGCTCTGTAGCTGCTTGCAGCACACACAAGAGCCAAGCGAAGGCTCCAGGCAAGGTCAGGCCAAGGGAATGCAGGCAGGCAGGCTGGATCCACATGGCAGAAGCTGACGGGCCTAAACCAACCTCACAGATAAAGGGACGGGGACAAAGGTGCTTTCACAGCCCCCGGCAAGTTACCACAATCTCTGCTCACCTTCTTCACAGCCTCCCAAGATACCACCCACCACTCCCCAGCCTGACAGGTGACTCAGCCACCCTCGGCACCCATGAGGCCAAGCCACAGAACAGCCCAGCGCCACACCCTCAGACCCACCACAGGCCCCAGCCCCGAGAACCACATGGAGGCACAGGCCAAGTGCCCCGAGCAGTTTTACCTGACCCGCTCCACGCGCCGCAAACCGGCCTGTGCTGCCAGAGGAGCCCTCACCTGCCTGGAGCCCTTGCAGTGACCAGCTGCACCCGAGGGATCTGCCCCCACCAAAAGCACTATCGGGCCCGGCTGGGGTCGCAGCTGTGGCCCCCACAGCACCAGCCTCCGCCATCCCTCTGTGCCCCGCGCTCGAGAAATCAGGCCGCAGACACCCAGGTGAGCAGTGAGCCCCTTCAGAGCGAGCCCCTCATCTCCTGAGGGCTGCAGCATTTGTGCAGTTTTTTTGAAGACTGCTCCCAGAACACCAATTCCTGTACTTCTCAAGGCCTGCTTTGCTCAGTGACCGGTTGCAGAGCAGCCACAGCCCTGAGCCCGGCGAGCACTGCAGCGTTTGTAGTCAGGCAATCTTTATTGCTTCAGAGACAAGAAGCAGCCTTCACATACAGCACCGAACATCACTTGGAGCCCTCTGAAGCTCCACAGCGCTACCTGAAAAAGCCGTACATGTCCAACAGGCAATGCGACACGGAGCACGCAGACTGCCTGTGCTTAGGCGAGCATGGGATGCTCAGCATCCCAGATCCTCCTCTGCTTGGCCTTCTACTGGTAGGAGGGGTTGTCCCACAGTTTGGAAAGCTCTGCTTCTGCCCCACACTGTGGAAATCTGTACACAGGACATTCCAAACTCTCCAAGTCTCAGATCAGCCTGCGCAAACTCAACAGAAAAGCCAGAGCTATTTTTCTGGTTCATCTTGTTTGGGGATCTAAAAGTCGATGATCCAGAATGTTAAAAAAAAAAAAACACACACAAAAAAACCAAAACACTACAACCCACGCCCCACACAAATAACAACCCTCAACTACAAAATTCAGAAGAGCCTGATGAAGTTAGTGTCATGTAAATAATATTTTAAAACACCTACAGAAAGATCAGCTTGTAACACCAGCCATGGGACTTAAGGAACATGAACCACACCAAGAAATCAGGGCAAGATCAAAGTCAAGATACTAGGTTTAATCTCATACTGAATTGCAGTGTGCAACACCATATTCCGTCTAGATAATTGTCTTTATCACTCCAGCAATAGAAATGTAACTATCTGACCTGAGTAAAATCTCATCCTCTCCTGCTTTAACTGGCTCTTTAGTAAGATACAGACCATAAACTCTCATCAAATGAGCATCCAGCTCAAGTAATACTTAACCTTCAGTGATGCTCCTTGTATTTTGGCAGGTATTTGACCACTAGAATTGCAGGTTCAACCTTTTCCTTTGAGAATGAAGATATGCTTTACTTCATCCAGTTGATGGCACATATATACAAGCTGATTATCACAATTTGTGTCAACTGTTCCATAACTGAAAGCTGTTATTGAGCTTTCATCTACTTAGTTTCCCAGCACAAGCAATAGGGAAAGCTAAGTCAGTGTGGATGCTAAAGGCTCAGTGAGGGAGCAGAGCACTGTAGTGCACGCTTTTCCTCAGCTGCTTGGATTCAAAGCACAACATTAAACTAATCGTACCTACTGCCTTTTTGACTTCTACTGAATGTGGAGAAAGTTCCCAATGATTTAATTTCACAGGTTTAACTTCATAAGTATGTGAGGTATTATGATATGGAGACTCAAGACTGTACACATGTAGCTCTCATTAGAGAGATATGTAAAACTGTGTATTAAGCTCCCGCCAGCTCTCTGAGCCAGCAGGACAGAAGCCAACACTGATTCCGGAATTGTTTACCCACAGAGCTAATAAGAACCCATGCTTCTCAGATGGATGTGTTAGCATGGGCGCACTTCCACACTATCAAGGCCGCAGGGGTTTGGAGAAGAATTTGTTCAAATCCTGCTAACTTATAGCCAGGGCAGCAGTAAAGCTACTTAAGGACTGTTTGCACCCAAGAATGTAAACTTGCCCTTATCAGATAAGGTTATGCTAAAAATAATTCCGTGGTGATAGGGGTCCCAAGACCTGATGAATCCTCTGCCTAATTGATAATTTCTGCACTTCCAAGACTGATTTGTAATTTGCTTCAAATTTTAAAGGTCATAGTCCAGGCAACAACATTGAAATATGACTGACAGCCATTTTTGTCTTTTCTAGAATTTTTTTTCATTTTTGCCAGCTATGATGAATGCTCAGTTTTCACACAGAAAGGGGTCACGGTGATGGGGAATGCAAATCCCACCCTTATTCCTGAATGCAGTAGACATGATGCAACTCTGCTGGGAGGGCAGCAGCAATTATGAACCAAATTACCAAACGTCCCAGTTCTGAGGCCTGAGACATGGTCAGTTATGTGCTGGGAAGTGGACTGCCAAACTCATTTCACAGCAGTCAGACTGCAGAAACTTGCAGTCTGTAACGATTTGGGCTTGATGTGAATTGGAAGCAGATGCTGATGAAAAGATTTTTTCCCCTCATTTTAACAAATCTAATTGCAAGTGCCCTCAGTCAAGTAAGGTCCTGAACCTTACTACTTATAGCTCCTTTCTCAATATATTATATAAATTATATAATGAACTGGTAGTTTAAAGTTGCATGCAAACAAGATGCCTCCCCATAGTTGACTTATTCCTAAATCATTATCTTTGGCACAACTACTGCTAAAAACATTTCTGTAGCTGTTTTAAGCTCTGCCAAAAATAGTTTGAGCAGCATTTAAAATTATCTTAATTTTGTGTATGTATGTGTGTATATATATATTTAAAATATAATTAAGGAGACGTTTTTGCAGGTCTCCTTTCTCCTTACCCCCTTGAAAGTTTCAGATTTCATTATGTAAGTCTAGGAACTCTTCATCTCACAAGAAGCACATACAAATGTTGGTGCCACCTCCTGTCCTTTGTAGGTTGTATCTTGGGGGCCTGCAGTGTGAACACAAAGGAGATAACAGAGAGGAAGTAGCAGAATGAAGTTTAAGTTTGTAAGAAAAGATCATGCTCTAGGAAAGAGCAGTTACACATTGGTATGTAAAGGGGAGCAATTGCCATCAGAAAATTATTGGAGTTTTACAGGCAGTAACATCAAGTTATAGTAATTTGATGAGCTGATGGACTATACTACAGCATAGTGGAACAGCCTCAGCGTTACAGGAAGTTGAGCACTCCAGACGGCTGCATTCCTGTGGGGACTGTGATTGTGAAGCAGAAGAGAACATTACGATTTGATGGATGTAAAATTGCAACAAAACAGATGACTTGTTTATAAACACCCCTCATTACAAAATCAGTATGACATGCCTAAAACCTAACCCCTTCTATATTAATCCTGTTGCAGAATACAGTAACCTCAATAGTAAAGACCTAATCATTTGGAGCAAATACCTCAGAGCTGCATCACGTCTTATTGAAACTATCACTTTAAAACACTTTCAACACTATACTAAGGGACATAAATCACCAGGCTCTGAAACAGGAAATGCAATTATCTGAATACTGTTGCTTCCAATCAGTTGGCAATAAAAATGTGCCAAGGCTATTAAAATGATAAACACTATATAATTTCATTTTTTTTCTCACCAGGGAGCATTAAAAATAAATGACAAAAATGCAAAGCAGCCTTTAGACATTTCAACAAACCTCATATGTTGGTAGCAAAAGCAACGCAAGCACACTTGAGACCTCGACTATATCTTAAGTGCATTCTTTCAAACAACTTAAAATGACAACCAAATTAATTCTGCGTGCAAGCAGGTACAACTTTTGTTTGTTTTCTCAAAGTTACTATCACACCATTGTCGGCACTAGCTTAGCACAGCACAGCTACACTTCCCTGCCAAGCTCAGTCATTTGTAGCAGACAGCATTTCCATCCAGTCACACTCTGCTGAATCTCTCCAACCAGTTATCTACAAATCTCAAGTAGATGAAAGAGCTTCAAGCTTTTGTATCAACTTAGCTATTCTTTCCTACTCTTTCCTTCTCTTTGCCCATGCAACTCAGATCAAAAGCAAAACAAGAGCAAAACCTGATTGTTCCTTTTTCCCAATTAGCACCGAAGTTGTCCCCCAGTTTCTTTTTCCACGCCCCTTCAATTCCTTCTATAGTTTTAACAGCTTATAGTTTAACAGCTTTCAGCCTTCAAATCTTACTGTCAGGAAGTTACAGACTTGTGCCCATAATCCCAGGTGTATTTCCAAGCAACATCCCCAGGAAGCTTTTGATGGAGGCAGGGGAAGAGCAGAGAGGGGGGAAAAAAAAAAAAAAAAGAAAACCACAAACGCAGAGAAAGACGTAAGAGACAACCTCAGGATCACAGTTTCTGTGAACTTTGATTAACACCTAGGGGAAGATACAGTGAACCCAAGTCCTTATGTTTGCATAAAGCTTTGTCACTTCATCTAGCAAACTTCATGCAGCTTCATAGAGCAAAATACTTTAGAGTGTCTGTACGCAATATTATTTCTGTTTCATTCTTTATACATGACACCAGCCTTCTGGAGGGCCTATAACTGGATAACAGATTTTAGTGAAACACAAAGTTTTAGACTTACAATTTTAAGAAATGATTGTCACAGTCTTCCATCTATGATGCACTCATCTTCAGATAACGTCATATGGATAAGGAAGATGGCTCCTCTCAGGTGTGCAAAATAACAGTCTCAAATTGTTCCCTGTTGTTGTACATCCACTTACTGCCAATTTCACCTGCTGAATTCAGTCGGGTGACTAATGGCAAGGACACCTAGTACCTCCTCTTCCCAAAGGCTGTTATATTTTGGTGTGCATGGTGATCAGAGTCCATTTAACTGACAAATCCACTTTTAAGTCTTCCTCTCCCAGCAGCCGATTTTCCAGGTCAGTTTCTCTTTGTATGTGACAGGCACCTTGGCTTTGATGACAACATTTATTAGACTTTCCACAGTGCATGCACAGCAGGCATTAAAGCATTTGGCTTATCCTTCCTCGTCGGCATACTTCACTAAAAGCAGCATCTTTCTCATACGTCAGGCTACTTCAGCTAGTTTTGTGAGGGAAAAGAGCATTGCTGAATTTAACTACTAGTATTTCAGACCATATGGCTCAGCATCCTGAATTCCTTTGGCTCAGCCCTCATTATTATGGATTGGTTTGAAAACTGGAGTTAAGAACACAAGATACATTTGTAAGAAGGAATTCCAACAAGAGTACCTAATTCCCAGGGAGGCAAAAGAGAAAAAGAACACACTTTTAATTAATCAGAGATCAGGTGGGGGAAGATACCCAAACCCAAGACTACATTATCTGCCAAAGAGTTACTTTCATACCACTACAGCTAAGGCCATTATGGGTGGCTTTTGCTGTATGGCTATGGTTATAATATGTGAAGATAGAGTCTGCAGAAGAAGAGCCTGGCTATCCTACTGTAGAACTGGGCAGGATCATTCAGCAGACTTACTTTTTAAACTTCGGTTCTGGTGGAGGAAACATGCCATATGAGCTGAAACAATGATCTCAGTTGGGTGCTAATTTTGGTCCCTTCATTCTGTGCTTGAAAAGGAAACACATGAATGATCTCCAGAGTCATTAAAAAACCAACACTCAAATATGTTTATTTTGGCACAATTTAAAAATATACAAATACATTAAGTATCAGGGTTCATTAAAGCCAATTTTTTTTTACATATATGTGTACGTATTATTATTTTGGAGGGAGATGGAAAACAAAACACCATGTTATATATTTGACAGTGCAAACAAATAGAAACTCTTTAGACCATGAGTTCACTGTGTCAGACAGCAATAACAAAAGTTGAACAGTTCCTGAAACACAAAAAAGTAAAAATATTTGCTGCATTTAAAAGAGTTTCTGGGGCGGGGGGGGGAAGAGATATTATCATTGAGAAAAACTTGACTGCACAGAAGTTAGTTAAATGTCTAGTGTCTAATGCTCTAAGTTACAATATGCACTTGAGGATAAGATAGGGTTCAGCCAGTACAATGACATGAATGATCCTTCAATAATTTGTGTAGAAAGAATACATTAGCAACCAAGCAATACAGGAGTGCTCTATCACTGACAGATTCGCAAGCAGAAACTCCCTGCTTTCAAAGGTGCAGTTTCTTGGCATTATTTGCATAGTTACTCTTTCTCCTTAGCAGTTAGGAAAATATTCAGCAACTAAGTTCAGGAAAAACCTATGACCTCCAGACATAATTTCTACCTGTGGAAAATCACAGCAGCACAAAGACAAAAAGACATCAAAATGACAGATACAAAACTGCCACCTCCTGAACTTGGAGCATATGAACTATAAAGCACATTTCATATTGAAAGCTGAAGGGTCACAAAATGGCATTGTCTGCTGTCTTTAGTTTTGTCCAGTAGAACAAAAATTTATCACTGTGATAGAAAGACAATCTTACAAGTTTCTCCATACAGCAATTCAGGCTTTTTCCCCGCCCCCCCCCATCATGGTCTGTTCTTTCTCCCCAGTCTCTGCCCTAGCTTGTTTGGATGCTACAAGAGATCTCACTACCTTGTAAGGAGAGAGATAAAAGTAAATACAACTGCACTGAAACTTACATATGAACAGGTCTACTCAATAAGATAATATATCTCCTCCCATTCCAGTTCTCATCTTTTAGCTTTGAATAAGTATTTAACCATAGAGAAAAGGGAACCTGGATCACAAGGTTTAGACACTCCATATGGGTGTCATGTCAGCTCAAGACAGTTATGTTCACATTTTCCTGAAAAAGAGAACCAAGTGTTCCAGTTTATTTTCATGCCAGTGGATGCTGATGAAGAGCTTCCAAGTAATTTATTTTAGGAGCACAGACCCATGATGAAGTGCCAGCTAAACCAAAACAGGCAATAGCAACACAGGTAGGTGGGAATGCACAAGCTGCATAGTTATAATTTCACATATGGTGTCAGTGACACTTCAACCAATTTAGCATCGTCAGGTTTTTCACTTATTTCCCAGTCACCCACTCTTATGCCCATATGACTGTGCCCGTTACGCTGATACAAGTGTTTACATGGCAACAGTCTCAACAGTGCCAGGAAAAAAACTGGTGAAGGATAACCTAGCCAAAAAAAATTAATTTACAGGTACTTTAATTTCCTGATCAAGTAACTACTCAACCACACAGCTGGCATGAGATGGGCAAGAACAAGCATCTGAGAGTGGGGTCTTTTTATTGGCACTTTCAACAAGGGAATGCTTGTTGAGCTCTGTCATAAGGTGCTGGCCTGCAGGTGTCAGGCATATTAGTGAAGGGCTTAAACAAAGAAACCCAGTATTGCATTGGCAGAAATTCACCTGACTTCTCCAGTTCATCTCAATACTCACCGACATGTCTAACAGATACACAGCTACCCTGCAGGAATTTTGGTTTCCCTTCAACTTCTGTGTTAAGGGAAGGAAGCTAGTGGAGACAGCCTTTGCAGGACAGACATAGCAGCCTATCAGTTACAAAGCCATAGCAAATGGCTCTTTGTCCAAGGACTGAACTGACACCATTGGAAAAGCTTCCCAATAAATTCTCATACTTGGGATTGGACCCATACTGACATCACAGCCTTCCAAAGCACCAAGAACAACAGTATCTGGATAGTGGATCTATATTAACAGTTAAAAACCAGGGTCAGCTACGTCACAGGCTGAAGAGGGTGCTCCAGGAGGTATAATTTTTTGCTTCAAAAGGATACCGCATGTTAAGTATTGTTATATTGTCCTACAACATAAAGCAGTGGCACTTAGTGTTAGCATTTACAAGTGGGTCCTTCAAGCAAGTCCACATCCTTGAGTAACCCCAGTATTTTGTGTTGGCCTGCAGCACTGAGACTTTCCGCTCTGGGGACACAGAACACATCACAACACAGGAAGAACTTGCCAAAACTGAAAGTGTACCAAAAAAGGCAGATTCTTTAAGGATTTTAAACACAGCATCTGTAGGAGACAAATGAAACCACAGAGCTGGAATAGTGCATTTCAAGATCACCAAAGCAGTTCACCGAACCAGATGTAGCCTGCCATCAATATCTTTACATTAGTTCATTTCTCTAACATTTGGCACAAACCCTTTGACACAGTAATTTGGCTTCCATTTAGGTCAGCAGCTTGCGATGTTTTTCTGGCACTTCAGTGGATTCAGAAAAAGTTTCTTCAACACTGTGTACACTTGTAAAGTCCTCAGCCAAGAATGAAGGCTAAACATTGCTGACCCTGGTTTCGGAAGAAGAGATCATAGCAGCAGATGCAGACGTCACTAGTGACCGTTCTCGTCTGACATATCGTGGCTTCCGAACTGAAATGGTGGGCACAGAAACATCATTAGCATCTGCTGTAATAAGCATGCCTTTATCACTACTTCATAACACCACATGCCATGTAACAGTTCCTGAGTGACCAAAGTCATTCTGGACCTTAATAAAAACCACCAAAACAAAACACCAAAAACCATACATGGAGCTGAGGTATAGCAAAAGTCCACAAATAAACTTTTTAAACAAGCTTCTAATGGCCTACTAAAACAGGTGCTCATTACAAATTAGCATTTCTATTATTTGTAAGTGTTTCTAGTACACGTAGCTTTCCATTTCCAGCCCTATCAATACTCTCCCCAACTGTACTTCCTTTTTAAATAGATGTACAAGTTAAGATAAGGAAATTAAGACTCTTCACAAGCAGAATCGGCTGTCAGTTTAACAGCCAGACCCAGACCAGGTTTGGAACACATCTAAAAAATGTTTAAAACTTAAAGACTACATTAATAAAAATTAAATTTTAATTATACCATCTTGATTAAAAAGGCCTATGCATACATGAGTGAGACCAGAAATTTTGCTGAGCTTAGAAGGGCATTATTTCTTAAGTTTTCAGAAGACTTGGTCTGTCTCACTTTAAGTCACCACAAGTATCTCTCTAAAGCATAGAGACAAGATATTCTACTGTATTACCCTGGCCAAATAAATCCACCTTCCTAGCCACTCTAAATTAATTTCACGTATAGATAAAAAATTTTTCTATCATTTGCAAAACATGTCCTTTATTACCTACTTCTTTTTGAACTTTGTTACATGGTCAGAGACACTTAAAAGAACACCTTTATTTGATTAGGTGTAATCCATTGCCATCTCTTTCGGCAGAGTCATATTTAGATATTTCATGCATTATTAGGCTCTCACTGGCTCATTACTAATACAAGAATAGCGCATGCTATTTCCTAGAAGTAGCACAAATTTAGAGGCCCACCAAAAAGCAAGTTTTTGCTCTTGGATTACCAAGAGCTGGTGTAAAACAGTGGATTAGAGCACAAGCTTCTCAGTAATATTTATAGGTTGTAATGACGAAAAATTGGGTAGGAAAATTGAGAGAAGCTGATTAGATGAAATCTGCCCCAAGAAATAAATTTCTGCCCGAGTTTCACATGTATTAAAAACCCACCCTGCCAAAAAGAGCCAATCTACAAGCACCCCAGACACTACATACACATGAAATAGTATATTCCAAACAGTCTGTGTTACATGTTTCAGGAAACTGATGAGCTTCAAATCAGCAAACCTGAAAATGAGCCAACCTGGTCCAACCCTGAAAATAGGTCCCAGACTGAATAATTTATTTTTGAGCACTTATGAAAAAATATTGCATCTACTTGTAAGACTTCTCTATTAGGATAGAGAAGTCAAAGATCTATTTTAGGAGCCGTCAAAGATCTCTTTAATTAAAGCCTATGTTAATTAAAGCAATAAATCCTATCAAAAAGGTCTACTAGACAGATTTCATCGAATTTCTGTCCCTTCAACAGATTCCACAGTTCTATAATAGGCTTTAGAGGTAATTGTTTTGACTTGCTCTGTGTTCTTAGCATATCCACTTTGAGATAGTTTGCCTGTTTTTCAGTAACAAGATGCATAAAAAAGGGAAGCCAACAGGTAAAATATTTGCAGCAACATGCCCCAGAGAACAGTTCCTCACCTGAAGAAGCTGGGGGAGGTATCATGGATGCCTGCATAACAGAAGAATGATCATGTCAAACAAAGCACCTTTTGTCTTCACAGTCTTTCATTAAAAAATACAGGAATGTTTTAGGGTTCCAATAGCATTTACTGTGTACATAGTCTTTCTTGGAGAAAGTAACTCAACAGAATTCATATGGTCAGTATTCATCTTTCACCTTTTTTCCCAGTTTGGACAAAGAACCCCAAAACATCTTTTATTTTTATTTCAGTCTCTCATGCATCAGATTAAGTAGCTCCCTGACAAACTGTTAAAACTTTAAATTATTGTTTACTTGATGTTTTATGCTTGCATGTTCCCATTGGAAGGACAGAATTTACTTACTGTTTCACTAGGCTGGAGAACAGATGCTAAAAGGGAGAGAAAGAAAGAGACTAACCATCATTAATCTAGAAGGCTAGAATCACTACTTTTCTAAAAATACATGCGTGCAACAAAATAGTTCTATTGTTAAAAAAAATAGTTTTGTCACAAAGACTACCAAACAGTTCAGAACATTCAAAAATCCCATCAGTAGAATACATCGTCAGTAGGACTCTTTCCAGGATTAGAGATAAAAGGTTGCAAAGGTCTCCAAGAATGACTTCTTTTGCTCTCAGAGAAGGTAGCCACAGAACTCTCTCTTTAATATGAAGAAGCTTCAATAGGAAAAATGGCACCTTGAGCCAACTACCAGAAAAAGGCAGTACAAATAGAAAACAACCAAGCAGTATAAAAGGGTTGCATCTTTCACAAGAGGTTGCTGCCTTTATTGTCCACATGATAATCATTATCCAGATAGAATGAAAGTGAACATGATAATAAGCCAGAGAAATGTTTCTAATGCTTCTCCTTCAATGAAGGTTATCAATGCTTTAGCCTGCTGTACTGGAGTGAACTATCAATACAAAATGCAGAAGCCAGACCAGTATCACTGAAGCAACAGAGGTCTGGTGTCCTGCTGGCTTAGATACGTCATAGCTCTTGACCCAGTTAAAAACTGAAGGAGAATCTTGTACTAACTAAATTTACTTGAAGACACATGCAAAAGCAACTGAGAAGTTTCAGTATGGCAGTTGTGATTAGGATACTAGCAGTTCCTGTGGCATTGATCAACTTTGACCTACTGTTGTATACTTTTACATAAAATGATACTACAGAGACCGTGAAGTTCCATGAAGTTACTATGACTATACACAACATTCTTAGCCAAACAATGGAACTGTATTGCTCCACCCAGCCCCTTCTTTTTCTCTTTTTAAGCTTATTTCTATTGTGACAGTCTATCTTGAGCTTGGTCCTGTAAGACATGAATGAAAATAACAGGTCTATTTGTTTAGCAGACCTAACCAGTAAACAGCTTGCTTTCAACAGAAGGAGCTCTAACACAGCAAATGCTGTGCTAGAGGTTGTCATGGAAATCATTCAAAGAATAGAAGGGGTGAGACAAAGTCATGGATCAGCCTCAGTTTCATGCAAAACACCGGGCAAAATGGAGACATCACCTTCCACAGATTTTGCTCACCATCTCCCAGAAATTGAAGACCAATAAAATGTGAACACATAAAACAACTTCACAGAAGCTGAAGCCTCTAAAAGAGCCAGATGCCTATATAAAGTCTTGGTGCCCTATGGCAACGTAGATCCCAGGTGTTCTTCCCCTAGCTTTTCTGGAATCACTTTGGCATGAAGTCAGGTCACTGCATTTTAGTTATATGGCTTCATTTCTCGGTAACAGGAATGGCAGAAATAAAGAATAAATTGCATTACAAAAAGAAAAGCTATGGGGTGTTTAATTTAAAAAAAAAATTAGGCAGTTGGCTCTTCCAAGCCCCAGTTTAGTGGCACAGTTGAATGAGTAGTGCAATACTGAGGAACCTCAAATTCCATTCCCTTTCTCCTGCTGCGGACACATTCATGGTAAGCACACTGCCCTCTAGTATTACAGTTACCTTCTCTCTAAACCAAGAATAAACAACAACTGCTTTTTGTAAGGCTTTATAAATGTCTGGCATTTAGTGTACGAAAATAAACAAGTATTAAGTTCTACCAAAAAAAGCGTGCAAAAAGCATTGACTGATTCCTTTTTGAAATCAGATACCTAATATTCAGTGACAAGTAATGTCAAGTATTGTACTCTGGCAAATCTTTGAAAGTTACAAAAAACAATAGCTGAGTTAGACTAAGTGTGCTTAGGTGCATATTACACAATTTATCTCACTAACTCAGCTATTGTTTTTTGTAGCTTTCAAAGATGCGCTACAAACAGCGGAGAGGATGCCTGTTCTCAGTCTAAGTGTGCTTAGGTGCATATTACACAATTTATCTCACTGAGAACAGGCATCCTCTCCACTGCCATGAAAACATGATACTGTAAATAAAAATCTTCTCCTGCTATATGTCTAGTTTGCATTGCTTTAGATGATCAAGAGATAGCTACATTAAGTTCGAACGCTGACATGAAGAAATTTAAAAGGTTTCAAATTAAGAAATTGAGCAAAGGCCAAAACTTTAGAGATTAAACAGACAATTAGAGGCATCTTACCTTTGTTTCTTCTGTAGAAAACATTAGGAAGTTTATTGGCACGTTTGAGGTAGAAGAAAGAAGCAACAGACAGAATCAGGAATAAACTGATGAAAAATGTCCCTAAGATGAGAGAGGCTGCCACTTCTGGGCCTCCTGTACAAAAGCGGGGTGGTGGGGGGAGGAGAGAGAGGGAGAGGAAAGACTATTACTGACTAGAAATCTCTCCCAACAAAAGGGTTAAACAAAAGATAAAGACCAACTTCCTGATATTCATAGGAGGAAAAAAAACAGTGGGTTTTGTTTAAATATATAGGCAGACTTTACAGACCTTGAAACATTTGCAAAGATCTTTCAATAATCATTTCATTATACGAACAACTTCCCCAACCCCACCTGCCAAATATCAGGAAAGCCTTAGTCTCTACTTTCCTGAAAATAGACACAGATTTTTAATCCATCATTCTGTTTCTTTTATACAACTTTCAAAACCAGTGCCGGAAAGCAGTCAACACCAATATTGTTCTTTTAGTCCTTAAATGAAATCTTCTAAAGACAGAACTTGTCAACAGACAATATACCACTGGCACAGTACACCCAGTATGTTTTCCACAAGTGACTGATATAGAAACCATCCCAAGGAGGCAGACATTAGCAAAAGGTGCCCTCCCTCACCTCTATCCTGCTTCCCCTGCCTCAAAAAAATGCCCTGCATATTTATTCTGCCATTTTGTTTATTAATATTATGATCCCAAAGAGCAAGTATTTTAAGAAACAAAAGTTGTTTATTATTTTGTTGCAGATGAATTAGGACAACAGATCTATATGACAAGCTCTACTTGAGAAGGGCACGTTGTGAAGAGCAATACATACTTCAAGTATACACACATGACAAAGATCTTAGAAAGGGATCAGCAGCACCCAAATTTGACATGGCGGTTTAGCTTTCCTTTTTAAGAGCACTGATAAGCACTCACCCTGTAACACTAAATCACTTCATCTGGCATCCTATCTCTTGCTGAAGTATGCAATGCTGCTATCTAAATAGTTTCTATATTATTCTTACCAGTGTTGAACAAGTATTTTTAGGATATTAAACAGAAATGACTGGTCAGCAGTGATAAAAATCAACCTATAGAAGGGCTAACCAAGATGTAATAGATGTGTAACGTTGCTTCACCCCTAAAACCCAAAACTTGCAGCATAAGGTTCAAAACGAAAGTGATGGGGTTATAAGTAACCTGCTCAACCTGTACCAGAAAAATCACTTCAAGATCACTAGGACAAGATGAAAGAACCATTCCATAAAATGCAGTTACCTCAAAATTAAACTCTAAGACTTGTAAAAGATTCTCATTGAGAGCAAGCCAGAAAAAGTAAAAGTGGCTACTACCTGTAGAATAAAACCTATGCTACAGAAAAATATACTGTACAACTTGTTTCAAATACCATGTCATGAGGGGGCTGGGACGCAGTGAATAATCACAAAGCCTGCACCCAATAGGTATTTCCATTTACTCACCTATGTTCTGTATGAAAGGAGTTACAGTGCTAATATTCATTTGGAAATTCATTCCTCTGATACCAGCTGTAATAAAAAAATATTTTTTTTAAATTATAATCTGACAAAAGCTACAGATTTATTGAAAAAATCTTAGTAAAAGGCTGTTACACTTCTTAGTAATTATTTGAAATTGTAGAAGAATCCTGATTTCTCCCATGAAAAATTCATTCTTTGTATGACTTTTAAGAATTTCAAAGAAGGAAGCAAACAAGCATCATCATAATTTATCCAGAAAGAAAATAATTCACTGGTGCATTTCCCACAAACTTAGATCAAGTTTCCTATCTCTTTCATTAAAAATATTTACAAGGAATTGAATGATTCTCACCTCTCAAACCACATGTACAAAACGAATGTAGCCTTCTTAACATAGATTTTTCAAGGAACTCGAGTACAGTCTAAGCTATTTTTTGCTCTGGAGAAGTCCTTAGCAAACACCCACAGCAAATGCCTTTTTCTTACAGCAGAGATTAAAGCAGCCACACAATTCAGTATTCACTGTATGTTTGACAGGTCCTACCCTTTAAGTTTAATCACTTTGATGTTTAGGACTTCTTTATTTTAAGAACTTACATTGGTCAGAAGGATTTTTTTTTATGTTGCATTTCGTTTTGCAGGTTAGGTACCCTAATATACGAAAAAATTTTTATTCCTACCCCTCCCCCATATTCTCAAATGGTTCCACAGCACTCTGCACAGTTTCTGCAAACTAAATCTCAGAGTTTCCATAGGTTTTGTTGCATGTTCAAAAGCTCAAAGTTATATTAGGACTTTGGAAAAGGTTGAAGTTTCACAAGGGAGGGGGAAAAAAAACCACTGCAATATTTGATGCCTTCTTGAACTGTCTTTGCTGGACCATGCATGCAGGAAGAGATCTCAGTACCAAAAAAATACCCATCAAAATAAAGAGATGGTAGAAGACTCACTATTTTTGCATTCAGTCAGATTGTAAACAGATGAAACAGGAAGAGTTTCATTTTTGCATTTAATGCAGCTACTACTGCCATCCTCATTCCATCGTCTGTAACAACCTGCATAAGAATAAGATGTACAGAGGTTTGAAAGCAACAAAAGCAACACTGAAGATACTTCCTAGTCTTCAGAAAGAGGCAGAGGCAACAGAAATTCCCTCCGTTTGGTCTACCAGTTACAAGTCCTTCCTAATATATTACACAAGTTAAGAGGTTTCATTTCGAAGTGTTTAATCCAGAAAAGATATAACTTTAAGGGCCAAAAAGGAGAAAGACTTATAAGCAAACAACTCCCAGAGGGCAATTTCAACATAGCTCCATTCACCGCTTCGCCTGTTTTAGTTTCGAGAAAAATGGGAAGTGTCTAACAATGTGTAGCTACCCTCAACAATACTAAAAAAAAGCATAATTTTACCGTTATTTTCAGAGGTCATACACTGTTGAAACAAAATTTAATGCCATTTTAATATATAGTGTTGAAAACAGAAGTAGGCAGGAACAAAGGTGCTAAGAACCAGAGTGTACTTGGATGAAAAAAGGATGCTGGTGTCCCTATAGTCAATCACATGAAGCATGGCAAGCTAAAATACAAATACTGCCATAATACAGTCTTTTTCCCATGTCTCAGACCTCTCAAGTACTGTACAATTTGTTTCATTTTAAGAAGAACCCAAGTGTGTTTAAACTATTCTGTGACAGATAGCGACTGTTTTATATCAGTCACCCTACCATGCATGCTGTAAACTGATTAAACTTTCATCTTGGCCTATGTCTTCAATGTTCAAATCTCTCAATTTATGTGTAAATGCACATACTCCTATGTCTTTGTTAAGAAAAAAAAAGTTAGGGCACATCTTCCATAACAACTTCATTTAATACAATAAAGCTGGTGGTTTCACTTGAGGCTTAGGCTTGAGACATGAAGATTAGAAGGATATTCCTACTAGATCATATTACAGCCTACACTTAAAGGGGGGAAAAAAACCCCAACTTACATGCTGGCTAAAATCCAGTTCTGTAGAGCCCTGAGCCAAATTAATATCAATTATCCCACAAAGCAAACCATTAGTAAGGTGCAGATTTGGAAACAGCTCTGCTGCTACATTTTCCTTACAGAGAAGCAGCATGTTTGATGCCCACAGTAATAAATTACATCTGACATTTAATCTAAGCACAAACAGACGGAAAAACTTTCTACAGTAATAGGAAGGAAGCATCAAAGCGCTTCTCTGACACCAAAGATATTGGTAGATTATCAGTTTACAATAAGATTTAAGAGAATGCAATACCATAATTTGGAGACGATTGTTCATACCATATCTAAGATCATTTAGAAGCAGAAATTACTGCATTAAATGAAACAACAGCCAGAGAAGCTAACAAAGCAGTGAAAATAGATAGGCTTAAGATACTTTAACAACCCTCACAAGGAAATGACTGAACCCAGAAGTGGATCCCAATTTTTAAGTCACAAATTTTCTTGTTACTGCAGGCTCTGAAGCTATTTTCCTACTTTTACTCTCTGATTTTAAATAAAATAGCATTAAAAAAAGACCACCCTTTTGCTACTGCTGGAGAGCGACAAAAGAAGTTTAACTCCCTTTAGAAGAAACAGCTCCACATATATGGCACAAGGAAGAATGAGGCATTCTGTGCTAACAAGACAATATTGAAATTATTCTTAATGCTCCCCTAGATACACATTACAGCATTTTTGCTTTTTATGCTCATTATATGGGCTTTTAAGCATTTACAATAGCTCTTACATAATCCAGCTGCACACTAAATAAAGATAAAGAATAACCTTTTTAATATGTGTCTATTCTCCTTACCAAGAACAACATTTGTGAGTCATAGGAAGCATTACCTTGTGTGTATAGAGGAAAAAAGACTTCAGCATGTACATGCACTAATTATTTTGTTTTCATCCCCAATCAATCAGTATTTTGGTGTTAACTGTCAAAAATAATTTGGAATTTTATTAAACTATGACACAATATACCTGGACTGCACTGGTTGGTTACCAGACAGGAACTGTTTGAATCCAACACATCCACACAGCATTCTGTTTCTGAAACCTAAGAAAAGAAGTTACATTACATTTCACACCATTCTTAAGTTTACTAAAATGCTTCAACAAAAAAACCTACAGAGAACGTAGAGGAATAAGCATTAATTACAGCAAGTTTTAGCTGCAGCTTCTTTTCTTTTTGCATTAAGCAACCTTACAAGGAGAAAACAAGATAGATGCACCACCAAGCGGATTTTGACCTGGCAGCTGCTACCCAAACTAACACTTTCAGAACAAACACACACTCCACTGTTGACTTTAGACAAAGCCTCAAAAAACTGCTTTAGAAATATACTTGCTAAATTCTTCAGTGAAGCACAGTTCAGAAGGGGATTTATCCTTCCTACAGCAGCACACAAAAGCCCTAACAGATTTGCTCGGAAATACTACTGGCAAAATGGGAAAAGCCAGTTTTCACCAAATACCCATATTGCACGTGATGATAACATCTACATTCAGCAGAGCAATCCAGCAGAACTACAAAAGCTTCTTCCTTCAACATTTAATATAAATAATAACTTCGCATATCCTGAAGGCACGTAGGGTTTTTTTGTGTCTGTTTATATAAAAACCAGTTTCAAAATTATTTACAAATTACAACAAGCCATGACATACACTTTGAGATAAATGGTTGTTAGAAACTGTGGTTCTTTTGATAGATATTAGTAACATCCCATACAGACTTGGGCATATCTACTCTCTGAATCCGTACAAGAATAAGCCACAGAATTCCCACATCTTTTAAAGTTTTGCAGGTACATTCCCCTAAAGAATATAGCAAGTCAAATCAGTCTTAGAAAGGGATGAAGTGTTCTTGATCAAAAGTAACAAGACCTAATCTATATTCAGCTATAGAAGTAACTTAAATACATCTAACATGTAACAGCCAGTATCATTCTGCTTATCAGCATGACCCATCAAACCCAGAGGTGACAAAGATCAAAGCTATCAGGAGAAATGGTTGGGACTGTCAAAACTGAAATTAGTAGGCTAACTTCACACTGCTAGTGCATCATGGGGAGGTAGACTACAGAAAAGAACCAGAAGATCTACAGGTAACATGCTTAAGAAGAGTTTCTTTAAAAGTTTTGTTGGTCAAACTCTCCTGCAAGCAGAACTTTATACTCTGACCTTTTCCTGTGACTTGAAGCAGTGTTTGCTTCAGAGCTTGTCACTCATTTGAAAAGTTAACTTTTGGGTATCCATGTTTTGGATTTTTTGTAGTTAAACTGCCAAGCAGCTTGAAAAGTGTTTTTTGGTAATCAGAGTACTTTTTGATCATCAGGGTGCTTTTTCCACATGGTGTGAAGCTTCATCAGTTGCATCCCTGCTAGCCTACAACCACATGACTAGGAAGAATTCAATGCTTTAATAGGCAATCAGCCATCACAGCAAATTGAACCACTGTAAAAGTTTCAGTTAATGACTGCTAGCAGTGTAGGTCATTTCTGTTGAACTAGAAAGCCTTCTACAAACTGCACCATAAGAAGAAAATAATCTGATCCTTCTGTTTTTATAGTGCCTCGCATGACAAAATACATGAAGGACCTACCGAACTTTCAGTAGATTTGCTGGCAACTTCTGCTACCAGTCTAGTTAAGAGAAGGACATATGGCACCTCCATGTCCAGGAAAGACACAGGTCTAAATAAGAACAGGGAAAGAAATTAGAATGTCTTATTATTGACAGAGAAGTTACATTTTCCTTTTGTTAAGGAAATTAGAATCACAGAATCTTTGGGTTGGAAGGGACTTTTCAAACGCCATCTAGTCCAACCCCCCTGCAGTGAGCAGGGACATCTTCAACTAGATCAGGTTGCTCAGAGCCCCATCCAACCTGACCTTGAATGCTTCCAGGGACGGGGCACCTACCACCTCTCTGGGCAACCTGTGCCAGGGTTTCACCACCCTCATTGTGAAAAATTACTTCCTCATATCTAGGCAAAATCTACCCTCTTTTAGTTTAAAACCATCACCCCTTGTCCTGTCACAACAGGCCCTGCTAAAAAAATCTGTCCCCATCTTTCTTGTAGGCCCCCTTTAAGTACTGGAAGGCTACAATAAGGCCTCCCCAGAGCCTTCTCTTCTCCAGCCTGAACAACCCCAACTCCCTCAGCCTGTCCTCATAGGAGAGGTGTTCCATCCCCCTGATCATTTTCGTGGCCTCCTCTGGAACTGCTCCAACAGGTCCATGTCTTTCCTGTGCTGAGGGCTCCAGAGCTGGACGCAGTCCTGCAGGTGGGGTCTCACCAGAGCAGAGGGGCAGAATCCCCTCCCTTGACCTGCTGGCCATGCTTCTTTGGATGCAGCACAGGATACAGTTGGCCTTCTGGGCTGTGAGTGCACATTGCCGGCTCATGTCCAGCTTTTCCCCCCCAAGACCTTCTTGGCAGGGCTGCTCTTGATCTTCATCCCCCAGCCTGTACTGAGAGCAGCGGCTGCCCTGACCCAAATGCAAGACCCTTGCACTTGGCCTTGCTAAACCTCATGAGGTTCACATGGTTCAACTTTTGCCAACAGATTAATTTTACTTGAATGCAAAGGCCTTTAATTTAAATATGCCAGGGGGAATGACTTACCTTGGTTCAAGATACAAATGTGAGACATTCAGAATTTTCCCTCCAGCTGCAGAAGGGCAGGTTTCTGGCTATGGCAGACTGTGGTTGCTAAGAAACAAGGAGCCTTATCAGTCTGCTCCAAACTGGGCCACGCAGAGACTATTCCACACCCAGAATCTAAAAATCAATGTGATTGCAATAGAACAGTTTCTGCCTGGCACCACCACTGATAAGCCTCCCCACAGTTACAGGCTCTAGCTGCAGCATTGATGGATTTGTATCAGGCCAGAGAGCACACACCACTTCGAAAAGGCAATACTGCTATTAATTTCTCTCATAACAGCAGAGTCATGCAGCATTAATGAAGTCTGTCTGTTAATAAGTAGTATTTCTCAATTGCCTGAGAACAGACCTTATCAATGTGGAATAGAATATTGTGGACAGTCTGCTACAAGCCTTGCTTTTCTCCCCCTCCACTTTTGCCATATTACTCCACACATAACCTAAAGAAAGTCCACATTTCTAACATCAAATTGTTTGGATAAACTCAAAGGCGCTATGTCATGCTTGATCTGCATCATTCAGACACTCCCTATGTCAATATTATAGTATTGGCCTACTCTCTAGTCGGTATCATGGTGGAAGCCACACCCAGTTCTCAGCAGCCTGCTATCTTTAGGAAAACAGCGTCTTTCATATTATAAATAAAACATGGGGACAGACAAGGCCCTTTAACCAGAGCTTAATAAGAGGAAAGTGTCTGAAAGAAAGCCTTCAACTGTAGGGGAAAGCTCCTTCAGTGACTCATTTCACAAACTGAAATTTGTTACTATTTTTGTTAAATAAAAATCCAGCGGATGAGTTTTAAATTACTGAAAAATATCTATCATGACCCTTGGCAAGTTGTTTCGCTGAAGAATGAAATTATTGAGCAGTTTCTATGATTAATTTCCATTCAGTTTTTGAAAATCACACATAGCCTGTTGCCTCAACTTCAAAATAAGATTAGTTCAGCTTGGTGGGAAAACTTATTATTATCCCCTGTTATCAGCTGAAAGTTCCAAGATCAAGGACTGAAAATCCTGAAGACTGAACTCCAATCTTACTGCTACAACCAATTTCTACAGTTAGTGAGGGTCAGGGCAGAGCAGGAAAAGCTTGCCGTGTCATGATACCTTCCAATTTAAGCATAACAACGGATGTCAAGTCTGCCAGCGTCAAGCTGCAGCATCCATGATTTCATCAGTTCACATTTACATACACATAAATAAGATGACAGATATACTAAAATAAAAAGCAGACAGTCAATAGAAGTGCAGTGTGCATGCAATGCTAGCTGACAAAGGCTGAGACAGTGCCCAATTAGCCTTGCTATTGGCAACGTAGATCATGGGAACCAAGGAACGTGAGCAGCAAGGAGCCTTTCTACACACAGAAAATCCAGAATGAGATATTGAGAGATAGATAGCTTTGGGAATGGTACCACGACGACATCCTGGAGGGAAAATTAAGATGGATTATGGCAGTTTACAGAACTGCTGGAAAGTGATGGCAGGGAAAGTTTAGCTTTGGGAATTTTACGCAAGGATGGAAAGATACATTTCTAATCTACAATTAAGCTCATAATTTGCTAACTAAAAAGCTCTAATATTATTTTTTCTACAATACCTGAGGTGACAAGATACCTCAAATGCAAATACTTGTTTTAACAAAAAGGTAAAGTCATCTCATAAGATGAAAGGAGACAACCTTTCTAGAGCGCACATACACACCCCAAAAGCCAACACCTAACTTACAGCTTTGATGGCAACAGTTTATTCTTGATCACATTTGAGCAGAACAGAAGCTACTTACAACTCAGTAAATGGTTGTTGATGTAGACATTGCACCTATCTAGTTTGACAGAGAGCTCTCCACTTGTGTATGACAGTATAAAAGAGTACTTACATAACTGCTATGAATAATTCTGTCTTAGATCACACGGGTGTGATTAAAGTTATACAGGTGTAACTAATTTGCACACTTAACCTTTTAAAAACAGAAGTTTTTCTTCTTATGCCTTTCTATTGCAGTAAAAGTCAAGTAACACAACTTGAGGGTTTTTCAATGCAATCCAACAGAGTCTAATGTTAAAACAATCCTCAGGATGTGCATAGGAATGGATGTATTTTAAACAAATACATACAGAGACTTTGCTTTATTACCTATCAGTTTTCTACAATCTATCTTCAGAAATGAGATATTGCTTCTTGGATGAGAAAGACTTCCTCTGGGGAAAATAGAGTTGGTAAAGACATTTGCTGATAAATTCTAAATCATTTTGGATGCTATGCACAGATTTTTGTCAGTACCCTATTATTATAATACCTGTAAATACTAAGAAAAGGCAGAGAAAAAAGGCATTTGTTTAAACAATTTGTATTCTTGTTATCTAGAAAAATACTTATTTTCAGGAACAAGTCATACTAAACAAGAAAACATTTGTGAAACTAGCCGCTTCTAAGTGCCAAATCATCCTCTTTGCAAATGCAAATAGCTATACAGCATAAGCTCAGTATTGGTTGTATTTCCATTCCTGAAATAAATTAAGATACTAATCATAGAATCGTAACGATACTGGTGCATTTATGGGCAGATATTTGTTCACAGCCACTAGTGACTCTAACAAACTAGAACATCTGCCCTGCAGCTGTTCCAGTAGAAATAGGCCACGAGATCTATTTGTCCTCAAATCATAAGCCAATATTTTTTATTTCTGTGACAGAGACAACGCCTAAACTTTTTTTATAAATATATATAAAAATAAATATTTTTTATATATATAAAAACACCCCTTAAGTTTATATATGTATAAACAACATATATATAGTTATTGTTTGGTTGTTTTTGTTTGAACCAGTTTTAACTGCAGGAAAAGGAAAGCAGATATGAATAAGCTGCTTTAAAGTTTCCAAACATATTAGACGTATGTTATATTGACTCAATTTACATTTTAATCCAGGTCCCTGAACCACTTCTTCACATCCTGCTGGATTCTTTATCGGCCAGTATAAAATGAGAAGCTTATTAATATAATACATAAATAACATCTGTTCCAATGACACAGAAATTGAAGCCATGAAGGCAACACTAGATATCTACTTTTTTTAAGGATAATGCCCATGAAAGACATCAGACTTAAACATCCATATTCTTTATATGTAATAATATGAAAAATATATGTAGTGTTCCTAAAGTCTGGTTTTGTCACACCTCAGCAAGGTTGGAAAGAGCTTGTGACTTGTAAGTCGAAGAACAAACCAAGTGCAGAACTTCCAACCAAGACAGCAACTTCAAGTAGGGATTTGTACTGCTAATTGGTCTCCCAGTACAAAACCACATAAGTAACACAACCCATTTTACTGCTTTCCAGCCACAAGGCAATCATAACCATTCTATTGCCAACCCACACAATATTTTACACCATAATTTTAATTTTAGAAAGGAAAAAGCTCTAGACCCTCCAAGACATTCAGTATACATGGATACTAACCATGCCTCTGAATGAGGTAGCTGAAGTTTTAGTTTTTAAATTAAGTACATAGATTTGATCACGATGAGACACTCACAGCAAAACAATTTACAAGCCCATGGAATATGTTTCATGTTTGGCAGAGTTTTCTCTTTGGATTATGGAATAAAAAATGATAATGTTATGCACAAATTGGCACCTAAATTAGAAAGTATTTATGCTTGAGATGCCAACACGGTTTTGAGAACACAGACATTTTAATTAAAACAAGTTATTTCACACCAGAGTTCCACATTTGAAACAAATCTCCAATCACTGTCAACGTGGCTCTCAAGTGCCACAATACACATAAGCTAAACACATTGAGATTCACTAAGTGAATTCTTCCTCTTGTTGCTTTTAAAAAAGAACGCAAACAATTCATGAACACTGAGCACTAGAAGACTTTTTCCTCCCACTCTTGGAAGCAAGTGTTCTTTAATTCATCTTTATGTCTACATTTTTCATACATATAGTTGTGTAGCCATTATTTCTGTTGTATTATCAGTATATTTCTTGCTTAAGATGTTTCTGGAGCATTGTTTGAGCAAGGCCATTTTTTCAGGTACGTGGAAAAAGATGGCAGTAAAAAGAAACATTGCCTAAATTTCAGGTGGCTTTATAATTCATTCATCAGATCAGAGTTTGAAACTATATCACTCTCATTCCACTGCCAAAGCTTCTTAATTCTGATGTGACCTTGAATTAGTCATGATAAAACAGGAAAGTCAAAATGCAGTCTCATAAATAACAGATTTGTAAAGGCCTAAACTCTCACTTACCAGCTCCTTCAGAGTTATGCACTAGAACACTGCATCTTCCTCAGGTAACGCTGAACGCTTGTGGTATGTGGTTTACTGCTAATTTCTCATTGATGCTGCAACTGTTTCACAATAAACCTGTACAGTAGAAAAACAGATGTGGGTTGTGCTTAGAACAATCTTTTATAAATTAAAGCTGAAGGAGGACTTGTTTTTCCAGCTTTCTTAACATGCGCCCATGAAAAGAACTACTATCTCTGCCCTTACATCAAAATGATTATGTAACAGGCCAGCAACCAACAATTAAAAATACACACCTCCTGCTCAAGACAATGAAGATACCTACATTAAGCTAGGCTTTACTTCAAAAGCAGTTACGTACCTGGAACATGCCTAGAGCAAACACTAGTTAACACCAACATTTACTGCTGTTCATTCAACAAAAATTTGGCAGTAACATATTCTGCTGTTACAACAGTCGTTGCAGCCTTAAAAACTGAGAATAAATGAATACTGGTGCAATTTTGGTTGCCAGTAGTATAGCTATACACTACAGTGAAAGATGCTTTGGAAACTGAACATATGCATGGCCTGCTTACATTTTTTTCGTCCCCTACACAGCGCAACAAAAATCTGCATTAGAGGCACACATTTGCTTGAAGTTTATCCAGAAAAAACCCCACCAAAAGAAAACCAAAAAACCACGAAACATCCACAACCCTAAAAAGTCTCAGATTGCCAAATGCTGTAGGAAACAGAGTTCGTTTATTAGAGAAAAAAGCATCCAAAGTTTTACTGGACCACGAGAAAGAGTTGATTCGTTTACAAATGCGCCTGGAGAATACCGCACTTCAACGTAAAACGTATCAGAAGCCAAGGAGCCTTGATAAAGCTGGGCAAGGAGGAGGAACGAGGGGCGACTCTTCCCCAGCTTCACCCTACACGGCAAACCACTGCCGCTGCTCCCTCGTCCCCCCGGCCCCCGCGAGAGGGTCGGGGGCTTTTCCCGCGGGAAGGCGCCCTCTCCCCCCCGCCCCGCGCTCCCGCCGGCTGCACCGATCGGTAAAGACACTTCTGCCGCCGCTGCCCGCCCCTCGGGACGCCGCTCGGGGGCCGGCCCCAACACTCCTGCCCACACCGCCGCCTCCGTCGGCAGCGGGACACCGCGGGGGGCCCTGGGCCGCGTCTGGCAGACCGCTCCCCGCCCGGCGGCGCTGGCAGGGCCCGCTGCCGCCTGCGGCCGCGCCGAAGGCTACAGCGGCGCCCTCACCGCCTCGCCTCACCTGCCCGGCGGCACCTCCCACACCCCGAACAATGGGGCAACGCCCGGGGGCTCGCCACCCGCCCGGGGGCTTGCCACCCTCCTTCCCTCCCGCCGTCCCACACCCCTCCGCCACCTGAGAAGCCGGGCCGCCCTCCCTCGCCACGTCCGTACCTGAAGAAGCAACCTCCGGCAGCACCGGCGGCAGGTTCCCTTTCGTACCCCCCGCCCTCAGGCGGCGCCCTGCCCGCTCCTTCCCACGGCACCCTGGGAGTTGTAGTTCACCCCCCGCCGGCCGACACTCAGGTTCCGCGAACCGGCCGTTCGCTCGTAACTACAAGTCCCAGCAGTCTCCGCGCCGCGCGCTACCTGTGCCCTCCTCTCCGCAGGTAAATCCCCTCCCTCAGCCCTTTCCCGGAGCGTCTCCTCCAGTGCCGCTCTCCTGCGCGCGGTGCCTCCTGGGAAATGGAGTCCCTCGTCAGCGGGAAGCCCGAGGAACAGGCGGGCCCTGACACTGCGACTCCCGGCGTGCCTCGCGCGGGCGCGGCCATTTTATGCGTTGCTTGGCGACGCCGACGCCCCGGGAGGGAGAAGGAAGCCGCAGGTGCAGGCGGGAGGCAAAGGCCCATTCACCGGTCCGCATTCACCGATCCCTCGAGTCTTCTGCCAAGGGGAGGGGGTGGGTGTCATGATGAAAGCATTAAATGTTTCCGTAACGAATGGATACGTTACGGCACCTCTGAACTCCTCCCAAGCCCTTCCATGTTCCCCAAGTCCTTTGACGGCGCCTGCTCGCGCCATCCTGACAAGCACGGGTATTTCAGAGGAAGAAAGGAAGCTTTGAGAAACGCAGGGCAATGCTCGAGTCCTACAGGATGACACCTCCCGAGAGCTACTCCCCTAAGCACCCATTAACTACTGCTGAAGTGTGGCAGAAAGGGCAGGACCTCTTGGCAAAACTAAGACTTGAAACAGGAGGCAAGATAAAAGCTGCACTTCTGATCCGAAATCTATGCCTTCATGCAACAGAAGTTATCCAGCTCTGGAAGAAGAGAATTAAAATTTGTTCCAAGTTGGAGATGGCAGTACATTTTGAAACAGGTTTAAGATTATGGACGGTAACAAATGTCATTTGGGTAAAGATAAGCATTCTATAGAATGCTTATTTTTTGAATAAAATATTTTGACATATTTAAATTCCTTGAAAGTTGCTGTCTCCTGGAGTATTTTTCCAGTAATGAAGAAACTACCTAGCTGAGTGTAATAAAGAATAAAAATATTTACCAAGAAAATTCATATTCTGTTTTACTGAATATTTATATAACTGCAGATGAAAACTAAATGAATCTTTTTACAAATTTCCTAATCTGGATACCCCAGAAGAACTGCAATTTACTGTGATCCCCCCCACAAAGTAGGTGCAATGTTTCAGAGCAGAATCTAGAATCTGAGAGACTAACATGCACTACTTATTCTCAAGACTGAAGAAGTCAGCAGGAAAAAGCTTTCACTGAAATTTCAATACAGCAGTCCTAGAATTTCTCCCACAAAGTGTGGATATATGGTACAATTCAGTACACTTTGCTAAAGAGATGAAAATGGGGAAAGTGTGTGGACAGAAATAGTGTGGCCAGCAGGAGCAGGGCAGGGATCGTGCCCCTGGACTCGGCACTGGTGAGGCTGCACCTTGAATCCTGTGTTCAGTTTTGGGCCCCTCACTACAAGAAGGATGCTGAGGTGCTGGAGCGTGTCCAGAGAAGGGCAATGGAGCTGGTGAGGGGTCTGGAGCACAAGCCTTAGGAGGAGCGGCTGAGGGAACTGGGGGTGTTCAGTCTGGAAAAGAGGAGGCTGAGGGGAGACCTCATCGCTCTCTACAACTACCTGAAAGGGGGTTGTGGCGACGAGGGTGTTGGTCTCTTCTCCCAACTAACTAGCGATAGGACAAGAGGAAATGGCCTCAAGTTGCGCCAGGGGAGGTTTAGATTGGATATTAGGAAAAATTTCTTCACCGAGAGGGTGGTCAAGCATTGGAACAGGCTGCCCAGGGAGGTGGTGGAGTCGCCATCTCTGGAAGTATTCAAAAAACGTGTGGATGTGGCACTTCGGGACATAGTTCAGGGGACACAGTGGCGCTGGATTAATGGTTGGACTTGATGATCTTGAAGGTCCTTTCCAACCTTAGTGATTCTGTGATTCTGTTTACTTTCTGCTCTTTGTGTGTAGCACCCAACGATACACAGAATGCAGCTTCTGATAAATATACAGAGTAGCTAAAGCGCTGAAACTGCAAGCGAATTGTTATCATTGTTTTCATTTGCTGTTACACAGAACTTTCAGGGATGCATAATTCACACATTAGCAGGACAGTTAAAACAATTCTCAAATACCTTTGGATTCAGTAAGTTTCTGGATGCAAAAACACACATAAAATTGTACTATGACCAAGTATTTTGACTTAAAAGCATTAATTCATTCTCAATATCAAACATCCTTATCTCTTCAAAAGGCCTTCTGCCTTTTGCTCTGTTCACTAGCTATAAAACTTACAGTGACTTCATAGCCAGGAAAAACATTTGTCGGCTTTTTGTAGCTCTGTATTGTGGTTTGCATTACTTCATAAATGTGTCACTTGAAATTTGTTCTGCAGCTTCGTAAGCTTTTTGTGATCCCTTCCCAACCCAGCCTTCTATAAGCATTTCACAAAATAGGACACTTGGCTGAATACATAGTGTGACAGTGTGATCGAAATTTTTCTTGCCTGACATATCCAATACATGTGAGAGGCTGTGATTTAAATCCTATAAATAGTTTAGTAGTTAACACCCAAACTTACTACATTTCTGCATAACCAGTTGCGCTGTAAAACTCAGTATCAACACGCCTGTGCAGGACAAGATATGCTACTTCCAAGTTTATAGGTTGAGGAGGGAAAGATAGAAATTGTGAAGTTTTGAATTTAGGGTCAAACATCTTAATTTACGAGGCAGAAAAAAGTTCTGCACAGGGACAGGCTTGGTTGGTTGTTGTTTGTGTTGTGTTTTGTTTTTTTCCATAATTCAGAGGGCAGAATTACTGTGAAATGAAATTGGTGGAAAAGAATTGTAGATGCTGGCAAAAAAAAAAAAAAGAATACACTAAATATCTCTTTCTGACTGGTCCCATAGTTATTGCCACTGCAGCACTAAAACTAAAGTGTAGACCTTCAAAACTAGGTTGCTGCTCATGAGCACATATTTTACCAGAACAAAAGAGTGAGTAAATGAATGGCATGTACAGTTCAAACAGATTTTTGCAGTGACCTTTCCAATCTGAGAGTGGGGGAAAGTGGGAGATTATGGAGAGTTTCATTGTGTGAAAGTGCAAGCTACTATGACAATTAACTACAACCAGATACATGATTAATAAAATCTTTTCCAAACACGTCTACTCTACCTCAGTAGTGCTTTTAAAATACTTCTTACTGTATTGAATTATTCCATGCAGCTCTGTTTATTAAGGTTTTCTCACAACATGTCCAGACATCTCTTCAAAGTGATGTTGGCAGACATAACTTTGCAGTGGTTTTAACTGTTACATATTATTTTGAGTGCTTGGCAGAAAAGGTGTTAAATTAACATTCCTTTAGTAGACAGAGAATTACAAATTGCTTTAAAATAAACAGAACAACTGTTATTCCATGTTACTTAACAGAAAGATCTAATCTATCAACTCTAGTGTCAGGCTGTGAGAAAGGAAAACAAAATACTCTTTTTGATGGTATTATCCATTTTCTCTGTAAGGTGTTTTCCAGTATATCTGTAATATGTAGGCATCTCCAGAGGTCTGTATAGCTGGGAGGAAACTGTGCGATGTTTAGGGAGGGGGTACTTCAGCACCTTGCAGGTTTACGTCTAGCCCTGCTTTTGCAGTGCTTATATTAATTAGCTTTCCGTGCTCAGCTTTCTGACCCGTCTCTCTCCGCACACAGTGGCCACTAAAGTGTTCTGTCATCTCGACTTCCTGATTTGTGGCTTTTAACAATTGGCTGAGGCAGTTACCAAGATTTCCCCTACGGGACAAAGTGAAAACACTCTCACTTTGCACGTTATATCGCAGCTCTGGAACTAAGCAGAAAACACAGCGCGCGGATATTCAGGCAATTATTTTCTTCAGATTTCTGTTCTGTGCAACAGCTGCTGTTACAGGAGGATGTTCTGTAAAGTTGCTAAAGGCACACTAGCAGGTGACCTGATTCCCTTCATCCGTGGCAGAGATGATGACCAACTGCTTTCTGATGTTGCTATCTGAAAGGACGCTTTGATGGATTTGGGGAGTGGGGATGAGACTACAGGTTATTGTAGAAAGCTGGATGCCTCTGAGCATACTCTATTCCTTATTTCTTTGACCAATGACGTTTTTCAGTGAAAACCATGTCCTTAAGGAAAAAGCTTGGAATGTTGACTCATGTGGAGCATAACACCATCTGTACCAATGCTGACAAGTTTTCCCAGATCTGACCTACTATTCTTCTAGTAAATTAAAGCATCGGGTCTTATATGTACTCACTCCTATTCAAACTGCCCCAAATTAGTCATGATCTCTGGAATTCTATCTGTTAGGCTGTTTGCCCTGACAGTGCCTCTAAATAACAGTCTCAAATACCCAGGGTTTCTCTTCACTAAGCAAGCACTGCTGATTTCATATTGACAGTTTCAAAGGTCTGCTTTTGATCAACGCAGGAATAGGAAGGCTTAAGCCTTTTCTCTTTCAAATCAGCTTTAAATGGTAAAATTCTACTGGTAAATTTGCATTAATGTTGAGGGAAAGCTGAAAAACTTCCTGTTTTTAAGAAGAATATATAAGTTATTTGTAAAGTTTGTAACAGGACATAAACAATGCATACCAGATGGTAAACGATACTCCCTTTCACAAGTACATTTGCTCATCCTGTACTTTTCCTGGAAGGTTACCTGGGTGGCACAGAGCTAGGCAGTCACGCAGAAAGCTATTGCTCTTGAGCGGATACAACCTACATAACAGAAGTAAAAACACTAGTTGCCTTGTCAAGAGAATCACTGCTAGCTTGACATAATTTTATGGTCTGCTGATCAACTGGCAATATTTCTAAGTGGGGAAACACCTTGATATATTCCTGACACATAGAGCAACCCTTCAGGAGAACTATATTACCAGTGTAATTGGATAGATTGAGGCAGTTTAACGGTTGTCATCCTGAGATTACTAAAGTGTTAACTGAGAAATATGAAGAGGATTCCCTGACTTCTCATTGTATGATTTATGGGAAATTAAAGACCTCCTTGAGAAACACCCTTGAGTCAAGCCGAAGGATATTTTGAATATTAGCCGTTGGAACTAAAACATATGGGTCTATCTACTGCCATGTGTGATGCTCCTATCAAGCAGAAGCTCTTTGCTTAACATTTTCTGTTCCCAATACGCCCCTTACTTCTTTCATTTACTAACTTCTTGTGAGGAGAGGAAGGCAGAGAGGTGGGCAATTTCAGACCAATTTTCATGGGCAGTTTGAAACTAATACAGTACCAAAGTAACTTGCTCTACTGTTATTGTTAAGCTGGGATTTTTAATACTACCAGGATTAAGATGCACATCACTTGACTTACCAGCTTTATTTTATTTAGAAGTTTCCTTTAAACATTTTTTGCCTTTAAGGCTGTGTTCTAGAAAGGAAAACGAAATCACAACTGCTTTTTATGGTAAATCCTGAAAGTTTGAAAGTAGAAGATGAACGAAAAGCAGTCACAGACTTGATGCATACAGGAGATGTTTCCAGAGTTCAAAAGAAAACAACAGATGGGCATAATAACTGTCTGGGTTACAGTAGGGTATGAGATAAGCAATTGACAGTCTACATGTTGTCTGATAACGAACAAAAGGCACTCAAAAACAACAAGAAATTATTCTTATGTCCAAGGTTGCTATAATTTATGACAAAGAATTTAAGTCCTTTTTTTCCCCCCAAGCTAAAACTACCTTCCTGCCTGTTGATTTCACAGTGCAAACTTAGAAGCACCTTTCCACTCAAAATATTGTGAGTCTGTGTTTAAGATATACCAGCTGAAATTTAAGTTTTATTCTGAGAAATACAGCTAGAAAGAACTGAAGGTAAAAGCACATGAGAACAAAAAGCAGTTCAAGAAAATTTGATCAAGTATTAATAAGAATATTGTATCAAAACCGAAATCGTTCCTATTTAAAAAAAAAGAAAAAACAAAAACAGAACCCCAAAACTTTAAGGTCAGAAGCATACAATATTGTCCCTGTTGATGGTAAACCTTCTTTCTGTTCAAAGTATGGAAACCAATGATCTGTAACTATTGTTTACTGCAAAAAGTATTGCCACACTCTCACTGGTGATCTACTGCTGTGCTTGTGCTCGTATTGACACCAGCGAAAGCCAGGAGTTGTTGCAAGCGTGCGCTTATCAGATACCCCAATGGCTTTGCCTGCGTAATTACGCTACTCTTACTGTAGTAAAGAACAGAAACTTCAAAATTTCTGGTTTGTACAGCGCTTTTCAACCTTTTCTGATTTTCTGTTTTTTTCCTCTGATGGAGGTGTATAGTCCTTTATGAAGAATTCCTGTATGGGAAGAATTACTGTTGTTTTCCTTAGCTAAATACTGGTGTGTAAATCCCTGAGAAATAATCTACACACGCTCAGAGATCTGCAAACCACAGATTAGGTACCATAGGCTCAGCAAGTTTATTCTGCAAGGGTCTGTCATAATTATGGCTGCTTTTTTGTGTAGTTTATTTTTGCCCCTTTAATGTGTTCCTATTTTGCATGTATGAGGACTAGCAACCTCTCCAATTCTAGAGCTATCCTGCCACTTATATTTTTTTATATATTAAATATATATAAATTTATATATATTTAAATTTGGCATTTCTAGATGAATGTAATACTGATTGAAAATTCTGTGGATTCCACTGTATTTAAACAAAATTCCCCCCCAAACTAGCTGCTGATTTGTAACATGAGGAGAACCTAGCCTTCCACTTAAACTACTTCTATGTGGACATGGGAGAGATTCATGGTGATTTATGGTGTCTGTTAACTAAACTTTTCTAGTACTAGAAGTTGTACTCTGCAAATTGTACAAGTGATAGTAGAGAGTTGTTTTTTCTCTCCTTAGGTGTTTGTTCTTTGTTATAAAACAAAAGTGTCATTATATGCAAATATTTGTAAAGCACGCAAAGGTAGGAAGTAGAAAAATATAAATATTCATCATTCTTAATGAAACATTTATTTCTGCATGTTTAGTTGAAGGCAAATTTATCAAGTATGATAATTATATGAATTACAGCTAATAAGGTTTAAATCTTGTTGAATTTCCATGGCTTTGCAAACATTATCTATACATTTCACACAGGGAGAGATGGAGGGAGGGAGAAAAGGGGGGGTGGGGAAATCACTCCTGAGGCTCCTGCTGCAAGTACAAAGATTAAATATGAGCTGTATAAATACACGTGAAAGTGTATTAAAGTTTTAATGCTTCCAGTAATATATAGCTTTAATTACTATCGCATTGAAAAGAGATTTTCAGTGATATATTGACTTCCATTTAAGTTTTATGAAAAAGTAAATTGCATTCTGCTTTGGTAGGATTTTTTCATTTGGTTTGATAAGCACAAAAATCGATGTCTGTGAAAGTACCTCTTAGCAGTCCGAAGAGATCAGCGTAGTGCATAGGTGTCCCAGAATGTTATAGGTGCTGGCATACATCATGTGCTATAAAATTACCTAGAATTTGTTTGCCAACGAACAACCAGTATCTGGACAAGACGAACAGCAGTGGGTCTTACTAAGTGGAGGGCAGGAGCAAGAGCATAATATTGCTGAGCAACCAGAAGAATTGCTACTGTATTTTAAAAATACAGTGTCATAATTCCTGCAGCCCCTGGAGTTTTTTGGGTTTGCTGTTTTTCCTGGTGACTAATTTCCTAGAGAACCGCTTTATGGAGTAGTACTTTCTCAAAAGACAAACTGTGGTTTTAAGGTGGAAGACAATTTCACTAGCCATTATCAATGCAAGATTACAGATGAGCTTTTGGAGCAGAGGCTGTGGAAAGCTAGAGAGATCACTCTTGTTTGGTGGTCATTCCTAAAAGCCTAACTGGATTTAGAAGCCTAGACATGCAAGAAAGTTTCCGCCAGAAAAGTAGAGCTGCAGCTCTAAGGGCCTTTTTTTCACTAGTTTGAGTCTGTTAGAGGAACATTTCATTTCTTTCCCTCTCCTCATGTGGTCCAGCCACCTTCCAGCCTTGCCCTCTCCCAGCTGTCAGCACAGCTCCGTCTCCGAATCGATGATACACCGCCTTGGCTAGGAAAGCTCCTTTGATCCCTATGTACCAGGATAAACTGGGCATCTGCTTTTATTTTACCACCTCTGTAGCTCCATGATATTCTAGAATGCATCTGTAACATGGCAACACTTGCGTTTGACTCTACAGCGTCCAGAAGTACTGTTAAATACGGCGGGCGCACACAGCGCACCGCCACAGTCGCTGCTCTTCAGGGCGTTGTGGCTCTGAGGCCCTTTGGACTATTGGAGAATACGATTGTTAAACAAGGTGGATGTACATCTGCCACATGCCTATTTTTATCTCCCCCGCAGTTACTTAGAGCAATGATTCAGTAGAGAGAAACTTTTTTTTTTACATATAAAATATACATATATGTTGGTTTTTACATGTGTATCTTTACATATGTGTGTGTATATGTAAAAACAGAAATCATCACGTTCCTTCCAATATGGGAGGAATATACATATACAGAAGCAACTCAACTTTCCTTTCGCACCGAAAGAAAGGGGTGCCAGGCCCCCCAGGCACATCTGAGCAATTATCAGTGGCACAACTTCAAAAGCTGTGAGGGAAATCTGCTCTACTACCCTAAAGAACTTCTTTATCTTGATTGATGCAAACTCCTGCCTTTTCTCACTGCCTTTTGCATTGTCACAACTCAACGCATTCCTCCTTTATCAGCACCTCTTTCACATCTGTGCTCTGTTCACCGGCGACTCAATTGCTGAGTCACAGAAAAATGAGCTCACAACTCAACGCTTACAAATTTTCCAGAGGGAGCAGAAAGAGCACTAGGACGTCTTGGAGAGAACAGGCTTGGCTTTAGGACTTTGCAAAAGGACCTGAGAGAAAAGTCAAGCAAAGACCGCATCAAGACACAGCACAAACTCCGTTCCCGCAGTCCTTTGCAGCATTCAAGAGGTGGATTGTTTCTGAAAAAAATTACGGCACAGGAAGCAACAAGGAAAGAGATTTGCGCAACAGGATTTCCTGCCGGGAGGCTTCTGTCGCAGCCACTGAAACTGGGTAATTTGATGGCTCTCCTGCTTCCAGGGGCATGGGTAGGAGGTTTCTGCCACTTACTAAGCTGTCCCTGGGGGCTTACGTTTTCCATTCCTGAGCAAGCCGTTGCTGCTTTGTAAAGATCTTTCTCATATCCAGGAAATTCACAACATACTTCAAAAGGCATGCATGTAGCTGCAGAAAGAGGAAGGAGTCTGGCATCTTTTTTTATTGTTTTCATGAAAGTAAGTAATTCCCATAGGTTTTGAGAACAGCAACACATAACGCCCAACCTCAGATCCGTATCTCTGGATCTCTCCATTAAAGCTCAGGGCAATTCTCCTTCAGCTATTCTCACAGCTGAAAGCTTAACAGAATTTATCTAGAAAAAGCTATTATCTCCTCCTACAAAGCCTCACTTCTGCATTTGCAGACTCTCCCACAAATTCAGCTTTAAGCTGTTGTCTTGAATAACAGGAGAAATCCATTGCTAGCTTTAAAGCTTATATTTTGATTTAAATTATTTCATCTTACGGCAAGAGAGGCTTATAGAAAATAGTAAGTTCACTAAGTTTAGCTACCCAATAGACATACTAGAAAGGAAATTGTCTCTGAAGAGTCAGTCACAACAACCTTGTGCTACCTTCCATAAAACTTTGCTGAGTGACATAGCTTCCATAAAATATAGTTCACCACCAGCTTCCATCCTGCAGCTCACAGCCTGTCAGGTAAGACATTAATGGACATCAAAATTATAATCACAACTCACTTTCTTCAAGTTAATCTTCCAGCACGTGATTAACATTATCCTATCTTCCGTTCATGAAAGAAAAAGACACAAAAGATGGAAAAAAACCCTTCCTAAGCCTGGGCTTTCCTCTTTATACTCCGGTCCCCCAGATTAACACGTACTAAATGGTCACACCTGCAGAAGCTTGCGAATCAGACCTCTGATCTGGAATTTTTTTAACCCTGTGCTTGCCTTATGGTAAGCAAAAGATACAATCACCTCTCTCTTTCCCATTGCCCCTTCGTTTTTATTTAACAGCTATTAAATCTCTCATTCCGTACCTCCAGTTTTCTGGGTCCAGAAGCAACATGTCATCTCCACATGCAACAGTATTTAAATACTACTTTGTTCACGGTACATACAAATAAATAAGTAAAATAAACAAAAACCCAGACGTTCTATGAGTATCTGAATGTTGATAAAGATTCTACAATGAAAAGTAAATAACTAGACCCAGGGAAAAGCGTAAAAAAGAACATTGCAAATCAGGATAACACAATAAAAAGTTAAGGAATACATCTGCCAGTTTATGAAAACGTGTGTTTAACCCTTCAGAGGATGAAACCAAATGCTCACCCTAGTGTAATTTTTAGCACTTTGTCTCAAGAACTGAGGATGGGATGAGTGATGGGGAAGGTATGTTCTAATCGCGGCTCTGACTAACTCTTCTCTGCCCAAGGCCGTAGCTCCACGGGGGCTCCATGGGGCTCTGGTGGGCACTGGCACCTTCTGGACTTTCTGCCAGCTGCTGGTTCCCATCCTACAGGTGCACCAATACAGCCCTCATGAGCACTGGGAACCCAGATCCCCAAACCAGTCTGCTGCTCCGTTCCTACCATGGTATTCCTTCCCCATCACCTGGGGCCATGGGAGGCACGAGGCAGCGCGTGTTTATCCAGGGCTGGGAAGCCGGCACGTAATGCACATCCTTGCGGACACAGGACACGAGCAGAGGAACCAGCAATTTTCCAGACACCCACTCATGGCTGTAACATCTGTACTGTACAACACTAGGATACGGCACTTGTGATCTCCTGCTTGCTGGAGGCTACAACTCTCAGAACGACATCTTTAGGGCGGTAATAGTTTAAACTGCCTCGGCGCACAGTCGGCAGCGTAGGCTTAAAGAGCTCTCTTACAAGGGGACACATCTTGTTATAAACAAAAAAGCAGAATGAAGTGGGTTATGTGTTTGTTTCCTGGGGGTGGGTGATTTGGGGAGGCGAGCATGGGACCAAAATCTCTGAATCGAAGTGCTCCATACAAAAAGGAATTTCCTAAACAAACGATGTTTGGAGCCCGTCGTGTTTGAGCTCTCAGTTTGTGCATTTTACAGCTTTTCTTCGCCTTTCTCTTTCACTGTAAATACTACAGGGACAAGCCAAGGCTTTCGGTGGGGTTTATAGCTCACCACCGGTGAGCACCACAGTTAGTTACGAAAATAAAAACTACTGCACCCTCTCTTTGTTACTAATAATAAGACTAAGGAGGGTGCTCCACAGTTTAAAGAAAAGCCATGGAGATGACCTGTAAATGCTTCATCTATCTTTTCTGAAGTGACTCGGCTTGTAAGTGGTGCAGCACCATCTATCCCACTGATCAGGCAACAGGATCCTATTTTTATGGCATCGCAGTCTCTTTCCAGCACTGTAATTCCCCCATGAACTCAGCCGTGTGATTGCACTACATTTGAAAGAGGAGAGGAGTAGGTATTGTTGAGTGAGGAAGGCAGCTGTATGTCATTTGAACAGTTGCGAGAACATTTAAAATAAATGTGAATGATGCACAAAACAAAAACTATATAGCAAAAAATTGTTCCAATATATTTTGTTGTAGAATTCTTGATTATAGAAAATAGCAAAAAAGCAAGAAATGGAAAGACAAGTCTTCCTTACGTTTGAGAAACCGAAGCCCCAAGGTTCACACTTCCCTTCAGAGATGCCAGACCTGCCGGTATTTAACTTTCCTTCTGTAAAGGGAGTGCAATGAAGTTAATAGGAACAGTCGCTGATGTATCAGTTTGCGTTTGGGTATGAATTTGAAATATTAGGTTTAATCTAAATTGCAACTGAAAAAGTTGCCATTGAATATTATCCCAATCATTTTCAGGTTAGGGAAGATAGAGAACAGCTTTTTAAATGTTTGTGTCTTCTTATCTATGTGAAGAGGTGCGTGACGGACTGCACAGTGCTGATAAAGCAGTCATTTAGCCTGGCCAGTATGTCCATTACTGGACCAGTATGGGAGCCATGCTCCCCTTAGCACTGGAGCCACACTTTCCAGAACTGTTTCACACGTGGCGTGGAGGACTGAGACACATTCATTAAGCCACAGACCTGAAGATATACAGAACAATTGAATTTGTAGTGCCTCTCACAAATCTGCAAAGCAGCGGACATACGCTTTATTTGTTTTCTCCATTTTTTGTCACTATTGTCACAGTTCACTGAGACCTTCCTAGTTTTTTTCCTCATCTCTGTCTCCCTGATGTCAGTTTTGATCAAAGGCTCTTTTATAACACAGAGACCTGTTCCCTCCTGATACCTGCACCATTGCCAATATTTATTTCCCTAGTGAAAACTAGGTTAAGCCTAACTTAGGCTGTTCAGAGGTCAGGAAGCGCAAGATGTGGAAAAGGCAGGCACTCGGGAGACCCAGGGAAGCTTGATGCTCTTCAAAAAAATAATTTTTTAGCATAAATATCGATCATTAGCAAGAATGGCAAGAAGGATTAGAAAAACTTAGTTACTTATTCCATTATGATTGTACAAACAGTTAAAATTATACTTAGGAAAAGTGAATTGGTACACAATTAGTTTAGCTGTTAATATCTAAAACACTCACTGCCTGCATTAGGTACATTAAAAATACATCAAAGCCCCTCCAGAGGAGCTCTTACTTCACCTTCTGATCAGTGAGAACTATTTACTTGAGGACTAACTAAATCCAGGTGTTGACCTTCCAGGGGATGTTGCCCGGGTAATTCTATACCTGGGAGAAAGTCCAGACAAAGGGATGGGACGCGTGCGACACAAACTAATTGTGGGAAAGCTGGGGGCCAGTCCTGCCCTGGCCTAAGTTCAATCAGCGTGTCTGTTCTGGTATTTCCCTTTCACAAAAGGTCCACAGCTAAGCAAGAGAGCTTAAATATCTTCGCTGATGCATTTCACAGAGGCGGAGTAGTGGTAAGAGGAATCTTGAGGGCATGCAGTTCATGTAGTCTCTTGAGGCACGCACGTCCATGATGACATCCTTGAAAACTGAATTCAGCATCAGGTCTCTGCGGGTGTGCTACCTCAGATCCACAATCTAGAACTTGATCTTTCATCCTGCTAACTAGGTGGAGGATTTCTATGGAGAATATGCAGCAATTATGTTTCAACTTCAAAAGATTTCATTCTTCTGTTGGAGTGTAGTTTTTTACTCAGACTAAGTGGTAGGGCACGATGCTGGATTTGTGAGCGCCAAAGGTCTGTTCCCAGAAGCTGCTGAGCATCCTCATTTTCCACTGAACTCACTGTAAGTAGCTGTTGTTTAGCATAGGATTAGGCTTGAAGGACGTGAGTGTAAAAAAGCCCACAAACATTTGCATTTTATATGTAAACTAGAGTTAGTATCTCTATGAAGAGATGGAAAATGGTTTGCACTGTGAATACAAATATTGTAATGTTCCTCTGTGTTTTATCACATGCATAAGGGACTCTGTCTTTCCATTATTTGCAGAGGGCCAAATCCTCCAACCCTCTTCCAAGTTCCTACTTCTGCTGTGCTGGGACAGACAGCCCGTGTCTGGACAGAGTTCCTGTCCAGTAATTACACTGGAATACTGTTGTTACGCTAGGACTGAAAGACCCCGGCGCTCTGTGCTGTGCGAAGTGCTGAGCAAAGCAGACAGGGTATATAACTTGGAGCCTATAAAGTCCATGGTGCAACCAGAACGAGAGCGGCATGTATCTGTGCAACTGTACGCACCCACGCGCATGTGCGCTGGCGGCAAGAGAGCTGCTCCAGGAGACACCAAGGCCGCTCAAGTGCTGATCTGCTTCTTCCTCTGAACCCTGGATCCTCAGCGATCGTGAGCACATGGGGGAACTCCAGAGCGGTCCCGAGAAAAACCCGCTTGTACCTGCTGAGGATCTGGTGAGTTATCCCCCAGTTTTGTTCTCTCTAGTCACACATGAAACACCAGCTTTTGTGACTCTACCAGTCCCTAGAGTGTACGCCAAGTGACTTGGAGCCCGAGGCGAGAGCTGCAAAGGGCTCTAGTGTCCTACTTTGCTAAAATAGCATAATAAATATGTATGTGGAAAACAGTAGAAATACATTAAAAGGACATCACTCATGATTGCTCTTTCTCTTTGAATCATTAACTGAAATTATGTCTCTTGCTGGAAGGCCGAGCATGAGAGTGTCTCTCCATGTGTCAGAAAGTGTTCGGGGAGAGAACCGGACCCAGGGATGAAGTTATAAATTAAACTTTTATGAAGGCACAAAGAACATCCTCGTGTTCTTTCTCTACCTGTATAAGGGTAACAGTGATAAATTATCTGATGCACTAGAAGGACGTTTTACCCTTGTGCCAACCCTGACTGCTTTTCACTTTGCCTTATCTTACTGGAACTCAGTTTACATCTCTACACCTACTAACGTATTTACAAATTCATGTGAAGATATGTTTTGCATTCTTGTCCCACCACATTCTTTAGGTTTGAAGTGTAAATTGCTCTCTTCAGCATGGACAACTCACTAAGATATTTTTCTTACTGTACTTCTAGCCAGTGTCACGCCTAGGATATTATCCTGTACTCCCTTGAGCAGTTGAATGATTAACTATATATGTAGTAACTGTTCTGGTTTCAAGCTGGGACAGAGTTAATTTTCTTCCCAGTAGCTGGTACAGTGCTGTGTTTTGGATTTGGGATGAAGAATAACGTTGATAACGTGCTGGTGTTTTCGGTTGTTGCCAAGCAGCCAAGGACCCTCCAGCCTCCCACGCCGGCCGGCTGGCCAGAGGGCTGGGGGGCACGGGGGGCTGGAGGGGCACAGCCGGGACGGCCGCCCCAGGCTGGCCAGAGCCACGCGCCAGACCACACGACATCACGCTCGGCGTATAAACCTGGGGGAGTTGGCCAAGGCGGCGTTGCGGCTTGGGAGCCAACTGGGCATCAGTCAGCGGGTGGTGAGCTGTGCATCGCTTGTTTTGTACATTCTTTTATCCTTATTATTCTTCCCTTTTTTTCCCATCCTATTAAACTGTCTTTATCTCAACCCATGAGTTCTACTTTTTTTTTCATTTTCTCTCCCATCCCCCTGGAGGGGTGGGGGGGTAAAGCAACCGGCTGTGTGGTTGTTTTAGCTACCTGCCGGGTTAAAACACAACAGTAACACGAATATCCAACTGCAGCTATAATTACAAGAACTAAACCTATTATGCGCTGGCCATAACTGAAGTGTCACACTTGAAAAAAACATTCAACCGCTGTCTGGAGAAAATCAACTCTATCAATACTTCAGGAACGCAAGGAATGTAAAGCAAATATAGACACCATATATAAAATAGGGATATAAAATGATCAGAATTTAAAAAGGATAGCTACAATGGCATGTCCTAAGCTTATTCATCGCATCCATCATTTCTATGTTGGGTAGGTAGAGGGCAAACAAGGAACAATTTTTCTCTGCGTCTTTAGAGAAAGAAAGAAAAAAAAAGATAAGAAGCATTTGCCCACTGCAAAGTTTTAGGACTATGGTCAGGGATAATTAAGCTTCTGGGATGGGAAAGGGAAGGAGACAGTAGGTGGAGTCCTGTGCTTGCTCAGCGCAGGAGAAATACAGTGCCACTGAGACCAAGGTGTGATGCTGTCCTTCCCACAGCTGGAAATTACAGAGGTTACCATGTCCACTATTTTGCTTGCTTTGCTGAGCTTTATGGAAAAATTATTTTATTTATTTCCCAGTTTATACATAGGGACTCTAGGCTAACGTATGTGGGGATGAGAGAAGGAAGACTGCTGGTTCATCCTTGGAGGTGGGGAGAACTTGATAGAGAAGCAGAGAGCTTAGGGTCACGCTTGTCCTTGGAGATTGCTGAGAAGGTGTGTCAATCATCTGATGGTTCCCAAGTTGGTGGGCTCCTGCAAGGTGAAGAAAGCAACAGGGGTCAACTCAGAAAAGCTCAGTATTAGTAGAGAGCTCTCAGGGTGTGAGCACTTAGCACAGACACCACAGAGAGAGAACCCTGTCCCTCATTAGCACCGACGTCAGATCCTTTTTGTAGCGATCTGAGGGGAGCCACACGCAGGAAGTCAGGTCTAGGGTACCTGGTTGGAGGCGTTAGCATCCCAACACCCCCTTCCTGCCTGGATGTGCTCTGATGAGTGCTGAGGCCCCTATGGCCTCAAGTTGTGCCAGGGCACGTTTAGATTGGATATTGGGAAAAATTTCTTCACCGAGAGAGTGGTCAAGCACTGGAACAGGCTGCCCAGGGAGGTGGTGGAGTCACCATCTCTGGAAGTGTTCAAAAAACGTGTGGATGTGGCTCTTCAGGACATGGTTTAGGGGACATGGTGGCGCTGGATTAATGGTTGGACTTGATGATCTTGAAGGTCCTTTCCAACCTCAGTGATTCTGTGATTCTGTGATTCTATTCCACTGTGTGGATGCTGCCTGGGCGCGAGTGGAGCAGAGCACAGCTCACGCATGGAAGGGGAGAATTCTCCAGCAGAGGGCAGGTGGCTTGTTATGCAAGGAAAAGTCGCTGGAGAGGAGAAGCAAGATGTCCCTGCAGACATTCACTCCTCAGCTCTGACATCACAGGCTGTTTCCCAAGTTCATCATGTCACCACACCAGGCCGGGAAGTGAGTAACGCTGCCGGAACATGACCTCTGAGGGACAATCATGAGAGCAATTAACGATGTGTTGGTGAGAGCTTGTTAACATTGCCCTTCACCGTGCTTCTATTGCCGTCTCCTCTAGTTCTGCTGACAGCCTCCCGCATCAGCAACACGCTATGACTGCAGCTGCCTCCGGATAACTCGTTCTGGGGCTGGTAACAGCAACAGCTACCTTAGTGGTCCACGGGAAGAGCACTCCATCTGTGTTTCAGGAGGGTAATTGCTTTGGTTCCACGCACTTTACAGGCACTACATCTCAACTCCAGCTGCACTTGAGCCTCTAACAGCCTCAAAAGGAGCTGGCGCTGCAGTCCTTGGGAACACCTAACAACCCTTCAACTAGGTCCGCTCCATTTACGGGCCACACTGTGGGTATCATCTTACCTGAAAGAACAGCCACACTCACTGAGTACTTCCAAGGACCTTAGTTCTGGTGTGATTTACTCTTCCTTTGAGCCACTGTTTATGATTCTTGATCTCAAACTTTCCTTGCAAGCCACTATAGAAGCAGCATAGACGTTTGGAAAGCCAACAGTCTCCCAAGCATGCTATCATAGATCACCAATGATTTATAGACCACAGTTTAGCCATTGGTCCAAGTCACTTATTCCTTCAGAAATAATGGGCTGGAAAAAAAGACCTGACATTATGTCCAGGGAATGGATGCTATTCTTGCTATTTGAGAATCTGGCTGTGAGGGAGGCTGAATCACACAGCCTCAAGCTGCTGAAGAGTAATAGTCACATGAGTTATGGAGTATCAGGAAAATTGCTATGTTGCATTTGTACCTTGTAGTGATTATCTAATCATGGTGCTTTCCTGGTGACTACAGGAAATGAAGAACAGTGCAAAGTTAGGTGCCAGGTGGATCCAGTGTTTGAATGAGGTTAAACTGCAGAGACACCTGGTTCCAGAACTTGGGCTTGGCCTAGCCAGTAAAGATGGGCATCACTTAGAGGGCAGGAGTCACCTGAGGGACACTACCTATGGCTCTATCTCACATGAACATTTTTTCTCAAAACCTGTATCAAGCTGCCTCAGTGGGCATTTATTGGTATGACACAACTCTGATGGTGTCTCCCACTCCACCGCTTGTTTCAAGTCTTATCCCTCTGTTCTGGCAAGTCACTCTGCCATGCTAAGGGGCACAACTTGTCCAGGCATTGCTGCTTGCACAGAAGTCACAGTAGCGTTTCTCAATGTTGTCTGGGCTTCCCATGCACCACAAAACTTCCCCAGCTGCAAAATGAGATAACGTCCTCAATAAGTATAGTTATTGGGAGGCTCAGTTCACTATGTCTGTGAAGTGTCTTGAGATTGTCTGATAGAAACAGTTAGAGAAGGATAAAATGTAATTATATCAAAAGTATCCCCCAGTGAGTTCCCATCTAGCTTACCTGATGACTCACCGAGCCTCTTTCCTGACGGTACGTAACACATACTTCGGAATTTAAACAGCCCGGTCTAGCCGTAGGTGCGAACGACTGCAACAACGACCAGACTCCACAGCAGACACCTGGTTAGGTAGCGGGCTGCACGTGAAGCCAGACAAACAAAAGAGCTCCTGGAGTTAGCGTGGGAAACGTTACCTAATGGTGCTGTTTACCACCCTGCAGCGTTAATGGCGCAGAGCATCAGGCCTCCTGACTCCGAGGAACACTGTAGGATCAAAACGCGATGCTAGCTCGAGGCCAAGGAATTGTTTGCCAGGAAAACGCAGGCAGTACCAGGTCTCACCGCTGCTTCTGCATCTGATTAACGGACAGAACCAGCGTAAGGTGGAGAGCTCAGCTACTGAGCTGTTCCTGTGCCAAAAGTGACAGTAGCTGGGGGGGGTGTATGTGTGTATGTGTGTGCGCGCTTTTATTGGCTTTCAGTAGCTCGGGAGCAGGAACATGAACGTGTCAGCTAACAGAAAACATAGTCTAAGTAGTATCCTCCTGCTGTAAGCATTTAACCCTGCAGACACTTTATTCCGTGCTGTACAAAGGTGTTGGAGTTGGGCTTGTTCTCACCCAGTTAAAACCAGCACATCTGTCCTAAACCATACTCTTATTTTTCCCCTTGAAAGTAAGGTGCAGCTCCACAAACCTAACAGACGTGTCTTTTGTACGCAGGAATAACACCACATACGTCGGAGTTTTTTCCTGCAAAGGCTGAGTCCAAACCAGTTTATGTCTTGACAATTTTGTGCTTCTGTAGCAACTGCTCCCTTGGGTTTCTTCAGCACAAAAGGCCTTCTGAAGCCTTTCCGGCTTTATACACCGCATTAGGATGTAGCCCACCAAACCAGAGCTGTAAACGATACCCAAAACATGAACAAAAAGGTAGTACCCCCAGATGTGCTAAGTGGTACATAACAATGTGAAAATAGCTAGTTGTGGGTGATAGGAGAGAGAGATCAGAGGAAGGTTGTTGCTCATTTCTTGGTGGTTCTGATTTTGATTTTTTTTTCACCCATCTTTATTTGGTGGCTTTAGTTTATCTGCTGAGATGAACTACACAGGTTATGAAAAGAGTTACATACTTAGGCAGTGGTGGAGGTAAAGACAAGCCAAGGAAACAGTCTAAAGCTATAATCAGCAGTTTGGTTTTGTTACTCTGCAGTCTACTTTGCTTCTCTTCACACTGAGGAGCCTGGCTTGCAAGCTTTTAAATGGTCATGTCCTCCACCAGTCTGTAGTTGCTGTTAGAAATAACCTTTTTCATTACAAACCTTCCTAAGTCCCCCTGAAAAGAATACATACGCTTTAGAAGATCTCATCACTTCATCCACAGTCCTGGATGAGATGGCAATGGTTACTGATGCTGGTAAAATAAGGAGAGGTGATGGTGGGAAGGGTCTGACAAGTGAAAGCTTCAGTGTTTCAATCAATCTCAATTATTCGCTGCAGGTGGGATCCTACCTTAGGTCTCTGGCTGGAGCCACTGTGACCAGTCCTACATACTAGGCAACACCCATCCCTCCCAGGTTCCCATCTAAATACACAATCCAGACAAAGACTATGACCAAAAAGGAAGACTTATAATTCCTTTTCTTAATTTTATTTCATTTATCTTTCTTTATTTAGTAAACAAGCCACAGAAGTCCATGGAAATTAAGTGTTTTGCTTAAGGTCACGGTGCTTATACCAGAAATACATTATCACCTACATCTCATCCCAGTGTTCCAGTCTCATCAGCTTCATTCCTGCATGGCTTAGCAAAAATCAGTTTAGGACAAGCATTTTCATGCTGCTGTTCACATACCCCTACACCTGTACAGAGAGAATACCTTTGAGAAGCACCTGAGGTGTGCATGGGTAATGCAAGTTCAAGCAAACAACAGTATAAATAAAGTAGCTGTTTCTACTCAGTACCACCGTTCCTTTAAGTACAAACATGACGGTGCGTGCTCCCACAACTGGTTGCTCCCAATCCTCTCGGATCCACCCAAGACCAGCGGCAGCTCCTGACACGCTCAGTCTATTCTTCCAGAAGAAGGTAAAAATACCAGCAAGCCTCCCACTCACTTGTGGAAGCCGAGCCCCGATCGGCATCCCGGGACAGTGCTAGGTCTCGGCGCGCTCGGCGCCTTGCACACCCGGCGTATCCTTGCAGAGGGAGGAGCGTGCGGGCACGCGTGGGGCGGCCCAGGTTGCCCCAGGCTCTCAGCTTCTGGGCTGGGCTCGAGCCCGTCCATGCAGCAGGCACGTGGAGGCTGACGGGAGCCAGCCTGGGCAGCGCTGGCGAGCGGCGGGAGTCTGCGCGCGCTGCAGTTCAGCAGTCCTGCTCTGGTCAGCGGGCAAAGGGCTCGCGATGCGCCTGTGTCTTTCTTTAGAGCGTGGTCGAAAAGCAAATCAGTCTTGCTCTACTGACTACCAGGGGAGAGGGTCTCAGCTAGACCCAAAACAAGGACTTTTGTTTCTCAGTGTGTTACCGAATGTCATATACCCTGGTACGTGTTACTGAAACGTTGTCAATTTTGAGCCCAGTTTAACGAAGTGCTTATGCAAGTGACTAAGCGAGCCAGACTTTCAAAAATCTGATCCGCATCCATTCATCAAACATCTTGCTTTGTCAGCTGTAGACAGTCTTTGCTCCCAGCCTCCCTCAACAGCAGCATAAATAGATGGGGGAGTACGCTGTGCTGGCACGGTGTGCTCAGCCCAGCGTACCGATTGTTCTCCCCATGGTATACGTGCGCGGCGTTGAGGGAGCCGTACCATTGAGATGCAGATCTGGCAAAGTTGAGTCTTAACCTGCATTCTCCGTTGAGGTGTTTGTCTTCTAGAGTCACCCACGGAGCTCATCGTGAGTCCACAGGAGGAACAATGCTCTGGACCAGATCCTTCTAGCTGTGGAAGGATCAGGTAACCTTAGTTTTAATCCTAGAACTGATTAAAGCTTTGGTAATTTCAACATGTTTCTCTTATTCTTAAAAGCCTCCTTTTGGATTTCAGCTCACTAGAACTGAACAGTATGACCTGAAGTGGAAGAACGTGGAAGCCAAAGTGAGTTGTGTCTGACTGCCACTAAAGTCTATGGGATTTAGACACTTCTCTGTCCCAAGAGATGAATACTGTTCCACACATTCTTAGACTGAAGTTTCTCAACCATTTTTTAAGAGCAGACTTCCCGATACTGTCCTGAAAAAATCCACAGACCATCTTGTGTTGTTTTTTTGAGAAAATGAACAAAGAAAAGTAGTATTTGCAACAAATAAGAACTAAACTAAATTTTAAATGTCTGCTACTTCCTCACACACACATTTATTTCCTTATCTGCACGAGTGTAACTTTGTTGGTTCCTTTTTCTGGATCATGGACCGATGTCCTTTGAACCACAAAAGGTTTGCAGGTCGAGTATTTCTCTGTGTCAATGACTACTAAAAGCCGCAAAGAATGAAATTCCTTCTCTGTGACAATTCATACAGTATTATTTTGAACAATTGTATAGGAGCCTGAAGCAGGCATATGATTGTATAGGGTGGTTCAATTAATTTATAAACAGCTTTCAGGCTTTCAAAATTACACTGGATTTTTCCATTGCAACAATTTTTTTCTCAACCAATCACAAGAAATTTGACTGTCAGAATCTTGTTTCTGCTGTTAATCTAAGGCGCTTTCAAATTATTCATCCTTCATGGAGAAAGAAGAGAACAATAACTGCCATTTTTAGGTGTCCTGAAATTTTCTTTCAGCAGGTTTGCTGCCCTGTGAAAGCGTGGCCAGTGCCTCTGCACAAACCGGACCAGGTTATGAAGACTGATTAAAAAAAACCCTCAAAGCCAGTCGAACAACTGCGAGAATTTACCAGAAAGCAGGCAGCCTTCCCCGGTCCAGAGAAGATGAAAAAATGAACATTTCTCCCATTGCTTCCCTAGGGCAGACACAGACGGGTGTCCTCAGCAGCGCTGCTCTTATCAGGAGCATTCCAGCCTGCCCTGTTTGCCAGAGAAACCGGCCGGAGCGGGAGCGCGCTCGCAGCCGGGGTGAGTCAGTGGTGATGGGGAAGGGCAGGCGGGGCAGGTAAGTCACCTCTAGACAGGAAGGTATAAAAGATACTTGAATTACAGCGGCGGGGCCACTTGTGCACGGGGAGCTGTTAGAGGTTACTTGTCTTGCCAGACCTACCGTGCTCGGAAACGACTTGGGAAGCTACCGGGGAGCTCGAGTACCAGAAGGCGGCTTATAAATACAAAAGACCCTGAGCCTAAGGCTATCCTCTGGAGAGAAGACTCTTCAGGGGTAGAAATCAAGAGCCCAGAACATGCTTTTCTCCTTCTAAACAGCACTCTGAACAGGTATTTATAGACTTTAATCTGCTGTACACCTCTTAACTTGCTCCGAGTTAAAGTTGTATTAAACTGTATTCAGTTGCTCTGAGTTAAAGATACCATTAGGGAATCATTACAGAACAGTGTTGGCCACTGTCTTAACTGCGTGTTCTCTTTTGTCTGGTTTTATGGTGTGGAAAGAAGTTTTCTAGAACTTGTTGGGAAGTAAAGAGTACTTAGCTACTTGGTTTTAAATCCGAGTTTATGTGTCTCTCCTGAATGGTTTAGTTATTTACTGATGTTCCCAAAGCTTCTGGAAAGCCCAGGTAAATAGCTGGGAAAGCAAGGTAAATAGCTGCAGGGTCTGAGGAAATGCAGTGTAACCATGGAGGTCTGAACAATTGAAGATACTGTCTTGTATTAAAAAAAAAAAAGTGATTGCCTAGTCCAAAATTAAAAAAAAGAACCAAACCCAAACAGAAAAACAAACAAACAAAACCCCCAAACCCTAACTAATGCTATTGAGATCACATCCACACTGCATGTCTTCATCAGGACTCTCCCGCTTTAGTGACCGGCGCTCATTCAGCAGCACAACAGCAGTGCCCAGGAGAAATCTTGGTCCCTGCCTTAGCTGCTGCCCAAACCCAGTTTAACTTTCTGAGCATCAGCACTATGGCAACACAGCAAAAGACACCAGCAGCAGGCAGAGGCTGACCTGCCCAGTGTGGCAGAGCGTGAATTAAAACTGTCTTTCCCACGCCTCAGTTCTGCGCCCTGCTTTTTATATCCTCCCAGCTTAAGTAAGTCAATACCTGCATCATGTCTGATCAAGGTGCCACGTAACACCAGGATGTTGATAAAAAAAAGTAACTCTAAATTTATTAAAACTAACAAGCATCTATAGTGTCACAATCATCTTTAGCAAAGGGAAAATGTGGGCAAAAGCTTGTATCTTCATTTAAAAGCAACTGTTGTGAGTAAACTTCCTCAATTTACTATCAAGATACTGCTGTTGCTATAGCTGTCATATTACAAACTAGTAAAAACCCCAACAGAAGAGCTTTTTCACATAGGTTATGAAATTACAGTTTGCGTAAGCAAAGGGTCTCTCATTCAGAGGTTACCTTCTGCCACTTGTTTTGCTGCTCGTAGTTTCTGACAAACACTCCAAGCTGAGGGACTGCAAAGAACTGGGCAAAGGGAATGGAGTTTTGCAGAAGAGAAGATTTAGTAAAAAAACAGCCGGGGTTTCCCTCATCTCTGTGTCACCTCGAGCTTGGATTTGTAATTCATCGGCATCTGCCAGATCGTTCTAAAACACGCATGGTCATCTGTAGCCAGATGTGTAATTTAAAAAAAAATTACAATGTGCTGAAAAGCGCAGATAGTCTGTGACTGAGAATTCAACTTGGGGAGAGGCTTCACAAAAATGTCTTCATTTAGAGTAAGAGAAGAAAAAGAAGGAATGTTTTTAAAGTTGGTTTCAGCTCTGGCAATGCTAGCTGTGATGGGAGAGGGAAGAGTACTTCGTTGGTAAATAATGGAGACTTTTTGTGCAACGTGAGGAATACGCAGTCTTTCTGATACCTTAAATTAGCCTTTTATGCCGAGACGTGGAGTCTCTAACCCATGCTGGTGAGACACTGCTGGATTGACTGGAGACCTATAATTACGGCAACAATCTGAACATTTCTGGCTTGTCATCGGTAAATCTCCCAACACAAGGAATCAAGCCTAGCTAGTTCAGTGACACATTCTAAAAAAATGTTCCCCAGGCATACAGCATCAGGGCTCTCCTGGGAATTTCCTCCAGCTAAACACTTGCTTTCAGATAGAAGTGCTCAATAGTTGAAAAGTCATACACCTGAATGTCAGAACGTATGCAAAGCCGCACGTCTAGCCTAGGATAACTGGAATTGAAGGTAATATTTCGGTTGCTGAAAAGGCCAGACGAAGTTGTAAACCAATTTGCTGGAACTGGCGTATTAGCCGTTCAACTCAAGGCTCCTGCTCGCACACCACAACAAAGCAGAGAGCACATGGCAGCACACAGCAAGGCTTGGGCCATGCTGGCACTCCGCCGGGGTTGAGGACAGGGAAGAACTGTGATTCCCTAGGGAAATCAGAGCAACAAGGAAATAGTGGAGAATTCCCCCTGCTCTGGCACCAAGACCATTTCCTCCAACGTTGCTTTTCTTGCTGTGTCATGGTGACAAGACAGAGGTGTTTCTTGCCCCTTCTTGGGGCCGAGGATGGAACAAACTTTGCAAGATAATAGTGTTTCCTCACCTCCCTTGGGTTCTCCTGTGACATGAAGGAGTTCGGATCCCACTGTGGATAGACAAAAGCAGGCAGCATCGCTGGGTGGTGCCTCACTTGCCTGGTAGGCAGCACGCAGAACCATGATTCCAGACACAAAACTCTGTCTGAGCACACCAAAGGGAGGAGATTCGCCCCCTGCTACCTCCACAACTGAATAGTCTTATCTGTCTCTTAGGCCTTGCTCATGCTGCCACCATAATATCTGAGTGCCTCCCAGACTAATAGACTGCCATAGCGAGGTCCCTACTTGACCTCATGGAGTCTTCTGCTCTCCTCCCTGCCCAGGTGTCGGGGAGCACCAGCTGGGGTAGGTGGTTGTTGTGTTTTTTCTGCCCAGAGGGAGGCATGTATGGGGAAAGACTGCACCCATCTATAATACCGTGGTGGTTCTGGGGAAAAGGCTTTGGCTGGATGGTGGATCTCTGCTGGTTGCTTGCTTCTTTGCAGGATGTTTAACTTCACCTTCAGTATGCAGCTTCGAACAGCCTACCTGTGGCATTCTCACCTCTAGCAGGGATCTATTCCAGGCTCAAGATGCAGTGGAAATCATGAACTTGCTCTTTGTTCCTTTTAAGGGGTTAAACATAGGTCTGGTGATGGGTGTCTTCACATTATTTAAAATGAAGGCTGTGGTTTTCTTCTCTTCTAGAGTCTCCCAGGGCTCTCTTTATTTCCCCGGGCTCCGTCATGTCGTGCTTCACGCAGCTGTGGCACTCCAACACACCAGACTCTCCCACCAGCCCAGTTCCTGCATCTCCAAGTGAAATCCCCATCCCCATCAGCCCCATCGTTGTCACCTCCCCAGGAGATGGCAAGAGGAAGGCGAGGTCCCCAACTGACAAGCCAGGCTCTCCGAACCCAACGTCTCCGAAGCCAGCTTCCCCCGTTGAGTGTTCCATTTGCTTCAACACCTATGACAACACCTTCAAGACGCCCAAGCTGCTCCAGTGCTCCCATGTTTTCTGCCTGGAGTGTGTGGCCCGCCTGAGCAAAGGGCTGCCCCCAAACCAACCAGAGGACCAGCTCCCCTGCCCCTTCTGCAGGCAGCTGACAAGCATCCCGCTGGAAGGTGCCCCAGCACTCCAGACCAGCAAGGAGCTCCTTGCCACACTGCCCCCTGAACTCCAGCAGGAGAAGGTGCTCTGGATGGAAGGGACCAAGCTCTGCTGCCGTGAGCCGTCAGATGACCCCGAAAACCCAGACTCGTGTATCTCTATTGATGTCGCCATGAGCAAGCCAGAAAGTCCAGAGGCTCCCCCAGCAGGGTTAGCTGGGAGGCTGTCCCGCTGCGACATGTGCGATGACTGGAAACGCATAGTCCTCCTCTCTGCGTTGATCATCATCCTGTTCTGCATCATCCTGTGGCCAGTCCAGTGCGCCCTGAAGACGGGGAACCTCCGCTGCTTCACAAGGACTGTTGCGATGAGCAGGCCAGAGTATCTTCCCCCTAAACACACCACAGCAGCAGCACCGGTGACACAACTCCCTTTCCAGTAGCAGCGAGGTAGCCCCTTGCCCCTGTCTAGCAGGGCTGTCAGCTCCATGCCCACCACGTCGGGGAGGCAGGAACAGGGCCTACTGCCCTGACGGCATTCCTTGGTTTGCTGGCAGACCCCGTTGCCCACTCCCCACACTCCTCCTGTGCCTGCACTTGAATACATGCATCCACCTCCAGGAGCTCTGCTGAATACTTGTCAGCCAAGCTGCCTCCAGCCCAGGAATGCCCCAAGGAGCTGCCTCAGCATCCTTCTGCCAAACTCTCCATGGAAACCAGAGCCTTGAAAGCAACAGACGGGTTTCTAGGACTGTTTGCCTGGAGTGGCACACAGTCGTGTACTGTCTTGGCTGGATCCCAGATGACAGTGGGTGTAGTTCCTCTAACTCCCTTAGGGAATAAAGGGCTATTTTTGCAAACTGAAGGATCTACATGATTATTCCTAAGAGGAGCTGGGATTGGGAGGGTAAAGACATGTCAAAGTTGTATAAGCAGATGAAGATAACCATATTCCAACCATAACCATATGCTTGAAACATTTCCACTGAGTTATTCAACGTTGGAGGTGTAAATGCTGCCTCCTGCTGACAAAACATAGATGTACCACTGCTACTCACCTGAGTTGTGTTACCATCCTGACGAGCTTTTGAAGAGACTAGAGTAGCCATTCGACTCGGTTTTCCTAGGCAGATGTTTCAGAGTCACTCATCCCTACCTGGGAAGCGATTCTGAACGCAGGGGGTGAGTTCTGCTCGGCACGCTGGCACAGCAGGCTAACCCTGCCCCTCAAGTTACTTCATCAGTGAACTTCGTTCATACTTCCCACAGGCAAACTGTTGCCAAAACCAAAGAAATTCCATCTTTTGACAGCTTTACCCTCCTAATCTTAAAATGTGTCAGTATTAAGACACAGGCCAGTTGCTTACACTATGTTTTTATTTAATGCAGTGATCTTCTGACCGTGATTAACAAAAGTCTTCGTGATGAAGGCGGCTTACAATTAAATGTTTTCTATTCAAACACATGGATGTAAGACAGTATTGTATGCAAGTACCATACATGTATGTATTAAATTATGTTTTATACAATGCACGGTGTCAGTTTGTAGCAATTACTCCACATTTCCCTTCTTTCTTGCAGTTGGAGGTGTTCACTTAGCAGTCCTGAGTCCAGCTGCATTCCCAGATCATGGTAGCTACACAGCAGGTGGCATGTCTGTACTCTGGCCCCTGCATCAGCTGTCCCAGTGCTGTACAATCCTGCACACATGGACAGCTTTATCCTGTAAATTCATACTTACTACCGTCTAGGCAGTGTTGTCCCAGGTGTGACTTCCCCCTGTGTTTACCTCATTTGACCTGAAAAATGAGAAGCTGGAAACACTGCTCACCTTTTGCTTCTTCCCAGCTGGAAGAAAGACACTTCCAGTCTCCCTTTCCAGAAATTCTAATTTGAAATAGAAAAGGCTGAAGCAACAGCAGAAGCAACTCAAGTCTGTTGCTATGCAAAACTTCTGTGGAAAGCTGCTGCGTGCGCTGTATCTGCAACACCTTTGTTGTTCAGCTGCAGGCTGGTATTATCTGTGCCAGCCACGTCTGCAGAAACCTCTCCATGCACTGCTACAGCTTCTGCCAAAGTCATCGGGCTTCACAGGGGTTCTCACTTGTATCATTCTGCCCTTTCCCCCGTGCTTGCCACTGAAAGGATATCTTCACAGCACCAATGTCCTGGAAATGTTGTTGGGAAAAGAAACTCACCAAGACTTAAGGCAGAGAAGGGACTTCCACTTTACTCAAGGTGCCTTTGGGACGAAGCCCAGCAAACAGACACTGGTAGAGATGAAGTGCTTTGTCGTTACATCTTTGTTACCATTCAACTCCCACTGATGACACCTAAAGGCAGGGCAGAGGGAAATAACATCTTCAGCCTCATAAAATCTATTGTTATGGTGGCAAACGGGCCACAGAGATGTTCTCACAGTTCCAACTGTTCCTAGTAGTCCATCACAGCATCCTTGTGGGGGCTGTCCCTCTGCACTTCTCCTTCTCACCATGCACTGGGAAACAAATGTTGAAGGTTTAGCTAACAAGCAGTTGAACCTCTCACTCATGCATAGTCAAAAGGAAGATGCAAAGCAAGTGAAAACAGGGCCCTGAACAGTAGCATTTCATGGTGGGAGACATTCAGGATGTCCCATTGATCACACCAACTGTCAGTCTCTTTCCCAAAAAGCAAACTACTTAAAAGGGAAAAAAAAAAAAAAAAGCCTTGAGAATAGAATATTCAACATTTATTAAAAGTGCAATAAAAATAAACAGTTCTCCTGTCCCTGCGACAACAAGGGGCCAGGAAATACAGCCAAGGTATGTCATTGTGCTTTTGTTCAACCCCTTCTGCTCAACGCTTGGAGCCAGCGCTCCAGGCACTAATACCCAACCATGCAGCAAGACCACCCAGTTCCAGAGACCTAGGAGGACTTCAGCATCAGCCCCATGCGTGTTCCAGAGGTTCAGGCACTGGCACTCAGACCCAAGGCTCCCCACAGAGCGCACCTTCAGACACTGATGAATCCTGCAGGAGGGGGTTCTTTGGCAGGACTATTTGCATGCCTTAGGGCTGGAACAGCAGGAAGCACTGGCAGTCACAAGTCAAGACTTATCAACGGAGCTGGAATACTCCACTCAGTGACACACTCATCTTCATGGCACTGGTCAAGTCACAAACACCCCTACAACATCCCTACTGAGCAGACACAACACTTGCTTTGTCATATAGTTGCAGGGGGAAAAAAGAGATTATGCAGGAAGGTAACAGCAGAGCTGCAATCAAGCTTAGAGGGGCCCAGCTCAAAAAGTTCAGCTCAGATTAGTATCCTCGGCTGTTACTCGCTAGGGGCGGCTAAAAGCACAGTGCACAGTCAAAGCTGCTTTCCTACTCTTCAGCACCCTTCAGCTAGGTGGGATTTCACTTGGCTCAACGTTCGGACCCACACAGTCGAAGATGAAAGGGCTCACCTCTGTCTCTCAGTCCCGCTATGAAACCCACGTGCAGAGCAGCTAGCAGACTCTCAGGCACGCACACACACATCTGCTGTACTACAGCAGCAGGGATTGCTTGGTGTGCTTTGGCAGGGTTGCATAGAAATCTAGAACTGGTACGGCCAAAAGGAAGTGTGAGAAGAAGAATCAACAGAGGTGCAAATACCTGGGTCCAGGCAGTGCTCTCTATTTCTCACCCTCACAGGCAGCTACGTTACTCCAGGATCTAGTCTAAAAACCCTTCTAGCTTAGAAATGATTGACCTAATGAAAACACTGAAGTGTACTAACTTTTTACTAATGCCCTAAGTGGGCAACCCTGGGAAAGCTCCTAAGCAAATAGTCATTTCCATTCCTTTTAACAATTTGTGTGTAAAAAATAAGAATCTTAAATTAAAAAAAAAACATAATTAAAACTGAGCCTTGATGCCCTAATGAATGTCCAGAGGCACTTCCGCATAAATATCAACCAACTGATGTAGGGGAGAATGGGAGAAGATCCTTCTCATGAGTTAGGTCAAGGCATGTTCTTAAGGCGCAGACTCTACTTGCTTCTTAGAGTCAGCTTCTTGCTTCCTCACTGAATCCAAGGTGCTTTGGGAAGGCAAGTCAGGCAAAAAAAATTGTCCGCAATTGCATAAGTTGGAAAGGGTAGATGTAAACACTGTAAAACCTGCATTCCAAAACAAGAAGAAAGAAGGATGGCACGGTTTATAACTGGGAGAAAAGCGCATTGATAAGCTTACAGAGCTGAGACACACGCAGCGTGTGAAGTCTCTCCCACTTGTTTGCATACATAGCACAGTCTTGTTCTCTGAGGCTGACAGTTTCCTGACATAACAGACCGAAATGCACATCTACCTCCCACCCCACTACTGGTAATGTTGTAAATGTGTTTCCCTGTTGAGAACTCATTCCCGCATTGCCTCTGTTCTCCCATCAGCAGCTGGCCACAGCAACATCTTTAGGGTCCATCAAATTTCATCAAAGCATAGCTGCCTTCCCTGATGCAGGCAGAGCCACAGAGGTCTGCATAAGCTGAGCTGAAGAGGAGCTGGGTCAAATGCAATGTAAACAGACTGTAGTGATGCTCTCAGTTAATCAAGGGAAGCATTCCTACCTGTACAGCCTCCATACAGCTCACCTCCGGCTCCTTTATCGCCCTGTATTAGTCATCCCTGAAACCTTTGGGCTTTTAATGTTAAGGTTCTCGTAGACGGAAGCTGACTCATCATCAACCCTGTCAAGAAACAAAGCCTTGTTATTATAGAGCCTCACTGCTCTGGATCTTTTCCCAGAGGCAGGTGGCCAGTGGGAAGCGGGTAATGGTCCAGCCAAGTTCCCTTTTTCCCTCCACAGCCTTGTAGATGGGATGACATCGGGCTACCCGCTGTTCTCAATCCCTGTTTTGTCTCCCTCTGGCTGGGCTGCCCAAGTTCAAATACAGCTTGGGGATGGAGCCTTGAACCTTTCTCCACATGTCAGCCTTTCACGGATGCAAAGTTTCTGCAGGGTCAGCGGATAGAGTTCCTGGTATTTTCTACTTTTACCTTCTCTACATACCTGATTCCTCTGGATTTTCCAAAATCTAATGGAAGGAGAGAGCTGCTCCAAAGGTCAGACCCAGGTACCTCTAAAGCAGGTTTGACACCCAAAGCTGAACTCATGGGAGCTCTCTGGAGCTGACAGTACCAGCCACATAGACCTCACCTTGCTCACCTCAGTCCCACACAGCCCTCCCTGCCCTCATCTATTCAAAGCTGCAGTTTCAAAGTTGGGCATTTTAAATGGGATGCAAATGCTTCTCGAGACCTGTGGGGAAGATACCAACTGGCCAGACCCAGCAGGAGTTGGAAGGTTCACGATGCCTGCAAAGTGATCCCGATTGAGCTTTAGATTTAGCTTTAGTGCTGCACGAAAGCGAGGTCACCGATGCACTGCAGGACCAGAGGGGCTCTGCCTGCACCTGCCCGTGGGCTGCCACGGGAGCCAAGCACCCTTCCCTGCCTCCTCCCGCGCTCTGCCGGCTCCCAGGGCAGCAGCTGCCCGAGCCCTGGGCCCGGCTCTGGCCCTTCCTGCTGCCGCAGCTCTGGACATGGCGCGCTGCTGGGCACAGCGGGCAGGAGCCACCAGCACTCAGGCGGTGGCCAAACGCCCAGAGGAGAGCGTGTGGCATCTCCTTTTGCCCTCTTGTCTTCAGTTGGTTTTTCCTCACGAACCCATGCATGAGCCCAGCGACAGCATTTCTACCTCCACTTTAACACCCACTCCCCTGCTCCTGCCTAGCTCAGCCATCTCTTCTTTCAAAACCAATCCAGCCGTTCAAGGTGCCCAAAAGCTTCAATATTATATAACTGACAAAGTCCCTGCACACTCGCCTTCAACTTATTAACCCCCTCTCCATCACTCACTGCTATCCCATTACTTGGGGCAAGAGGGAAAAACATCGTTTGGGGTATTTTCTCTCTGCTTATGTAAGGAACTCATGCTACTTAGCACATGCTCCCTCCCCACATGGGTGTGAATCCACCTTCCTCTGCTCTCTTCTCATCTTCCTTCACATTTTGTTGTAAAACTCCCTCGGTGGCAGTAGCACAGTTTCACTCTGGCAGATTCTCCAGAGACATTATCCAGAGCCAAGGCTTTGGGGCACTAGTCGCTAAAGGCTAGGGTCTATTTCCTCCTCTCCTTTCCGAAGCAGCCACAGAAGTGTAGCACATAAGCGAGGTGGGCTGCTACCACCACTGCTGACAGCATGGTGGGATCACCTGTTTGTTTTCAGCCGTTCCCATACAACAGCCAGCAACCGGTCAGGTTTCAGGTATGGGAGAGGCAAGCTGGCAAAGGATAAATACCGGGGCCTTTGCTCAGGCTCTTCTCTCTACTGCTACAGAATTTCTTAGCCCTGGCAGAGAGGCATTCAGCTTACACAGACTGGGCCCGTGGTGAAGAGGGCTGCCCTTTGGCTCTGCCTTTTTCCATAGGAGAGTAGCCGATATTCAAGTAGTCTCGCTCTTTCCTTTTATTCCTCTGAAAGAGAAAGCAAAGACGTTAAAACCCCACTTAAAGCAGATACAGAAGAAAGCCTTACAAGATCCCATATGCCAGCAGGGGAACAGTGGGTGTGGGTTTATTTCCACGTGTTCAGAGTAGCATTTGAGTTCCAAGGAGAAGGTGGAAGCGGTGTTTGGTGTGGGCCAAGTTCTGCCCCTGCTTTTCCAACCAAGCCAAACGGGACTCACCTGTTCTTCTTCCAACCGCTTCTGCTCAGCCTCGATGTACTGCTGAACGGCCATGTAAACAAACTTGTACTGTGCCTCTGTCTGCACCATGCCCGAACGCTGCCTGCGTACCATCTGGATAGTTTTGGGGATGTCAATATCGCAGTCCAAACCTGCTCAAGCGCGAGAAGGTGAGGTTTAGGGAGTGGGAATTAGGTTGAAAAATTATTTTCTTAAGATAGCTCTGAAAGCTTTCAGTATCTCGCTGCACACAGTGTCAGCGAAGCCCCTGAATATTGTGAAAGGGTTTGCTGCGTCTCTGTGCCTAGGAGATTTTTTTTTTTTTTTTCTTTTTTGTCCCTGCCGGAGCACCTGAGACTGAAATGGCTGAGGCAGGGCTGACTTGCTTGGAGCAAGGGGAGGGGAATTAGGTCTGTTCTCCGGCAACTTCCTACAGATCCAGACTTACCACCCTTGCAGAGTTTATGAAATAGATACAACCATTGCTGAAGAGGGTCCACCTGCCTCAAGGCTCACAGACCAGACCCAGAGATACCACAGAGACTTCTGTAACAGCTCTAGAATTTCAGATAAGGGTGAGAGCCCTTCTACACAGGAGAGTCCGGGGGACTTATTTCTAAAAGGGCTACTGGAGTTACACCCTTCCTCAACCTGTTTCCCTCTGACTCTGCCCTCAATAAAAGAGGTTCTCCAGGAGACCTTGAAATCCTGACCCCATTGATGCCAAGACGACGACTCTCCTCTGCTGTATTGCTGAAAGCAAGAGCCCCTTGCTCGAGGGCTGTCCATGTGCACACCCATTCGGAGAGGTCTCACATTTCATTACAACAGAGCTCCATTTCTTGGCCCACAGATAAACGTGGAACTGGGCACGGTATAAAAGCCCTTCTCGCCCTGCATTCAGGCTAAGCCTATGCCCACTGGCTCCTGGACAAGTCAAACCCACTGCTTGGAGATCGTGTACCCACTGCTTGCACATCAGCAGGGTTATCCCATAACTGGTCAGAGCAAGGCAAATGGTGGAAGCCACGAGACAGACAGGGAGACATACCTTGCCTGTGAATAATATCCACCAGAATATCTATCACTATGATGGTGCCTGTGCGTCCTATTCCAGCACTGGAAAGAGAAAAGAAAAAAATGATTGCAGGAAGAAATGCCCAGAGTTAGTCAGCTCAGCTCTCACACTCATCTGCATGCCTGGTCCGTCCTGGGCAGATCTGGCATGGCTGCTGTAAGATAAGCCCAGCCAAATACTGACTCTTAGGAGATCAGAGTCTGCAGAGGCTGCATCAGAGCTACCGACTCCAGATGAGGCCTCCTCTTCCCTGCGCTATCACCAGCGGGGCTCTGGAGGAGGGCTGTATTTTCCCGTGTGTGTACCTCTACCCCAATTGCCCACCATCAGCTCAAGTGATGACCCAGCTGCAGGTGTAACCAGAGACACATTTTTATTACCCATCCCCACTGCAGTGCCCCGCAGACGGCTCACTGGTTCATACCTGCAGTGCACTATGATCGGCCCTGTGTCTGGAATGCTTCGCTGTGCCCGATTCACTTGGTCCAGAAAGCTCAGAACCCCTCCTGGTTCGTTGGGCACCCCGTGGTCGGGCCAGCTAAAGTACTGATAGTGCTTCACCAGCCTCGGGCGCTCATCCTGCAGGGAGCAGACACCCACCACCTAGTCAGAAAACCCCTCCTAATAGGAGGCTTCTCCTTCCTTTCTTTTATCAAAACTGAGGCAAAGTGGCCCAGAACATAAGCAGTGGGACCATTAAGTAAGAAAAACCAACAAAAACCAAAGACCAAACCGAAAAGCCACAGCTCCCTCCCCAGGGGTTCCAGCACCAGCCCATTCCCAGCAGAGCGGACAGACAGCAGCAGAGGACTCACCTTGTCGGTCCGCAAGATCTCCAGCTCCCGAAGGTAGTAGCCCTGGGCCTCACGCTCGCTCACATTCCGCACACAGATGCACCCATATTCCTTGGTGCAGCTCCTGTCTGGCCAGTAACGGAAGCATTTGTTCTGCAGCAACATCAGATAGCTGCTCATTAGTCGAGACTGGGGAGCTGGAGGATGAACCCTGAACACCTGGCTCAGGGGTGCTGCTGCATTCAAAGGGTGTGCAGCCCCGGTGTAGAGGTTTAAAGGAGAGCCACACACACAGAGCACTGCCTTTGAACTGGGGATGTACCGGAAAGGGCCATTCCTGTATGAAAGACGTGATCCCCAGGGGAGTCTCCCTCCTCAGCCAGCCCCAGCCTCAGGTACGCATCGCTTTGCCCGAGGCATAGTCTTGACACAGAGCACCTGAGCTGTTGGTCTGGTCATTGCCTAACTCCTGAGCCAAATCTCCATCCCGAGGGGCTACACAGTCTGCCTATACCCCTCCTGTCCTCCAGCCCATCCCCGCTTTGTTATAGTGACTTTGCCAATACAAAAGGCGGACAGTGAGTAGAGCTATCTTCACTCATCTCCGCGCTAGGCTGCTGCAAGCACAGCCTCCCTCTCATTCCTAAGCAAAACCACTAATGCAAATCTTAATCAGCTCCTCTCTTTACTAGGGAAGGCTGCTCTACTACATGGCTCTGCATGGAATTTCACTGTATTCCTTGGCCCCTACCAACCCACTCTTAATGAAACGCATACAGGCGGTACACAGCTAGGTTGTAGAACTTTTGTCCCTCACACAGCTTGCAACACCCCCACACCGCACCCCGCTTTCCAGTGTGCTGTAAAGCACAGTGCTGCGCTCTCACCCTCTGCCACCTGCAGTTCCCCAGAGCCTTAAAGCGAGTATATGAGGGACACCCCATTAATATTTATGGGGCTGGGGAGACGGGCTGCGCAGAGCAAAGCGGTATGTTTTTTTCATGAAGAAGCACTAAAGCAACATTACAAGACAGGAAAAATGAAATGAAATGAAATGAAAGCTAGCCAGAGACAACCTAACTAAACACTAGTAGTACTAGCAGCAGGCAACTTTCAGGTTTGGGGACAGCACCCTACATGTGCTCACCCTGCCCCGCTCCACCTCCTTGGTGGTCATGACAATGACGTGACTGTTCTCTTGATACACCATGGCCCAGAAGTCATTCACTGTTGTCTGCAGGCAGCCCTGGGTGGCTATATAGAACTTGCAGTGCTCCGAGTTCCTTCCATCTTCAGGGATGCTCTGAGGAGCGAAGGAGAGGGGGGAAAAAAGCCAACAATGCTGGAGTGAGGAATTGAGAATTGCTTTAGTGCACCTTTAGCGGCAAAGTCAGCGCACCTTGCCATGCAGGATTTTTGAGCTAGCTGATTTTCCTCTATTTGTCAGAGCTGCGGACACGAACCGCTCTCATCCCCAGCTTCAACAGAGTCGCCAGTAAAACGGCCTGCCTGCCTCCAGGGACTTTTACGCTGCTGTAACGCACATTATTGTGCAACAGACGCTTGCCAGCAGGCAGCTGCAGAAGTTGCAGGTGGGCATGGCTGGAATGAAGCCACCTTGAAGGTTTCCCAAAGGCTGGTGCTTAAATGCCAGAGCACCACTGCTGGAAATACAGCTTCAAGCAGCATTTAGCTTACAGATGACAATTATAATTGGACCTCAGAGATAATGTTCAATGACAGAGAGTCTGGGTAAGTCCCTTAGAACCTCCTGAACAGGAAAAGAAAGGAGAAGATTGAGAGAAACTCTTAGATAGGGGCAAATAAGACATGGTAGAATGATGAGATCCCTTGGGATACAGTAGAAAAATCCAGTGTTTGGCCTGGACCCAGTGAAAGATACTGGTCTTGACAAGCCATTCCCTCAAGACTTACACCATTACTGCGCTTACGCACCAGAAACATAGCACTGGGCTGAAGACAGCCCCCACATGGTGTCTTCCCTTTCCCAAGTACCTTGATGTAGTTGGCATTGATGTAGTCTGACCCAGGCACGCTCTCATCTACATCTCGGAGTGCCACCCGTGTGGTATCAACTGAAGGAGAAGAGAGTGCAGAATGAAGACAGGAGTCAGTCACACGTGTAGGAGCAGGGATGGGCTTTGCTGCAGGGCAGCCACTGTGGCTCCCAGCAAGGTCTCCCACAAGGCTCTTACTATGAAGTCACATGGGTAACTACTGCAAGGGAGGGCATAAAATGCCCTCCTAATGACACTTAGCAGTACTACCTGGCTCACAGCTATGCTGCTAATCTAGTAACTTGGATGGATATTAGTGATACGCTGTGTTGCAGACTAACCTGTGCTCAAGTTTTCCAGTATGTCCTTTGGAAACTCCAGCTCTGGCTCCATATGACTTTTGAACTACACTTGAGCTCTGAAGCATATTTGGACTCACAGCACAAAGAGAGGAGAACAATTTACCAGTTTCCCACACAAAAGGGAAGGACCAGGTTAGAAAGGGGATGCCATGAACTAACTGGACCACTCCACTAGGACAGTGTACACCTCTTTCCAACTCAGCTATGATCAGAAAGCTCTGCAGGGTTAACTAGCCCCAGAGAAGGCTGCAGAAATTGTGGTGAAAAAAACCAAACCAGTATTCAGTGTCTACTTACAGGGAAGGATGTTCTTGTAGCGATTCTTAGCCTTGTTCTCTGGTCGCTGTCCCTCCTTCCTGGGGTAGAGGAGCTTGCACTCTTGCTGCTGCAGCATCTGTGGAGCAGGGTACAAAGGAACAAACTGTTCTGGGCAGACAAGGGGAGTCAGGGCAAAGGAAAGGCTCTTTCGACTTGGCTTTCTAATGCTGAGAAGGGCAGAGGGAGTGCTGGCAGGAACAGAAAGGGAGCCAAGAAACAGCTTGATGAGAGATCTAATGGGGAGAGAAGGCACAAATCCCTGCAGGGAATAAAAGGCATGCAGTTCTAGGATGAGGAAGGAGGAACTTCCTCAGACATGAGAAAAAGCAATGAAAAAAGGCCCAGGAAGTAACTCAGTTGAACATGGAAAACAGGGAAAGGAGAAACAGTGTTGGGAAGAGGTCCTCAGAGCTGGAAAACCGTGACACTTCCATGCAAACATGATACTCTTCACCCACAGGCACAAGCGGGACAGAGCACAGGAGCATCCTGTACCTCAAACTCTTCCCAGAACCCTTGCTTGGCCTTCTCACTGTGATCTGCCATTTTGTTCAGCTCCTTCACTCTGTTTTCAATGTTGGCTGCGTTGATGCGTGTAGCATTGAATGGCTGAAAGACAGATGAAGGCAGAATAGAAATCACTTTCAATAACAGAAAGACTGAACTTTCCCCTTGAAAAAAACAGTTCCCCAATCCCTGGGGGTACTGGCAGGAGTTGGGTCCATTCCTGAGGCCTCGAGTGCGGGGCCAGGAACCTCTGGCAAGTGTGAGCCTGGACAGGCACAACAAGTAGCCAAGGGATGTTCTGGGGGCAGGGAGCTCCCAAAGAGCAGGGGCAGATCTGTGCACTTCGCCAGGAATTTGGGCAAGCCCAGAACCAACAAATATGTGCTAGAGCAGCTCTTACCTGCTTCAGATGAACCACAGCTCCAGACTTCTCCACCATGGGGTTTTTCTTATAATGCTCCACCAGGTCTGTGAGCGTGTCAAACCTCTCTCCTCCTCCCACATCATACTTCCCGTCTGGCTGCAGGAGAGAATGACAAAACCACAGAGAGACTCGAACGCATGGCTCCCAGCTGGGTCACCCCCCCAGCGCCTACGGCAGGCTGGGCAGGGACAGACATTTCCCACCTGGTAGTGGATCATCACGTGGGTCACGTGTGGTTTCCGGTCCTCAGTCTCCATCTTATCCACATTTGTCAGCACCGACAGCACGAAGTCTCCTGGTTTGCTCTGGCTCTCTCGCACCAGAAAGCTACCAGGTTTCCCCTTCTCCGTCAGAAGCTTCTCTGCCTCCTTGCCAGTGAGGTGCCCATGGTACCACCTAGGGAGCAGCAATGGAGAGCAAGGTCAGCTCAGAAATGCACAGAGCGTTGCCTCCAGACAAGAGCTACGCTCACTCCTGGGGACGCTGTCCGTGGGAAACCCATTTCTAGGCTCCCAGTCCGGCTGTTCTCCCCGCTGGCATGACACCGACTTGAGCTATTTTAGAAACAGTCCCCAGCGACTTTCCTCCAACGCTTTGCAATGGCACGTCAACACCTGAGCCTGAGGCTGGAAGTGTCAGGACTTTGCTCAATCCTCCAGCCAGACGTGAAATGGCATCAGTATATTAAACTGCCACGTGATGCATGACAAGCACTGTCATCTAGAGATAGCTTCCGATGAGGCTATAAGAAACACGATTCTGGCAGTTCTTACTTGAAGGTGGCTACGTTTTCCTTTATTTTCTTATTATGGAAGTAAAAGCAGAATACTTGGAGTCAGCAGGCTGTAGTCAGACGGTGTAAGACACAAAGCATGGACAACACTGACCAGGAACAAGATGCTTTGACACAGTTTGGGAAGGATTTTCAGAAGGGTCCTCCTAGCTGTAGTTACTGCTGCTCCCCTCCCAGGTCACTAACCTCAGCTCGGGTCTGGCTGCGGAAGAACACCAGCACCCTGCACGCTCGCCTGGAGTGGCAAAACCAGGTTGCCCACAGTGCCAGGAGGCTTCTCCCCCTCCAGCCCTGCCTGTAGCCACGTCTCTGGCCAGCAGCGATCACAACGTGCGGAGGTTTGTGCTCAGCTCTCCCCGACCCTGGCTGCGTGAGCACGAGTTGCTCCACCTCTCCGTGTACATCTTGCGTGCACATGCCCCTGTTTCTCCATCTAACCTCTCACAATCCCTTCTCCTGGTCTGCTGACATACTTACACAGTGGTCCCAGGGAAATGCAGGTTCTCTTTGAGCCGGCTCGGCCAGCAGCCTGTAGCAGCCTTGCCGCAGTGCCTTGGGGCTAAGCATACGATGTCCTGCCCACGCCTGGGCATGTCCTCTGCAGCTCGAAGGGCTCGAATGCCGCCCCAGCTCTGTGCTCTGGCTGGGCAGCTCACCCGGCCTTCGCGGCACAGCAGCGTGCCTCACCCACCCGCACGGCGGCCATCCGGGCCGGTCGTGCCTCACCGGCCAGCGCTCTGCTACACCTTCCACAGATACAGAGAACAGTTTGGAGCGAAGCAGAGCTCCTTTTTGCCTTGGAGCCTTCAATCCCCGCACTCCAGCAACACTCAGCGGTGGCTCTGGGCAGATGTCACGGGTCCCACTTTGAAGACGTTGGCTGCTGACCTGCCGGCCAAGCTGCCAGGAATTCAGAGAGGCTCAAAATAACCTTCCAGGGGCAATGCAATGGCATCACGTCATGTCTCGGCAACTTTGTCCCAGAAGACAAAGATTACAGAACAGCAGTCTGATGCTGGGCCTTTGAGTCCCGACTCAGCATGCTGCACAGGCAGCCGTTTCAAGCCTGACTGGGAAGACCTCTGAAGAGCAGGCCTTGTCCTGCAGGCTTGAGAAGGCATGAGGGTCACAGGGCTGCGCGAGTCGTACGGCTGAGAGGGCAGAATGGCCCACCCCGGCGAGGCACCTCGGTGCCTGCTCGCAGCACTGCTGCTGTTCACGCCCGGGTCTGGGAAACGCTGCTACCCTGCGCATCCCGCTGTATTCTGACGCCATCGTCGTTTCGTGTATTTGGAGGACTTTGACCCTTTTCCCTCCCTTCTCCCTGATGCCACCAGATGTGTGCTCTGGAGCAGAAATCCTTATGGAGCTTCCTCGCCAAGCCAGACTCTCCTTGGCGGGAGAAGAGGGGGAAACCCAGCTGAAGGGGGTTTCCACTTTTCCAGAGCTTCTGCTAACCTGAGCGGCTGCCCGGCTGCTTTTCACTCTGCGATTCGGAACGAGCAAAGAAACCTCCCTGGCAACAAGGGAACGCATGAGCTGGAGGGACTTCCCAGCGCCTCGGCCCGGCCGGCTCACATGACGGCGCGGAGGGGAGCGCCTCCGCGCCATTTCGGGAACCGAGACTACTCACGGCTTCGACTTACGCCGGCTGCCAAAGTTAGAGTAATTAGGGGCCTGTTTTGGCATCGCCAGCTGCCTGACGAGGCGTTCCCCTTTCCAGCCCACCATGTCAACCACTGCATATGACACTGGGGAAACTGAGGGGGAGGAAGAGGAAAAAAGGGGTCCTTGGCGTGTCACAGACGAAGGGGAGGAAAGAAGGTCACTAACGGGCTGGTGGAAACAACCTGAAGGAGCCTGAGCCAAGCTGCTTCTCAGAGGCAGTCAGCCGTCCCCATCCCTGCAGGACAACGGTGCGTTGCTACTGGGATGAGCAGCGGTTGCAGACCGGGATGGGGGCAGACTTTTTCCAGGGCGTTTCTACCCAGCGTCCTGCGGGCAGCCGCGAGTCACTTGCATGTCTTTTCTTTCCTTTAAAACCAAAGCTGCTTGCCTCCCAGGATACAGCTGCAGGACCCTTTACAGATGGGCTCGTACTGCTCATGTTCCCCGTTGCCTACGTGCTAGAAAAAGCTTATCAGCACAGGCTGACGCTGAGCAAGTGTCAGCCTCTGGGCCTTGCTAGTGTTATCTAGCCAGCTTCTGCACGCAGAGCGGCTAGGGAACCGTACCCCGGAGGTGTGCAGCTTTTGGGTCACGAAAGCTAAATCGCGCCCAAACACACCCTGTTTCAGGCTCCTTTCCAAACACAGGCCAGTTGCAGCTGTAGGGTCTCAGCCAGTTGGGAAGACAGCGTCCCCACCACCAGGCGAGGCTGTTAAGAGCGTAGCTTACCTCTCTGAGGTGGGGTCCTGGCAGTTGAGGGGGTACTTCAGCTCGATGACATTGCTGTTCTTCTCCCGCAGCAGCCCCTGCTGCTCGGTGTAGTACTGCACCAGCTCGGCAAGCGTGGCGAACTTCTCACCTCCGTAGAGGTCATAGTAATCCCCTGTGTTCTGGATCTTAATGTGTGTCACCTCATCATTTCTTCTGAGGAAGGAAGGCAAACAAGACTGTAAGCATGAGAGAATGGAAGCCCAGCACTTCAGAGTCCAGCTGCCTCCTGAACTGCCTCTAAGCTGCACCACGTGCTCTCCGTTCATTCGGATGCCGCTCACGCTGGCCACACTCCTACAGCAGGGGAAGGGATGGATGGGTGCTCCTTGGCCAAGGTTACTCAGCCAAGAACTGATTCTATAGCTCACAAGCTCCCAGCCTGCCCTACTTCCCAAGACAACCTCACACAGAGGAGGTGAATAATTCCTTCCTACACTATTTGCCATCTCATCTGGATGAGGCTCTGACCTCACTCTGGTTTACAGTGAACAGCTTTCTATACCCAGAGGTACTTGCTATCATATAATTTGTTTAAAAAAAAAAAAACAACAAACAGGAAAAAAAATCACCCAAACAAACATATTGCCTGACATTCGCAAACCCTGTAAACTGTACTGGAAGGGTTAATACTTGCCCCTCTCCAGTAGGGCCCTCAAGGCTCAAGGGGAATACAGCCGGGTGCCTTTATCAGCCTGTTCCAAGAGCCCCCTCACCCCAGCGAAGTGCAGGCTCCTGCCTCAGAAGGCCACACTAACCTCTGAGAGGCAGGTTAATTGCTTTTTAAATGCACTTAGCAGCAGCCCCCCTGGGCCAGGGAGACATGGCTGGAAGCCTGTTGGTTGATGGACGAGCTGGGTCAGAGAGAGATTCGTAAATCTGGGCGAATTTCTGGTTCCTGAGCTGCTCCCAGCCTCTCTCGATCGGTTGCCAGAGCAACCGTGGCAGAGCGATGCAGGAGACTCAAGGTGGCATAAGCAGCGCAGCAGGTCAGACAGAAAAGCCATTTTGCAGAGCGGGGAATTAGGAAAGCTGCAGCGGTCCGTGCGCGAGGTTAAATGGAAGGAAGGACTGGATCCACGGCGGGGGCTCTCAGTAGTGGTTCTGCCCCCGCTTCTGCTGCCTTTCTGCGGCAGGGAACGGCCCCATAGCAAGGCAGTGAAAGACCAGGTATCTGGGTGGTATTGGGTATCCAGCCCCGGCTCCACAAAATCATCTCCCGTTTAGTTTTCTTGGGCTGTAGGTACCGTCTGCCTTGGAGTCTGGACCCTACCTCCTAATTTCAGTAGGAAGTTACGATCTGGCCCCCAAATGCAAGCGGTGGCAAAAGGCTGTGTCTGCCTTGGAGGATTCCGACACAGCTGCGGGAACACAGCTGGATGCGCGCACCAGGGCATGTGCTAGCCTCATTCCACTGCACTGCTCACGCGCCGAGGTTCCGGGTACCACGCTAGGTCCACACAGGGTTTACAGCGGTGTCATTTTATTTGGATACCGTTGCACAAATTCCTCTAGTCTAGACAAGTGCTTGGTGCAGCACCACGCCGGCCAAGTCCTCCCCTGGCAGAGGGCATCCAGCTGCTTTTCCGTCCTGCCTTGCACATGCAAGACGGACCCCTGGCTCCTCAGGTGAGGTGAGAAACGACCTCCTCCCTGGTATCTCCTCTTGCAAGGTCTAACAAAAGTCCGTCTGGAAGGAGGCTTCTGACTTTGCAATAACTCGCTCTGCCAAAAGGCCTGACAGCAGAGGGCATCAAATTCCGCGAGCCCGGAGCTGCGTATCTGCAGGACTGTGGGATGACTGGTGAAGGGCACGCAGGGCACTGCGAGACGTACAGCAGCCCCTCACAGTGACGGGACAGTCACTAACGCCCCTGGGATGCACTCACGTTGCCCCAAGGTGTGGCTGCCTTTATGTAACTACTGCCATGGATTTTGCTATTTCCACACATCTTGGAGATTTTGACAGCCGTGACTTTTGGCATGCGAGGAGCTCGTCATGTGCACAAGCAGATTAAATGCTGACCGTCCAACAAGCTATGCTCGAGTACACAGCAGCAGCAGCCTGGCAACAAGACAAGGCCAAGCAGGAACTTGGCAATGAGATCTCTGTGTGCTAAGCCTTGAAGAGCCCACAGAAACATCAACAGCAGTGTGCTGGCACAGCCACTGTGTGCCCCTCCTCCAGACCTGCCTTTACTAGAGGCACCACTCTTAGCCACATTCAAGCTACGGTCACCGCATGTCATGTGGTTCTCCCTAAAACCCTGCCCTGACAGCTGGCCGTATTCGCATTTGCTGCATCCCAGTTGCTAAAGAGGACTTCACCAACGTAGAATCAGCAATTCCAGTTTGTGCTCACATGGATTGCTTTGTCTGGCATTGAGGTCATTTCCAGCTAGTGCCAACCAGTGGCAACAACCAACTTAGTGTGAACAGACAGAGACGGAATCCACGGTATTACCATCATCCCACATTAACAGCAGAACAAACCCAGCAGAAGACTGACAAACACACCTGAGGTGCAAAAATCTGCATCTGCATCCTGAGCAGTCACGCTACACCTTGACAGCAAGGTCTTGGAGAGAGAACCCAACTGTCTGTAATATAAGAAAGTGATGAGTGTCACTCCCAGGTATTTAGAGAGACATGGTTAACTCTTCCTGGTATATCTTACCAGATACGTACAGTTCTGACCTGGCCTGCCACACCAGCTCCAGCTGTCTATGGGCAGAGACTTCAACGTTTGGCAATATTTTCATCTAGGGTATGAGCAGAACTCACTAGATGGAAATGAAAACTGGCTGTGAAATTTGGATGCCAGCCAGCGCTCTGATGACAATGCCTCTTCTCCGAGAGGAGCTGGCACATGAAGCCCTTCGGCCGCTCACACCAGCAGCTGGACGTCGAGAGCCTTTGTGCGGCACAGAAGGCAGCAGACGAAACTGTGGTTTTGCCGCTTGGCCTAAGGCTCAAAAGCTCCCTTCTTTCCACAGCTCCATTCCCACATCCCGACCCCATTACATTACAGACCTACAAAGGCTCCACAGACCAAGCCCCAAGCCCTTTGAGCACTTCAGGGATGAAAAGCAGAGGGATAATCGGGGTCATTTATTCCATGAGCCCTCAAGGTCACGCTAAACACAAAGGGCATTGATGATCCCCACTTCCTTCCCATTTTCTTCTCTTAAAGCTTGCGTCACCTCTGCAGCTCCAAACTGGGCAGAACTGGACTGCACAGTAGCAGCATCCATTAAACTGTGCCCTCGACATGCTGGCTGGTGAAATAAAGCACAAAGGAGATGCCCAAAGTGCTCGGCTGCCTTGTGCCGGAGGCCATGGCTACTTCTGACTAACACAGACACACAGCTCTCATACAGGCATGCGACACTTTAATAGCAGATGCCAGCTTTTTTAGCAGCTTCAGAGTCAGCAGTCAGACAAGTGAGAGTTGCCGCCGTTCCAAGCTAAGCTGCTTGAACTATCAGCACAACTCCTTAGCTAGATATCCAGGAGGATTTCTTGATACGAAACATTCCAGCTTGTGCATCTGTGTCCTTACTGCAGTGACCACCAGTGCAGCTGCAGTCTGCTCTTCTTTGCAATAGCGCACAGTCAATAAGAGGCCTACTCACAAAAAACCCAGACAGACCCTTTTTTGTCACTGAAGGCAGAAGAACCATGTCAGAAATACATTCACCTGTTGCATCCCCAAAAGTCTTTTTTCGTCATGTGCTTTTCCTGCCTGCGTCAGACGGAGAAAGCCTGTCAGAGAACTTCATGGCACGCATATTTGACCCCTCATCAAAGGGAAGCTGCAAAAAGCAACACAAAAAATTCCAAAGGTTCTCTATGGAAAAAATAAGAAGGTTCTCCCACAGGGTTTAAACACTTCACTGAATATTTGCTTTCGATTAAATGAGAGCTTGGGCTCTCAGAGAAAACTCACTATCCACCTACACAACACAACAAAACCAACAGACATTTGCATGAAGTTTCAAAGATACAACCAAGTGAATTCTAAAGATTAAGTACAGGTTTCAAATTCTTCACACCCGATTCCTAGGAAGAAGCAATTCAGCTGGCTGCCTGAGCCCTACTGCTCACTTTAGGTGTTAGGAGCTCTGGAAGGTGCATAGAGGAGACCAAGCACATCCAACCCACACACTGGTACTGCTTCCCTATAGGGTATTTAGGCCTTTTGCATTCCTGAAGGTGCTTCCTGCTCCAGAGACCCATCCTTTTGCCCTGGGAAGGGTTGTGAAGCACAGACCATTTGCCAGCCGGCTGCTATCAAAAGGAGGCTTTCAACAGACTGCTCTGCGTTGCCAAGCTTGTGAATAGCAGCAAACATGAGCACAAGTAAGCCAAAGGTATCCATTAGTATTACACCTCTAACTGAACCATCTGCTTCCAAATAAATTCAAGCCTCTTCAAGACAGAAGTAAAACATTGTCGTCAGAGGAGAAGGGTCTTGTGATAAAAGCACTTAGCCAGGATTTGATGATCTGATGCTCAGTAGCTTCTCAGAGGCTCTCAAGGTGACTCTGGGCCCATCATTTTTTTCCTAGCTGTAACATGAAGACAGTGCTTCCCTTAGTTGGCTGGCCTACCTTGGAAGAAGCAGAATCAGGCACACCTCTCACTGAGTATTTGCGAGAGGTAGGTGTGGATTACAGGGTCTTAATAGGAGGTAGGTGCTATGATGATGAGACACAAGGACAACTAGTTTAGAAAAGAGCCTCTTTCAAGCTTCCCTCCATTCTTCTCCAGATCCAACTTTCTTCCTGTGCTGCAACTGTGTTGGCTGCAGGCAGCAACTCAACCAAGGTAACACACCTGTAGTATTGATTTACTCTTTTCCATGGAGTATGCATTCTATAGGACATAAAATCCTCCTTCATTGCATGTCTTAACCTGTACCCAGAGTGTATTTGTACACACTTTTTTTTTTGGGGGGGGGGGGGGAAGTCCAGTTACATATAGGAATGCTCTATGGAAGTGTTAATAGGGAAACCATGCTGGGAGACTCCAGCTCTAACAAGAGTTTGTTACCAGAAGCACTTTGTACTGTATCCCATGAACGAGGATAAGATCTGTTCCCATAAAATGTGACCCAGTTACCAAATTAAGAGGGTCTCTGACAGATGGTTCTTAACTGTTTTGGCATTTGCATTACTGCTGTGGCCACCGGCCAAACACCACTTAGGCAAACTTGGAACATGCCTTTTCCTTTTGTTCAAGCTATTTACCCAGACCTGGCCAAATCCATAAGAAGCTGTTCACTTTCTTCAGACGTGATTCCAAATACTTGGTTTTCTGAAAACATGCTCTGCCAGATCCAGGCAAGCACTGAAGGCTGGAAACATGGGGCATTTCCTGTGTGGCCTCCCATATTTCTCCCTCAACAGCCCTCACTTTCAAAAGGGGGTTTCTTTTCTTAAGAATCAGGTTTAAAATTTGGAAGACTAAATACCAAAAGCAAACCCAGTACCAGGTCCTTCTAGGAAATGAGATGTAACATAGCGTTACAAGAAAGGCAAGGAAGCTTTTCTAACAGCCACTCATCAGAACTGCAACACACAAATAAACTCTACTTGCATCCTCCAAAAATCCCCTAACTAGCAGACTCTGCTCCCAGCATCCGGAACAGCCTCCATAGCTCTCCTACAAACCCAGCTCCAATTTACAGCCCCTTCCAGGCGCACGAGCTGAGGCATTCCTCCACACAGGCCCATTCCGGGCAGGTTTTGTGAGCCACTCCAAAGCAAGCATAAAGCGTTGGAGTGCTGTCATCACCTTTGGCAAACACTAGCACCCATAACCTGCAGGAGCCAATCCCTGCAGCGAGGAATATCACCCACAGCGAGTGGTACAGAGCTCTCTTACTGTCCGGGCTGAGGCAACGCTGAAATACCTGCAGAGAGCGGTGCTGCGGCAACTGCGCGGAACGAAACAAGACGGCTCACGTATAGATGCAGCGGATATTACTACAGCCTTACTCAGGATGACTCTCCGTCATCATTACGCTTCAGCTGAAGTTGCCAGACCACTTTCCTCCCTGTGGATGTGCTCCGCGTATTTGCTGAAGTGCCCAAAGAATAAGATGAGCCAATAAATCCAAATTCAGCATCTAGTCCTGACGTAGGATCAGCACACCGAAGACTTCTCAGAAACACAGCCCTCTTAGCACTGAACTATGGCAGGTGTGTCTGATCCTCTGTGTGGAACAAGTTCTTGAACTTGTACGCAGAAATGTCCCAAGAAGGACCACGTTTTAGAAGAGGAAGAGCCGATGAAAGGAGCCGGGTTTGGCCGATTACAAGCTGCCAGCAGTTCGGACGCAGAGCTGAGGATTTTTTGAAGAGTTTTTTTCTATTATTTTAAGACCAGGACAAACATCATCTGTTCCTTAACTGTATCATGTCCTCCATGTGGCTTGCCTCTTTCTCTTAAGAGCTGAAAAAACAAAGCTCTGTGAAGACTTGTTGGTGTAATGCTAAAGGCTGAAAGAGTGCACAGAAAGAAAGAAAGGGAAAGCAGCCATAGAGTTTCATGGAAACCTTCTCATAACTTCTGCAATATTATTTCCTAGTCTCTCTTCAGGGACACATATCTGGATACACACCAGCACACGGTCACTTGGTGTGTGGTCTGGTCAGCCAAAACTCCATCGCCTGCTTTCTTTTCAGCCCACATCCTCTCTGTAATTAAAAGGAGCTGCAATTCCCCTCACTGGCTTTCAAAAACTCTTGAAGAAGCTGAAGCAGGGTTGAAAGAAAGAGGAAGAGGTTTTGAAGGTACCTTTTGAAAGGTACTTTCTCCTACTGACACCTCTATTTTAGGCATTTTATCAAAGATATCTGTATTGTTCCCTTTGAAAACTTTTCATTTCTCAGAAAGGGGAAAAAAAAAAAAAAAAGAAAGAGACTTGTCCTGTGCAAGGATTAAAAAAAAAAAAAGTTCTGTCAGGATACAATTGTAGGTGATAATAATAGCACACTGTTCCATCTGTGTGTGTGTAATGTAACAGGGAAAGGGGAAACACATAGGGGGAAGACAGCTGTCCCAGTTTTCAGCTTTCACAGCACAGAAAGCTACTGGTTCCATATTCTAATAGGTTCCATATTTCTAATAGGAAATATTCTAGTTTCCAAGAACATTTATGCACATGTTTTGGGGCAGTCATCAGTGGGAGAAGAGCATATCGCTCAGACGAAGTATAAGCAAAATTGGTCTGCCTAACCAGTGCCCATGTCCAAGCAAATTTTCCATACCCAAGACTAGAGCACAACCCTTGTCTCAAGTCATGGAATAGAGATGGGTTGAGCCAGGAAGGAGCAAGGACTTGCAGGTAAAATTAGTCAATGAAAGAATTTTTTCCTTGTCTTCAATTTGTGATGCCTCAAAGCTCAACACATTGCCTCTAAGCTTGTGTGTCGTGTTCAATGTGCTTTCCTGGAAACATGGTATGTGTCACAGCTTTGGTTTACTCAGAACTCTGAGAGTTGGTCAGACTTTCCACTGAGTTACAAACTGTCAGTTGGCTGTGGTGGTATTGTTCAATACTATGATATTAAGGCACGTTGTATTGCTCTGCTTTTAACGTGCATCTCATTACTGCAGGGCATCATTCATGCATTAAGGGTGTTAACTGGCTCAATCTTACGGCCAAAACAATGTTGTTATTAAACATTTACTGCAACACAAAAGTCTCCCTGCAGTAGCAAGTGGTCCAAACCCCCTCTGATAACCTGACACTCCCACCCCTCCGCTGCCACAGAGAAAGCAGAAAGGGTTAAAAAAAATAATGGCAGTAATAAAACTGCTCTGGGACTCCACAGGCAGCCATGGCTGTTCCACGGGAGGCCAAGTTTTTATCCACTCAGTCTCAACACATGCCACAGCTGGAAGAGGGGAGGCAGTGGACCAGCACAGGTGGAAGGCAACAAGCCACAACAGCAGAGTCACTCATGGCCTTCGGCTGAGGCACAGGGACAGAGCTAAGGGAAGAAAACGATGCAAACTCGTGGACTGACTCCACAGCACCAGGCATGAGTGCAGCAATGCAGGTGTGGGAACTGGCTCTCCCGGCAAAGCCATTTACCCTGCTATTTTAGGGTAATTATGCTGCTAGCTGGGTATCTATCTTTCCACATCAGGACACTGTTGCACAGCCATAACCTGCATCTGCTTGCACACTTGCCCGGCTAAGCAGGTGCTGTCAGTACTTCTCTCCACAATCAGACAACACCCTGACTCACAAAATTACACAAAAAGAGACACTAAGCTCACTTGAAGATAACCCCCCATTTTACACGTATTCCCTTGCTGTCATAGCTTGCTCAAGGCAGCTCTCTGTGACTGAGCTTCTTTTCCATTCTCATTAGAAGTACTTCCTGCGTCTCTCATTAACTCACAGCCACTTCTGATCGCAAGATTACTGAGGAGCTAGTGAAGTCAGGTCCAAGCACTCCCCGCCCAGCCAACGCATGGGAAAAGCTGGACTTCTTCCCTTCTGCTGTGTTGCTCCGTAGCGTGAGAAGCCGTGGTTGGTCAGAGCTGTCTGAGAGGCAAAGGGTCGGGCTGCTGGGATGTATTCCCCAACACAAAAGGAAGCATTTAAAAAAATAAGGCAGCTGCAAACCCTCCCTCTTGCCAAGCTAAGAAATGAATGCACTTGGCAGAGGGCAGTGCAGGTTCAAGCCTGGTGACAATTGCAAGAGGGGGAAGAAATAAGGCCAAGAAGGGCTTCATCGGGGCAGTTAAGGCAACAAGGAGAGAGTCAAGTCTCACCAGCGCCCGCCGGCACGGCCACGCTGCTCTGACCCGCCAGCAGCTCCCGCTGCACCTGGCTGCGGAGAGGGGCGCGCGGAGGGACCGAGGCGCAGAGCGTGCGGGTGTCGCTCACGGCCCCTGAGACCCCAGTGCCTGGCCAGGTGGAAACGCTCTGCCCTTTGCACAAAGCTTCTCTGAACAGTGTTGGTCAAAGGATTTATAAACTCACTGGAGTTTCCTAAACAAAATGAGGGTTGTTTAAATTAAACAGAAGCCACCACAAAAACAGGTCTGCGTTACAAGTGCCTGGAGAAACCTTTGCTGAGCTATTTCCCTAAAGGCACCGGCTGGATGGCGCTCATGGAAGGTTCATGCCTTGAACCCACAACCTGCTCCTTTTATCTCAGGGACTCATTGGGTCAATGCTACTCTTTGCCTCTTTAGTTCACCTTCAGAGAGTTCCACCCGGCGCGTCTGCTCCACTGCATTGTAAGGGGCTACGTTCACAAAACCACCAGCTTTCCCTTCTGCAATTACCTTGGTCCCAAAGAACACAAGAGCACCTTAAAGGTGACGCATGCGATACTGCCTGGGAACACAGCCTCCGTGAGGCTGGTCCGCAAGCTCACTCTCATCTGGAGGTGCTCCTGGGATTCTTCACAGGCACAGAAAATAAGTCTCTCCCAAAGGCAGCTACCTGAAGTTCCTTTGAAATTGGAGTGAGATGATCCATCCCTGCTGGGATTGAACACGCGCTCTCCCCAGAAACTAAGTGGGCTCCTTATCTTCCCTCTTCTGGCACCAGTGGCTCCAGAAACACATGCCACAAGCACAGAGCCAACCCTGGCAGGACAGGGGCACGGGCAACCCACAGGGATGAACAAAGCTGGGGGAGGCAGCGTGCGGCTTTCAGCACAGCCTCTGCAGCGGTGGGGAGAGTTCAGTGACCCTTTAACTTCAAGCGGTACCACAGAGGGGTCATCCCTATGCGGTGCCTCTCCCTTTGCACCTCCATTAACAGCAGCAGGGTGTGTGGAGAGTTTGAGACAGCCCCTTCCTCCAGCCCTCATCTGCTGCTGTCTGCTTACCTGACAGAGAGAGTGAAATCGCCTGGGTTGCTCTTACTGGGTCGAGCCAGAAAGCTGCCATGGACACCCCTGGTCAGGAGCAGCTTCTCTGCCTCAATCCCGCTGATGTTGGGATGAAACCACCTGCAAAGCGCAAACGTGACATGTGAGATGGTAATTAGCCCGAGCCTGCCCCGACTGCCGTCCCTGCTGCCCGAGGGGCAGACACTGTCTTCCTACCCGCGAGGCAGGCACAGAGCCCCCGTCCCCAGCAGCACACCCGCCTTCCACCCCACCACGTCGCGGTAACAGCTTTTCCTCAGAAAAGCCCTCCATTCAGAAGTTACTATGGAGAAAGTCTTCTCAGACATCCGTCGAGAGCGGCCTCCTTCCCAAAGGACTTTGTCCTCCTCTCCCTCAGCTCAGGCAAAAGCAAGAGCCCTGCGCGCTTCCTGCGCACAGACAGGAGATTCCCTCTGCCGAGGAAACCGCTGGCTGAGAAAACAGTTTTGACTTTTCTGGCTCCAGGTCTGATCCTGGCCGGCTGCTTCCCACCCAGCACTTACCAAGCTCATACCCTCTGAGCTGTCATGTTGCTGGCAAATGAACTGGGCCCAAGAAAGAACCTGCACCCCTGAGGGCACCCAAGGTATTTCTTTAAGGGCTTGCCAGCATGCTTCAGGACAGAGAATACAAAAAGCTCCAGTATCAAGAGCACTAAACCCCTTGTTCTCCCCAGCAAGAACACAAGCCTCAGGCCTTCGTCTCTCCCATTTAAAGTCTGTTACGAAGAGGGGATGCTCAGAGCTGGCGAGAAGAAAGGCTTTCCTCCGAGCCTCTGTCTGGGAAGGAGAGGCACGCTCTGGTCCGCAATACACTGCGGCAGCGACGAGCCCATACGCTACCAGAGAATTTCTTAAGTGCTGATGCAAATTCAACAGCGAGCACACGTTCCAGGATCTCCTCCTTTGCCCAGTCCACAGAAAATAACGAGTCTGCTCCAGCCGTAGCTAAGGCAGCTTTCACTCTTCAACTTAAGGCAAAGCAGCTGCTTTTTAACTCTCAACTAGTTGTAGCTCAAGCTGTGGTGCCGCAGTCACCATTCCCAAGAGCACAGAGGAAAATGACCCCAACCACACGACTGCTGTGCCAAAAACGAAGTCCTCTGCGCGGGACCAGTGCCTCGCCAAGGGAGTGGCAGCAAAGGAAATGCTGCTGCACAGCGCACGCTGCTGGAAAGCGATGCGGCGGTTGGTGTACACGTGTAACAGGACATAGTAGAAAAGGAAAAGAGAGACAGCTCACTCTAAGGGGGAAAATGTTTCATATATTGTGTGCTACTTTAACGCAATCTTTGCATTTTAGGTGTCATCAAGCCATCTACCGACCTCATTTCTGATGCTATCAGCATTGATCAAGCTTCCTTGATGGGATCACAAGAACTGGTGTTTCCCCAGCCTTTAATGTGTGCTAAATACGCATGCTAGACCAATGATTTCCCATGCGGCATCATTTTTATGGCTTGATTTTTCAGAAGCCACTGAAAATCCACTTTCTAAATGCCAGGCTCTTTTGAGTAATCTCACAAGTCACACAAAGCGCACCCCAAACCGAGAGTCACTCGATTCTGAAAGTATTGCTCAATTTCAGATCATGCTCCAGTAGACATTTCCGCATGGGACTGCTGTAATCTTTTTCACGAGCGAAGAGGAGAAGATGAGCCTTCAGTGTTTCTGGGCAGCGCTGACTGCGAGAGAACAGGCTGCACACTCAGAACTCCCTTCGGAGTACAGGCTGATGCTGTAGGAGTTCCCGCACAGGCGGACAGGTCTGCGGCACCACGCTGAACAAACGACTCAAAACTGCAACACTTAATTTTCCAGGCAAAGTGAAATGCAGGTTCTCGGGAGGACAGTATCTGGAAACATTTAGTAAGCTGGTTTCTCGTAGACAGCCGCCTGTGGATCAGATCGGCTAACACACTGTCCCCTCCAAAGGGTTTGCAAGGTTACCTCGATTTATCTCGCCGAGTGCCTGCGTTAGGAAATACACCCAAAGACTAAACCTACAAACATAAGCACACACAGACACATTAGAGCGTGTTTGTCTCTGAGATACACATAGAAAAGGTCAAGAAATGTCACCATCTCCTCCACAATTTGGGATTTCCTCCCTGCCACCACAAGCCAAACAGTTTTGATTAAAGATCCTTGAATTCTGGAGGAGGAGAGGTCTATTAGGGAAGGGCCATGGAAACAGATGGTAAACAGGAATCCCAGCGTTTCCAAGCCTTGTATTCCTGACATCACAAGAGTGACACCCTTTCATAAACCCACCGTCTGCAGGGCCAGCACTTAACTGTGCCGCAGAACTGCTACTGGCATAGGAGCGAAGGTCTCTAATGGAGCTTAATGGAGCTCAGGGACAACGCAAAGCTGCCAACGGCCACACATAACGTTTCCACTGAATGCCTCATGGCAATAAAACCAGCACGGTATTGCTAGCCAGAACACAGTCGGAAAAACCTAAGGAAACATCCCTGGTAAAACAGCGGGATGAGAGCTCTCGTAGGCACGTATCCATAGCCACCGGTCCTGAGAATATCCCGGTCAGTGTGACAGCAGTGTCCTCCGAGGGGTGTACACCCCTCAAAGGCTGCCCCAACAACGGGAACCACAGACCCCCACACCTCCCCTCGTCCCCTGTCACGCAGGACTCCCACGTAAATACTTGTTGTCCTGGGATGCAGTACCCCAGCTGGAGCCAGACCCGTGCGATGCTGAGAACGGACAACTTCGTGTAGGTTGTCAGTGTCAGGAAGAGGGCAGAGGTGCTGGGGCTGTAAAGCTTCCAGCATCTGAGGCACTGGGCTCCCACACGGAAGAAGGTGACAGGAACAAGAGGACCTTATGTCCAACATCCCCTCCGAGTGGAAGGATGAGTGCTTGGGAAGGGAGCATAACCCTCATCCACCACAGCAGCTGTGGACCACAGCTACAAAATTGATTTGCGTTAGTCCCTTTTCAGCATCTTTTTCTCAGTGAAATACTGAGAGGGAATAACAGGGGCCACTTACAAACTCTCTGCAAACACTCAAGAACGGGACCGCCCTGTACAACACGAGAGGGAAGGAGTATACTGGGGGCAAATTTGGGGTTCTGTCAACTTTGATGTTGTCTTTGTGTCACAAAACAGAAACCTAAATGCCCTTTCCCTTATAATGACTCCCACCACTCGGGCAGGAGCCAATTCACACACGCATGCACAGACCACTTGTTATTTAGCTTGCAAGAAGCATAAACAGTGAGCTGAGGAGAAAACCTTCGCAGCCCTCACGAACAGAAGAGGGAGGAAAGGCAATTGCCAAATTCAGCAGCAAAAAAAAAAGAAGAAAGAAAAAAGGGAAAAAGCCCTCTGCAAGCATAGACGCCTCTCCCACGGATTTCCAGAACAACGAAAACTTCCTTGCACGGCTCATCTTCGGAGGGCTGCCTGTGGACGGGAACATATTGCTTGGCACTACCTCGCACAGGCTGCCTTCTTCAGCCAGCAAAGACACTGCAGGCCTGTGGCACGAAAGGGATATTTTCAAATTCAAGGTCATGTCCATTTGGGAATTCTGGTCCTGAAACTGAGCACGTGCTCACCGGAGGCTTTTCTGCCTGGACTACACAGGGATTCACCAAAAAACCCACAAGGTTTGGTGCAGCACAAATCCTCAACCCCTCATGCAGCTCAGAGCTACAAACGACTCAAAACCCACCTCTCCCCCCCGCAGGATGCGCTGGCACACCCCAGGTCCCATCTCACTCCCTGCTCCTGTGAGCAGTGGAATAAGGAACAGCAACACCAGCCGAAACTGAACTTGAGGCTCTTCGGCTCGTGAAGGTTGCCCCGAACCGCTCACTCGGTGCACGCCGAGAGCCTGCCCGCCCCGAAGCTCTCTGCCACGTCACCCTGCGGGCGCGGGCACGACTGCCACGGCCACTACATAGCCCGAGGTGCTTTTATCAATAAGCTTGTTTTTCTCCTGACCTGGAGCAAGCTGTACTTGCAGAAAGCGTCTTCAGGGCTGGTTTTCATTATGGTTTTTACTGGAGTACATTTGTTGGTAAGCAAAACCAACCCACAACAGACAAGAGCAGACAAGAAGAAAGCACCAACCCACCCATCTCTCACTAAATGGCGATACTAAAACCTGCGAACAGCTTTAGAGAGCCCCACTGCAAGCTCCAGCTGCCTGTCGGGGGAGCGAGCACCACTCGCCTGCAGGTGAAGCCCCGGGCTTCGAGTCTCACCTTCGGGGCTCACAGATTGTGTACAGGGAGATCTGCAATACTCTGAGCAGGAAAGCAAATAAAGAGGATCCAAAGACCCCCAGCCCGGGGCAGGGGGGGAAGCATTATTAATATCACGCTGTTGTCTCAGCATCGGCGAATGACAAGCGTGATTGTGCAGCAGGTCATTCAGGCAACCGCTCCGTTGTCAGCGCTTTTTGCAGAACTGAGTCGCCCCTAAAGAACTGCTTTAAGTAAGAGTGAGGACCTGACAACTTTTCATCTCTACCGCTGCCAAGTAAATATACACCAACTACTTCAGGCAATACTGCATTTCCCTTCCGTCTTTCAATCCCTCTAAAAATCAAACAAATTAAAAAGCCATCCGCAAGGCGCCTTTCAGGAACTAAAGCTACACAAAGAAATTTATTAAAATAAACAGAGAGAAAAAGGAGAGACTCGCATGCAGTGCTAAGTCCCCAACACAGACTAAGAGAAAGACAGTACGGGGGCTGCGGGAGGGCAAGGGGGTACGATTCGGTCAGAAGGGGAGCCTACCCTGCAGGGTGGGAGAGGGCTCTGCGCAGGGCTCAGGCCAGGCTGACCAGGGCACCGCAGCATGGCAGGTCCGGAAGCAGAAGGCCCGACAGCCGCAAGAACACCAGAAAGCCCATCGTGAGAAAGCCGGCACGGCTGAGGGTGCCGTGTGGGTGGCGGTCGCTGGCGTGGCACGGCCTCAACACCACTCTCCTTGCGGGGAGCCCCTCAAGACGCCGGCTCCGGCGCTTAAGTCCCAACGCGGCTCTCGGCCGGCTCCCACGCCCCCACCACTGGCCCTTGCCGAGCGGCTCCCCGCCGCCCCCGAAAGCCTTACCGAGACACGGCCCCGTTTGGGCGCTCGGGGGCCAGCACGAGCAAATCTGGGCACAGCTCAGACGCAGCAGGTCGCTTCCCCCGCTGGGATCGACCCACTCACCCGTCGGTGGATGCCGGCCATCCCTACCCGTACACCACGGTAAATGCTGACTGATGCGATGGCCACAGACCCTTCCCCACACCGTGGGCACCAAGATAAGCAACGGTGGTGGCACAGCTCCCCGGGCTCAGGTAAATCAGACACACGGACCTCTGGCTTCAAAACAAGCCTATGGGTAGGAGCAACGTTCCAGCAGAAAAGCTCTGGAAAAGGAAACCTTTATCCGTGTTAAAAATTATCAAACAACTTCTCTTTAATTACTAAAGAGTCATCTTTTCCACACAGTGTTACTCATTTCCTCCCTAACATGAGCAGGAATGCTTTCTTCTGCTGGAATGCATCCTTGTGCCCCTGTCTTGGGATAAAACAGAACAAATAGTTGCGCAACACCGTTGCACCCTCAGAAATCTGTAAAACAAGGCATTTTTAAAAGCATAGCTGGGAATCCTGGTATTCTAAACAGCCCCAGCAAACATCCCACAGATAAAAAGCACCACGGCTGAAACTATACTTCTGAAATGATTCAGAGGCCCCTGAATACGGCATGGGGGAAGCAGCGTGCCGGCGTCCCGATCCACCAGCAGATGCACTCTTGAAAATGACTGTCTGAAGTATCACAGAGGGATGCAGCACCCAGCTAATGCTGACGGAGCCGTGCTGGGGCCTGAGATCCCTCAACCTACAGGTAACCAACACAATTCCTAAGTGCCGTCCCAAAGGAGATGGAAGCAAGTTATTCTAGATCACCACCTCTTCTCTTCCCCTTCTCTCACACAGCTCAAAGACGGTGCAACGCGCGTCCTGCGCAGGGGAGAAAGCTGCCAAGAGAACACGCTGGCTGCTGAGGCTACAGAGCAGCAGACGGAGGATGTCTACCCCAGAATACCGCACGCACGAAAGCCAGAGTCACCACCGAAGACTTGAAAGCAACTGCCACAGGGCTTGGGAACAGCATGTGCCCAGGGTTTCACTGCGCTTATTTTGGGGCGTCCCCAGAGACGCCAGCACCAGGTGCACATCTGTTGCAGCCCCCCTAGTGCCTGGGTTTGGAGGCCGATTTAGCCCAACGTCAGCAAAAGAATTTGGAGCATTTGTAATGATAAAACTTCTTTTTGTTAGGCTTGGAGAGGATCAAAGCAAATGTGGCGCAAGAGACAACGCCTACGCACTTCGTGTGTGGTTAGCACTGTTTGGTTCGACACAAACTCCAGCCCAGCAAAGCTGAGGTGGTTCAAGAAACTGGAAAAGGGGGAGGGAGGAGACCAACCGCCACCAGACTTCGCTTCTGCTGTGCTACAGCCTCTCAACACCAGCCAGGAGCAAGGGTCAGTGTTCACAGCAGATGCTGTCAATACCGGCCAGCGAGGGAAGGGCGGGATGCGGACCCTGCCCTTGGAGGTAGCCGAGCAAATAAACAACTGAAGCTTCTTCCAGCAGAGAAACAAGGAGGCCGACTTGTGAGAGCAGCCATAACTTGGGGCAATGCAGTTGCTTTGCAAGACCAAGTTTCCTATTCAGCAAATACAGGAAGAAATCTTCAGAGCTGCTTAACGGATACAGACACTTATTATCCACTTACAGGGAAAATAAGGACCCATCAGTTTGTGTTTGCACACAACAGAGACATTCCTTTCAGAGCTGAACAGCGAAGCGTAACACCACTTGAGCTCTCACAGCGCAGCTGAAGCAGAAGTGAAGCTGGGACAGCCACAGAAGCAATTCACCCTCTGTAAGGCTATTAAACCTCAGAATGGGACTAGTAGGTGCAAACTTCTGGGCTGTGAACGCTGCTGTCCAATTCCTGTGAGACAACTCCGGTACGGGGGAGGAGGAACAGCCATGAATCAGGATCCTGGCTTGGAGAACAAGGTAGCGGCTCTTTTTTTGGGAGAGATTTACTTAGACTGGGACTCAGACCCTGCTGCCTCTGGGAACAGCAGGGCTCCACGCAGCATGGCTTGCTCCCTGTAGCTTGCCTGTGGTTGGGGAATATCACGCCCACACACTCAGCAAGGCTGCTCTGGCCTCTCAGCTGCCTCACAACTTGCCCGACCAGGTTACAGTAGGAGACCCAGAGCTAAGAGTGATATTTAGACCCGTTTGTCAGCAGAACGCTACCTGCTGAAGAGACCAATATCTGTCACGCTGGTGTCCAAGAAGAGGACAGGCGTTCCCCACTTGCATGTTTGGGGCTTTCTGCAGATGTGATTCAGGGTAAGAAGCAGCTACAGCATTGCAGCTCTCTGAAGAGCAGCAGAAACTTGCTTGTGTGAGCAGAGTGTTCCTCACGGACCGGGGTCAAGCTGAACGAGAAAGCCTGTACTGTGAGAAATGGGCAGCAGACCACGCGTTGCCAGCAGCTCTTCGGTTTATAACCCCCCCAGGCTGCAAAAGGAAGAGCAGACCTTCTAGAAACCGCTCAGGACCCCATGCAAAACAGGCAGCATCCCGAGCATCAGTACTGCTAACTTCAAGCATGGAAAAAAAGTTTAGATTTGGAGCGTGGGGTTGATGTATAAAATAGACAGTAAAAGCAAGGCTGCATTCTTCGCATTAGAAGCCATTCTGGGTCACCTTGTCCAAGCTTTTCTCTGGATCCACCAGGGCTGAAAGTTTCCTCTGCCCAAAACACACAGATGTTCAGATACTTGCTTGACAGGGGCAGAGGCTCAGAGAAAGGTCCTCCATTTTGCAGCAGGTCCAGCAACAATGCACCACATGGTGATACCGACACAGACCCGCCTGCAGGATGTCACTAAGCAAGATGCAAAAAACAATGGCCATCAGCAAAAATCTACAGCAAGGTACTTGCACAGCATGGCATTTCCCAGACCTCTGGAGGGCAGGGGGGTGTGGAAAGGACAGACTTCCTAAAAAGATGGAAATAAATAACTCCATGTTAGTTGAGAAGAGGTCATACTTGTCCTGCGCCGTTAAGGCTTCATTTAGCAAACCGTGCATTTACTATACAGAAAGGCTGCTGTTGGTTTCAAGATGTTTCCATACTGAATTATTAGTGTTCACATCTTCATTGAAAGCTGTTCTACACAGGCATGCCTGCATACAAAGCATTTCTCAAACCTGACAGAGCCGCAACAGCCTCCTTTGTTGGTTCTAGTCTGGTTCAGTTCAAATCCCATCAGAAGACTCATTATACCAAGCATAGCCTCAAGGGAGTGTATTAAACAAATATACCCTGCAAATCTATTCAGTTCTCCATACGGGTAAATACTTTCATTTTCCTGAAGCAATTAGCATTGTGACAGCTAACCGTGCCAGTGCACATCACCTAATGTCCCCCAAGACTTTTGTAAACAACTTTAAAACAAACAAAAAAATTCTTACTACATTTATAAATCAACATACCCATTTCCATAGCAGGTACAGAAGCCTGTGCTGCATTCTCTGGGGTGCAGCAGTCACTTCTATAGAAGCCAGCTTGTTTCCTTCCCCATATATTTTACAGAGCATTTCCCTAACGGATCTCACACTCCAGTGAGAATGGTTAACTTCTTTCTCTGAGAAGATACACACCTTATTTTCACCAAATTCCAGTAGAATCTAGATGTCCAACATCCTTTGGCTCATTTAAAGAGTCCAACTTCTGCACAGACCAAGTTCTCACCACTAGCACAAACAGCCAACTCAAAGCAAACCAGGTGTTTACGCAGAAAGTCTGTCCTGTTTCCATAAGCAGTGCTGTTTACTCCAGCACTTAAAAGATAAGGAACAGGACAAGCAATAGCAGAGCGCAGATGGAGGGGTTGCTGAGGCCCTGACCCTAAACAGAACTTGGTGGGATTGCTCCCAACAAGGAGACTCGGAATTTTCACCCACTTCTCAAATTGTCTCCGAGATAAGGATGGTGCCTCCAGCCTTCCCACAGACTCCCCAGTCGCTCACACGGGCAGGGCAGAGTGCCTTCAAGCTGCTCCATGCCCCTTTGCCAACAGGGTTGGACACCCCGAAGAAAGCCTCTAGTGATAAATGTGGGACAGCGAAGCACAGAAGCCTGGGTCACGCAGCACAACCCATACTTCACGTGATATGACTGAGGTCCCCTGGCTCTTGACAAATCCTTCAATAAAGGTAACACAGGCTCTCACAGTAACCGTACAAGAGCAGGTAAGCACATAAAACCCTGCCATGCTTCTGACCTGAGTAACCAGCTTCCCCTACCCCATACCTGGACGGTGGTTGAGCGGTTGAAAAGAGAGCAGTATTAACCAGCAGCAAGGATGGAAAGGCATGCTGGGTCGGAAGAGGCCAAAGACCCTCTTCTGCTGCAAAGCAGAAGTCAAGCTCTCATTTCAGGAGGGGTAGATCGGTAGTTTTTACAGGCAAACTCTGCAGCTAATCACAGGGTTTTGTAGACTCCTCTTTCAACCAGCTGATGTACCCTCCTGGATTTAGATACCACAAGAGCGACCAGATGCCAGCAACCCCCTTTGTGTCCAACAGCCAGCCTGGCTGAGGACGCACGCACGTTTCCAACCGCCAGCTCCACCTCCTTCAGAAAGGCCAGGTTTCCACTGATACCCTGGGAAAAGAGATGAGGTTTTGCTCAGCATTTCTTTAACCCGTTCAATCTCAAGGCATATGGTTCATGAACGCGTGTGCACAGAGGGTCTTTCCCAGAGCAAACACAAGAAGAACAATGCAGAGCGCTATGTTGGAGAGAAGAGATGAGGCGAAGAAGTCCAGCAGAGACTCAGTGACCTGACAGCAGCGGGCACAGACGGCTTTGCCAATTAGCCTAACTGTGTGCATTGTGCATGGCTGGGTCCTGCAGATCTCTTCCACCAGGCTTGGGTCAGAGAGGGTCTCACCCAGCCCCAGCAAAGTAGGAGGAGAGGCAGATACAAAACCTGGAGCCTTGGTCCTGCATACCCGAGCCCAGGCTTCCAGCCCACTGGCAAGCCCCAGTGAAGTGCCTGGTGCTGTTTTCAATAGCGTGTTTTCACTGCCATGAAGGATGAGCAGCACTGCTCAGTCTCCATGCCTTGCTGCACTGCTGAAACTGTGCTGGAGGAACTGCTCAACCACCCCCCCAGCAGTTTAGGTTCCAAGCTGTAACCCCTCGGGGAAGCCCTCCCTCCATGTCTCTGGAAAGCTACATGCCCTTGCTAGAACCCACTGCCTTCCTGGCAGCTTTGCAAGCCAGCTAACGCGTCAGAGCTCAACATCAAGGCAAGGGCAACTTTTCCATTTCTTTCAGCAGTCTCTGGGCCAGTCCTTCATGAGACCATCCCCAGCCCACTGCCCTTCTGCAGGATATGCCACCGACGCTTGTGCAAGAGCGGGTGTGAAACAGCTTTGACTGCAGCAATGGAAACCTCAACCATCATCTGATGGGCAGAGATGTAGACCTTCATGAAAGACAAAGCAGAGCTGCTTTGAGCTGCAGAGTAGCAGCATCCCTAACGCTCCTCTATGTCACATTCAAAAAGGGGTTTTAATTCACCACCCACGTTTTGGTTTGAAGCTCAAATACTACAGTCAGAAATGGTTTCATATACAGCTCTTCAGAAGAGCTTTTCCATAGGTGTCACTTGCGAGACAGCGCCCTGGGCAGAGCAGTTTCAGTCAAAGAAACTGGTTTTAGCTAGGGATTAGCAATGGCCTCTGACTACAGGAGTAAGATCAGTTTTATGACTTTGCCATTTAATTCCAATTTCCATCCTGCCCCTGGAGACCTGGAAGAGGGTGTCTGGACAGACCCACAGCTGCCATCCTGGGGGAGGGGTGCCTTTTGCTGAAACAGGGAGAGGAGACTACACGTACGAAACCCAGAGACAGCAGTAAAAGCACTCCAGGAGCTCTTTCCTTGCAGGCCGTACAAAAACAGGAGCTGGCAACACCCTCCTGGCAGGGAGCTGGTGCAGACAGTTTCCGTTTATTGGCTCTGGAGCCTCAGCTGGCATGAACTGTTAATTAATATAAATTCACATCTGTCCTATCTCCCTGACACATGCAAGATTCTGCACTCACCTACTCCCTATGATTCAGTCCCTTTATCTAAATTATTCTAGTCCATGCTTGCCATTGGCACATCGTCCTCTTTTCACACGCTGTCCCATTCATTCACCTTCTGAGCCATCCACCCCATCTCCCGCACCTCCTAAAAGCAGCAACACATTCACGATCTGTCACAGTCTCTTAGCAAAGGGTTTCAAGTTGGTTAGGTGTCTAAAGCAATGATTTTGCCTAAAGAACTAGATAGCTTGTTAAACCTGGCTGACATCAGAACAGAGAGAAATCACTCCAAGGGCAATACCCTGAAAAACTCCTGTCACATACATAGCAGCCAGTTAAGGCTACACATCAGTTCCTCTGCCTGGGATGGATGCACAGGCAAACGCATCATCCAGAGGACCTGGCATCTCTGTGTGGCCCCAGACTCTCTGCTTTGCAAAGTCTGCAAGGGTTCACTCTGCTTCTCTGCTTTAATGTGAAACTGTTAAAATTAGCATTTTGACTGATGCTGTTTCCACTTCAGAAATAGACCCCACTCTTTTCTCATATCTCATGAATACACACCAAAGCACACAGCTACAGCATGCCCTCCTTCATCTCTGGAGCCAGTGACTGGCCACTTAGCCACGGAGATGTAGCAGCGACACTGTCCAAGACAGCATTGCTCCAGCTGTGTGCAGGAACAAACGTTCTCCTACTCTAATTTGGCTGTGGTGTAGCCAGGACACAGTCTGGACCGATGAAAGTGTAGCCAAGTCCTTTTCTGAGCTGCCTTCAGGTTCAAAGCCTGCAGTGACAAGGGCAGGCACAGAAGCCCTTCATTCAAGCACGTTAAGGTATTTCTTTTCCATATCTTAACTCCCTTTATAGCACAGTCACGATCAGGAGCAAAGCCCCACCGTGACAGATACTGCAGAAAGCTCTCAAAGAGTGGTCCCTGCAACAGGATCTCACCATGTGAAGCCCGGGAAGAAGAGCATGGGAGATGCCAGAAGTAGTGTGGTTTGCTGCAGTTATACCCAGCAAGACCAGGACTAGGACTGGTGCTTCACACTCCTATTAAATGCAGCCTCCAAGCTGCGCCTAATTTCCATTAGGGCTGACCGGCCTGGAAGGACAATACGTGGTTCAAAAAAACCTGAAAAGGACTGAAAGCTTGCAGGCTGCTGCCGGTGGTGTCTAGCAGTGACCTTTGTGCTCTGCCATGGCTCCCTTGGCTCCGTCTCCATCACTGACTGCCCGCTCTCTGAAAGCAGCTCTGCTCTGTGCGGGCCAGAGCACGAGCACTGGGGGAAAAGAAAAGTCTGGGAGTACAAGTTCACTTCTCTAAAAAGGCTACTATCTAGGATGTGAAGGGTCAAAATGCAATCACATGGTCACCTGTGATCTCTCTGGGGGAACCCAAGACTACTAATCAGGTCATCAGCTCAAAAATAGCAACTTCCAAAAGAAAAGCCAGAAGAGTATAAAGAAACTGCAAATGCAGACCTTCCCTTTGTGGAGAACACCTCTATTCACAGCGCACCACACATGATTTTCACCCTCTGTATTAAGGAAGCCTGGGTGAACTTTACGGACAAAAGATCATGTTCTTACCCTTCTCACTATATACCCAGTATGACAGCCTTGCTACTAAGAGAGGGATTAAAAAAAAAAAGGTAAAAGATGGCCACATTCATATTCTTCCTTTTGACCCAAACACGCACTTGCCATGTGGGAGGCTGTGACACAACGCACCTCCGCTGAGGACCCTCCTGCAGGCTCCTGTAGCTGCGCGGAGGCTGTTTGTCCCAGGCAGCACACAACAGCCACGGACACGGACACTGCAGGCACAAGAGCCCGTCAGCACATCTTCTCTGCACCTCCGTTCAGCCGCTTGCGGGAAAGCTAGGATGATTTCCTGCCGACAGTTCAGCAAGGGCCTTTGGCACACAGGCTGCCCCATTTCTGAGACTCCTTTAGTCACGCACCCGTTTCAATGGCATTTCTACCTGGATCTTTCAGCTCTAGTTTTAGAAACACGGCTCACCCCGGCTTCAGGAAAGATGGAGGAAGATCAGCAGGTCTGAAAGGGAGGACAGCTCACGGGAGGTGCTGATTTCACAGCCCCTTCTCTTGGGGACCCTTCCAGCACTCAAGGCTAGTCTAGGCCATACCCAAGCTGAAGTGGCTGAGAGCGCCTGGTCCCGCGCTGCCCGCACAGAGCGTTAGAAGGCTCCGTCTATCGTAGGGACTTCCTCGCAGCCCACCCCTCGCCGCCGATACAGAAAACCTCTTTCACCAGCACGTCTTGCACTCCACAGATAAAGGCCCTACAGTGGCAAGGAAAGGAAGCCACGGCCAAAATTAAAATCCAGGACACAAAAATACATCATCTGCAGACAAAAAGGACAGCGTGCTCCGCAGGGCTAGAGCGAACAGTAAGGCAGCGGAGCTGGGTTGCGTTGCACGCTCGCATGGGTGCGCACGAAGGATGTGAGACTGGCACCTGCCTGCTGTATCGCTGTTTCCTCCTCACCTTGGTGAGCAGCTGCTGTCACTTCAGCCCCCCCGAGGCCAGCCCCTGCAGACCCCCAGGAGGCTGCAGTGGGCGAGGGGCTGTGCACCCTTGTGCACACGTACGAGAAATGAGAGGGAGCATGCCCGCGTCATTCTGAAAGTCTACCATCACTCATGGTCCAACGTTTTGCAAACGCTCGGTCTAGCTGCTCTGGTCCTTAGAGCAACAGCTTGTAAAAAAACTCAAGCACGTATATTGCTCAAGCTGTCCCCTTGCCAAAAAGACTTCCTACAGCAACATCCTAAGACCCAGCGCACTGCGCTTTCATCCCGGCTGGCCGCAGAAGCAGCGGCTCTGGGTTTCTCTGTGGCCAACTCATGCATCCAGAAGAGCGTATCCAAAGGGTGTAGAGCGAGCATTAGGATGCAGTGATGGTACAGGGGACATTTACCATAGAGAGAAAAGTCTAACTGATCATTCCACTCTGTTGTAGAGACAGATAGCGGATCAATGCAAAACCGAGCGTGCCTGTTTGCCTTTATGCTTGGGTATTCTTGCACCCACATTGCCATCATGATGACCATATGCAGCATGCCTAACTACAGACACGGGAGGACACTGCCAAACATTGGGCTCCAGCTGGCCCTCTCTAGCCACAGAAAGAGATGCTTCAAACTAAGAACTGAAGGCAGGAAGGAAGGAAGAGTTGTTAGAGAGCTCGGCCTCCCACCACAAGTGCAAACTTACATTTTCACTTCCAAAATAAGATACTACACGCTCTTGCTTGGATGCAAGAGTTCCTTCTTTAGAGCATCACACAATTGTCTATCCCACAAGGGCCCATCCTCACCTAATTTACGTGTTATCAACAGACCCATGTCAGAGCACTCTGAGGACAGAGTCACATCAGAAAGACGACTGTTGAAACGCTGGCACATAAGCCATAACGGATAAACAAAACAGGCCATTTACAGACCAACTCTTGTCAAATCTCAAAGATACTACCGTAGACTCAGCTAGTTCTAGGCAATAGCCACTGTGAAAAGGCTTTCCCTATGCTTAGTTTCTCTGCACATAGCAGAGCTCTCCTAGCATGAGCCACCGACACTGCAAGGTAGCTTTTTTTGCAGAAAGTGAAGTCTGAGCATGCCTGGCGAGATGTGGGTTTGCAGCCCTCACTTCTGCATCTCAGTAGTTTCCCTTGCTGGTTTTTGGAGGTGGAGGATGTAGCATCTTATAAACTTTTCCTCTTGGCCGGAGTAGTACAGTCTCTCCAGTTGCACCTGAAGCCAGATATCGGAAAGCAGCATGGGGAGTATCCCACGGAGGTCTGACCCAAAAGAAAGAGCAGGAGAAAACAAGCCCCTATTCTACCTCAGGGTGTTAGGTCAGAATGGACTGCCCTACCACCACATTGCAGTATAGCACTAAACCATATCCCCTGTGCTTCCCCAAAAGGGCTATGCAAAATTCATAACCCAGCAGAGTATCTCAGCATCTTGGGATACAGCAAACCCGGCATGTTAACACTTACTTCTACATGTAAATCTGTCAATGAAGTTTCCTGTCCTTGAGCACTGAAATTAGACAAAGTATTTCCACTCGTTGTACATTTGATTTAAACACATGACCACCTCAAAAGCTGGTTTGGCTGCTCAGGAAGTGAACACAAATACAGCCCCTCTTTACCGCCAAGAATGCGTGTCGGTTACAGTATACTCACAGGATTTGGGCAGAGGGGTGTTATGTAAACTTTAACGCAAATTCTGTGACTAGTGTAGTAAAGGCTTGGGGCAGAGAGTGCAGGGTAAGCCATTTGTCCACCCTTCCTCAGAGGACGGTCTTTGATACAGGACAAATCCTAAACCTGCCACCTTCCCCTTTGACTCATTCATACCAGCAAAGGATTTGTGTCTCAGCCTGTCACTAAAATTTGCAGCTGGTAAAATCCAGGTCTGAGGTAGCTGGGGAGGGAAGACTGTGGAGTAGCACCGCTGTCATCTGCGGAGAACCAACGGAACTTGAAGAAAAGACCACAAGAGGCTGGAAGAGGCATCAGCTGCTGCCCTGGGAAACGGTGTGTATTCCCACAGGCAGCAGAGGACTTCAGATGCCTTTCCAGACGTCTCCAGCCGGGAACTAAGGCCACTTGTAGCTCAGCAGAAGGCTGCTGCAGGAGGTCAGCAGGGTGCAGCAGCCGAGGAACCATTAGGCTTGGTAAGGCTACTAGAGTGGCTTACCACAGCCACCCCAAACTCCACGCTGCCTACGCAGATCGAGGAGCAATCCATGTCCCACGGGTGCTTTCGGGAGCAAAACCTATTCCCAGCTGGTACAGGTACAATCCCCACCCATCTTACTGTGAGTTTAGGGCCTAATACCCCAAGGGCAGAGGCTCTCACTGAGACAGTTTGGGTTTGTTTTCAAAGCAAGGGTAAAAATCCCTTACAGGTTACACACCCTGCTAATGTCCCCATTCAGATTCCAAATAGTTGCTCGCTCCAGAAATAACGTTAACACTCAGCATGCTGGTTCCTCAGCTGTGCTCCGCTTCCCGGCACGCCCCTGCCCGTGCTCCCGCGGTCTTTGCCCTGCCCGGTGGTCTGTAAGGCAGCCCAGTGGACGTGGGACCCCCCTCCAGCACGCACAGCCAGACCGCAGCTCGCACGGCGGCGGGCGAGAAGGCAGCCGCTAACTTAGCCCGTGGATTTAGCACGTGCTACACTGAGACAGAGGACGGGAGCACAGCGCAAGACTGGAACTGCTGGGAAAAAGATGCAAATTTTGCCTGACAATTCTCAGTTTCCACAGAATGGGAGAGGCAGACCTAGTTTTATCAAGCCAACAAGCATTTCAACACCCAGTTATATTCACCAGCAGGAAACTGGCAGCTGGGGCTCCTCCAAGTTGCCCAGAGGATTTACACCCATGTTCTCTTAATTAAAAAAGGTGTAGCCAAGTCCCTCAAGCTGTTTTGAATGCATCAGCCCCAAAGGTTTGCAAGGTTATTATTTTCAGCTGCAGTTTTCAACTTTTCTGAATTAATTCTCTGATCAAACTTGTATGTGAATCAGCTTTTTCTATTCAAGGTGTGTTCCACCGTTAGGACCACCATAAACACTGAGCTACACTTCAACCTCAGCCAGAGAAGGCCTTACCTACTAGTCTCAAAAGGTCTAGTAGTAGGAGAAATCTCTTTTGAACTCACTCCATTCATGGAAGTTTTCTGGCCTGTATATTACAAATGTTTTTGTTCTCATAAAGTAAGTTAAAATTAAATTGCAGGCCCACCTGCCAGACAGTTGGGGCATTAAAAATACGTCTCACCAGCCAGCACCGAAACTAGCCCAGCTGTTGTCTGACTGACAGGCTTCCTCCTGGAGCAGAAAAGTAGTTGTTTAGCTGCTTTGCCTTTGCTATGAACCAATGAAGCAGAACAGACCCAAAAAAAGAGACCAGTAACTGAGAAACCAGTCACTTCTGCGACACGTGAGAGAACAGCATCGAAATGAGGTTAGTGCAAAAGCCTTGGGATGCTCTTGAGATACGAGGGAATGTAAGCTACCAGCAGGCTGTAGCAACCTGCACCATCTGAATCCCTGCAGAGTGCTGCGGAGCAGCCCACGCCCTCGGCACGCCCATGGAAAGCGGGAAGGAAGGAAGGTAGGAAGGAAAACCCAAGGCATGCTCCACGTTACACTCCGTGGCAAAGAGCCACGGCCACTCGCACAACGATCCCACTGCATTTAACAACCTCAAACACGGCTTCAGACACAGCCCAGTTCCTTCCCCGGATCCGTTCCCGGCGTTCCCGGCAGGCAGCGTTGCGCTCTTCGCACACGCGCTCGCCCGCTGTGGCTCCAGCGGACCCGTTCACATACAGCTGCTTTTGCAGTTCGTGCCCCGTCTAACCTTCGCTACTTCGCAAACCGCCCTTCTGACTAAATGTTGTCGCTTCACGCAGTTTCTAAGTACCTACAGAATTCAGCTAGAGGTGCCCAGCACCTTGAAATTACAACGCTCCAACACGGGCAAGCTAGTTACCAGCGCCTGAAAGCGTGCTCAGCGAGAGACGCGGCACGGCAAATGAAGAGATAAGCGAGTGACTGTTAACACAGCATTGCTAACAAGGTAATCCAAGATAAAAATCTAGTAACATCACAAAATAACATACTGCTCACGGCAGGGATAACCTCTCCCAGGCTGCAGTCAGCACCAAAAGCTTCTTCAGTAATCATATTAACAATAATCACAGGAGTCATATAAATTAACCTGCTAACACACCGTTTCCCAGTGCTGAAGCCAGCAGAAGGAGCAAGTTACCATCACCCATGTGCTGCAGAGCATCTGAAGGGTAGTTTCCACTGGAGAATCTTGCACTGCTGCAGCAAATTTGCTAGTCTGTGGCTAACAAGCACTTGTTAATCACCATTCCCACCCTAAGAGCGCCCACAGCTTCGTAGGTGCTCTCTGACTGTGATTAGCTCACATCCTTCTATAGCACAAGTGGAACCTTTCTGTGCCATCTAAACTACAGAGATGATCTCCGTGCCTCTCCGCTTTGCTTTGTTCCCACTCAGAAATATCAGCTTTGTTAAAAATAGAAGCTAGACGTACACAGAACAGATATCCTACCTCACCATAACTGGTCAAGGCTCCTGACCCGGCAGAGTATGCAGAGAGATTCGTTAGTCCACAGAAACCACAGGACAGCTCAAAAGGCAGTAAGATTCGTAGGATACGGGAGGAGGGGAGAGCTTGCTCTAGGATGCGGAAGGCAGTTTGCTGCCCGATAGGAACGTTCCAGCCTCCAGCATCCTTCAGGAGGGTTGGCCAAGGTGGTGGAGCCTGCAAAGTTTCAAGCGAAGAAGTGACAGCTAGTTATTTACCACAAAACAGACCAGCTTATTCTGGAAGGGAGTGGGGGTGGAGAGAAGAAAAGGAAGTCATCTCGTTCTCTTACCGGTACAAAGCCGGCAGCTGTGAATTGAATGTTTAGGAGGGGACTGGGGAGGGTAACCACCACGCGCACATGGTACGTGACGACATCTGTCTGTCAGTTTATGGGCAGCCAAAGCTAAAGAAAGAGAAAGAAAAAAAAAAAAAAAAAAGAGTGGCTGATGGGCAGTTATGTTCCGTGCAGCTCCTGTATCCAAACAGCGTTTCCACGCAGCCCTTCTGAGCCAGCTTCTTCTGGACAGTTGACAGGAGCAGGTAGACCACACAGCTGTAAGGCACCCAAGTTAGAGTCCAGTCTCCTTATTCAGGCATGGAGAGAAATAGTCACGTCCTGCGGGTGACGCAGAACAGAACTGTTTTCTCCCCTGACTAGACAGGGACACTCATCTCAGCCACTCCACACAGGTGCCTAAAGTTAGATGGCCCAAGCATCTCAACATGGCCAGGTCCAGGATTCAACGTGGAGAGACAGCAAGGCTTAAAGGGAGACGTAACATCTTTTATTCGATCAGATTATATCACTGGAAAACGCAGACAAGCTTTCAGGCACACAGACCTTTCCTCAGGCCACCCCTGGGCAAAAAGAACTTATGTTCTCAGTCCTGCAAGAAGCCAAAGGCTGCGGTGACAGAGGAGAACTTCAGTCTTCCAAACAGAGCCTAAAACCACCACCGATCTCCCTCTCTGTGGCAAGCTAAGGAGGAAGACCACAACACCCAGTCCTAGCAAACCTGGGATCATTACAGCCCTGCCAACCACAGGGCTGGCCAAATAGCTCACTCCAGCCTAGTTCTTTAACATCCTTGCATCACCAGCTTCATAGAGCAGGAGAAACAAGAGCTCAGAAGGCTGTCCTCCTGCGGGCTGGCAAACAACTAAATATACATCAATCAAGGTATTAAATAGCCGGGAATGCGGCTGCCTCTGCAATCCCGAGTATTTAGTCCATTATCCCACAGACACTTAGCGCAATTATGGTTGCTTTGCGGCTAGCCTTTAATGTGCCAACAGAGCAGCTGAGGCACAGAGGAGATTAGAGATCAGCAACGGGCTCAACCGCAGAGCAAAGCCGAGCGCTCTGGAAGCCCAGTCCCGCTGCAGCGAGCTCGGAAACGCTGGGCAGGACTGGGGAGTGCCCCCGCAGGGCCCGGCTGGTCCTGGAGATGGGGAGCCGGAGGTGAACAGCGCAGAGCCTGCTCTGCTTTTATGGCTTGTCGCCACCCAAGTGGCTTGCAGAGCAAGAGCTGGGCTTCTCATCCTGCTAAAGGAGCAAGAGTAGCTCTTACGCTCAAGAAGGATGCTGCCTTCCAAGTCAGTAGAAAAAGCTGACAACCCCACAGGGAGGCTCTGAGCAACCCAGGAGCGTAATTCCTGCTAACGGAGAAGAGCTGGTGGGAACAGCTCTCAGAAGAACGCTTCCCACGGGGCCTCAGAACACTGCAGTTGGGGCAGCAAGGTCCTAAGAACGGAACGTTTTGCCCCAGGACATGCAAGGGGTCAGTGCCAGGGCAACAGTAGCCCTCCATCTTCCCTCACTCAGCTCAGTTCAGTACCTCCTCCGCACGCTCTGCTGTTCCTGCTGCAGCTGCTGCGATGGGCAAAATGGAGGTGTCCAGACCAGCGGCGGAGCTTCAATGGTTTCTAGGTTAACTGCCATAAGACGTGTCTTCAGCCAGAACCCGTCAGCCTTGCTTTCTCATGCCAGCATGGTAGCATCCATGACAATGCCACCATCCCGAACATATGCCAGCCCGTACAGCAGCCACCAAACGGCACCCCAAACGAGCAATGCTCCTGCCAGTTTTCAGTGGATTTCGTGAGATTCCAGCATTCAGAAACAACCAACTTTTGCTCCACCTTGGAGCGAACACAGGCATGACACACTGCAGACATGTCAGAGCGTAAGAAATATCAAAAGCAGTCTCCAGCAGGTACGTCGACATCCCAGCTTGCACAGCTGAAGTCTGGAAGGAAAAGTGCTACAGAAGAGCATTGGAGATGCTCACTCGGTCATGAGGAGCACGTGCATCAGCCAGGCTGACGACTTCCCAGCTTCCTCCCTTGCCTGCAGATAAACCCAAACAGTTTTCAGAGTTAAGGGACAGCCCACAGGGCTGATTTTGCACAAGGGCAATTCCTTGCTTTTCCCTGGACGGACGCTCCATCTGCACCGAGCATGGGCACGCGCGGTTCTGCCTTGGTCACAGCAGGATCAGCTAAATCACACAAGGGACCCCTGCGCAGCCAGAGCCGCCACCCCGCGCGCGCTGCTGACCGCTCTCGAAATCCGCACGCCGTCTCATCGCGCATCGCCGCTCCGCTGGCACGGGCTGACCGGGGCACAGCTGCTCCTGTGCAAACTGCCTGCCCTCGGTTCATACACTGGTGAAGGCTTTTAAGCTCCCGCGGACCCTCGATGGCCCTGAAGTACCAGAGAGGCTTAGCGTGGCTCTGCTGGCTCTGAGCTCCTGGCACTGCTTTTTCATCCTTCCACCAGTTCTTCGGGTCACTCTCTAAGGCCAGCGATGTTGCTTTTAGTAATATGCAAGTCCTGGAAAAGCAATCCTAAACCATGGCTCGTGGCCAACCCTGCACAGTACTTGTAGATCCAGGAGGGCTCAGTGGCCTCTCTTTCAGGGATACTTCTGCATCTCTTCTCATGGAAACCAGTACTGCACTAGCAGGAATATAAGGACTCTACACAGCAACGAAGCCTCAAAAAACTTCTTTTCTGTCTCTGGGAAGGGCATTGCCTAGAACTGGCACTTGAGCTCTCTTTTTATCCCTAGAATACAAGCAGAAGACAGATTTTCTACCGAGATTAACATAACAGCCAACAGGCCACCTCTTCTGAAGACACTCAACAAAAAATCCAAATACTAAAAATGCATCCTATCTCTCTTGCTGTCATCATTCTAAGGCTGAAAGCAACGCTGGAAAACAAGCCGTGTTCTGCCAAGGAACAGCTGAACTGGTGTTTAACAATCAAGAGCATCAGCGATTTCACAACTAGAATAGGACTTTCCTTTGTTTACTGCCAGCACTTCCGTGCAAACCTGGGCTTTAAAATATACACATTTCCTACTTAACACTCATACACTTTTCCCCTGCTCATGTAGGCAGACAGCACTACCCGCCCGTGGTCAGACATCAGAGATCTCAGAGATAACAACTGCAATGATACAGCAAACGGGGGAAAAAATTAGGTTACACTGTGCTGGCCCGCCGTGGAACTGTCTTCCCCTTCCTACTACAACACGTACGTCCTGCTGCGTTCAGATATACCACCCACAGAGCTCTTCTGTCATTACGGCCTTGGGGCTCAGCACTAGGCGCGGACTAACATGGGACTGAAACGTGTGTCTCGTGAAATTCAGCGATGTCTAAACCACGTCAGTCTCGTATACAGAGACCAGACTTTTATTCCCTTCCTTTGTGAATGGTGTACACAATAGCAAAGCGTTTGTGTCTAAGACACGCATCTTCCACGCCTGCTGTGAGCTATTGCTGCGAACTGCCAGGCAGCCCCTGCTCGCCGCAGCTTCGTATGGCCCCGTGCCGCTCCGGGGCTGAGCGAGCCCGCCTGGCAAGCGCACGGGAAGCGAGCTTCTCTGCTCAGCACTGGAGTCTAAATAAAGTCTGCTCAGCACTGGAGACAAAAAAAAAAATCTCTAACTGGGCCTTCAAGATGCTGTGCTTAAATATAACCCCCAGGACATTTATCGTTTGAAACCAGATGGCTAGAGCTAGGGCCAGGTGCTTGCATGAGATCCCACGCTGTTTTCCTCAAGCTCTTTCCTCTACACTTCGTTAACAAGCTTCATTGTTGGAGTAAGGATTCTTCAGAGTTCAAACTACATCTCAGCTTTCCCATGTAGTCGCTACCTGACAGCATCGCGCCTTCTACTGCTTTTTGGCCATGCCTTCATGCAGAAACCTGTTCTGTGTTCCCTCCTCCCCCAACACGCGTGCCAGAGCCCTCTGCCACGAGCTAAGTAAACCTGCCACAACTGAGGCAAAAAACTTCTTCTGGGATAAATACCTGGACAAGCTGAAGAGGAGAGAAGAAATGGCTGTCTGCCTTTACACTAGACAGAGTCGCTGGAGTACGAGCGACAAGAGGTGGGAAGACTGCCCTGGCTGATGTCACAGCGCCTGCTGCGCGAGCTGACAGTTTGTAGGACGGCTCATCACATGAGAGGGACCATATGCAAACAGCCTGCACTACTACTTGTCCCAAGGTCACCAGCTGGCTGCTTTGAGGCACAAATCTGAAAAACAGCCATGGGAAATTCCAGTCCATTTTTGCTTACACTAGTCTGAAGACCCTTAATTCTGTGGCTTATGCCCAGCTCTGCTAAACACCAAACTGGAGGTTTAAGGTTCGGAGAAGTCAAATGCCAGAGATGCATTGCATCCCTCTTCTTCCACAGGTCAGGAGGGACTCCAAAACCAGCTACTTTCAACCTTGTCAGACGCTTCAAAACCATGCCTTCCTCACTAAACTGCACTTTTTGAAGTACACCAGTTCCTCTTAGCTTTGACCATCGAGATGACAATGAAAATTTCCACTGCTTTAAAGCTACAGCAACAAGAAGTACTGATTCCCCTGCTCCCCAGCACTCCCCAGAGCAGGACTGAAACTCTGGTCTGAGACACAGACGGCAGCAGGCGGTGGGTTGGTTCAACTCCGAGAGCAAACGGGCATTGCTATCGCAGCACATCCCTCCCTCGCGCAGGCTGCGATAAGCCCCGACTAAAGACACGCCAGGGCGTGGGAACCGCAGCCTGTACCGCGGGTTACGACGAAGGGCAAGGAGCAGGCTTGCAACGCACGTGCGGCTGCGCTCACCTGCCGTCTCGCCGAGGCAGCGCCCAGGACAACCCTGAGCTCTGCCTTCTAGGGAGAGGCTTGAGAAGGAAGTCAACACCAAGCCTGGCAAGGCGCAGGTACAGCAGCTGCCCACGGGGCACTGGTTGCACCTCAGTGCCCAACGGCAGCCCCTGGCCAGTGTCAGCCATGGTTGTTTTAAGTTCCTTTGCTCCATCTGGTGGTTAGAAAGTCTTTAAAGCTGTGTAGAGCAAACACGCGCTGCTCCCTCGCATGGCCTGCTCATCTACTGGGCTAACCGTCCGGAGAGCTTGAAGAGGAGCTTGAGAGCCACTTTGGTAAGTGCAGGGAAACACTCCGAAAGAGCAGAAGGCTGCTGAACGCTCGTGTGAGGGCATCACCCCCACACTGGATGGCCAGGGTCGTCGTGAGTATGAGAACCTGTGGAGTCAGTCGGGCTCCCACGTGCAGACCACAAGGATGGCCACTTTCTACAGCAGCAGTCCTCAGGCAGGCACTCCAGAGAAATGTTTTGAGAGCAAGTAAAGCAGCGGCAGTAGGACGAGAGGTGCTGCACAAACGAGCACCTGACAGCATCAGAGGGAATCATTTGGCTCCCACCTTTCATGTTGGGTGGTGGGAGTAGGATAATGCTTAAGCATTCAGACCTGGGTTACAGGAAAATGAGTGGGATCCACTCAGCCAGGAGTAAAACAGCTTGTTGTCAGGATGATGCCAAGGGCAGAAAAACCCTGACCCGTTCTCCCAGGAGCAGAGGAGAACCAAAACTGGCCCCCAAGGCAACACAGACAGACGAGGAGCCCAAGAGCCTGCAGGTTCCTCTCCAAGTACCGCAATGAAATAAATAAATAAATAAGGCAATAAGGAAGAAGGGCAAGAGCAGAGCCTAGGATGAGATGGACCAGACCAGTGGCCTTATACTACATCATCTTGGTTTCCCCACGCTCCTTCCAGCTTGGCTCCAGGGCCAGCAGAGGAAAGGAGATTCCTCCTGTATCGCCCCTACCCTGACATGCCACCTCTGCCTGCCACGATGTGCCTGAGCCCACAGCATCATGTGCGTCCTTGCTGAGCCCAGAAATCCTCAGCCTTCAGGATTATATAACCCGACGAGCTAATTAAAAATGAAGAGGTTTATTTCGGACCCGGGCAGGGTGACAAGACAAAAATATAGCCCATAGCAGGCCCATGTCCCCTTTGAAGAGTCGCCAAGGCTATTTTTTGCCTAGATACATCATGAAGAATTGGAGAGAAAAAAAATACCAGAGCTATATTTAGAATTTAATCAGTGGCAGGGCTTGTTACACTTCTTAGAGAGGAGACTGATGAAAATATTTCAGGAGGGTGGAAGGAAGGGGGAAACAAACAAACAAACAAACCTACCCCAAAAAAACAAACCAAGGACAAATATAGCCCTGGCAACTACCTTACATGGTAGGGATGCTGCTCAAGGGTGTGAAGGGGGATAGTTTGTTGTTTTGAAATTAAATCTTTGTCACCTTCCCGCCCTCTTGAAATCCCCAAGGCCAAACAACATGTCCCGAGGATGGGCTCTCCTCTGCCCATGTCAAGCATTCACCATTACCGCAGGTCCCGAGACTGTTCAAGTTGGCCCTCTCCCTCTGTCACATGTGCCCAGCGTGACGGGCTGCGGAGGCGAACGGCAAGCCGCAGCAAACCATGGCCGGAGGAGCTAACGAAGTCCTGGCCTGTGGGTAGCCTCACCGTTACCCTGGAGGTAGCATCTAGCAGAGCCCCAGCACAACGGCTGGTGATACTGCTAATCGTTTACTCTCCTGTCGCTCTGAGCACGTCTTCCCTCAGTTTCTCCAACTGGAATCACTCATTTTTTAAAAATACTTCAAAAGCTCATTGGGGCAAGGGGGGAAGTTGCATGTTCCAATCTCTTGCCTGCTTCCCATTCATATTTTTTAAGGCAGGTCTTTTACCATTGTTTTGTCAACCCAACCACCGCCTTTTTGCACCCTATCGGCACCCACAGCACCCATCTCCTCAAACCATCTCAATGTCGAGCCAGAGAGCCCAAGGGGCTCAACCCTGCTGCCCTTTCTAGCTCCGGCTCTGACAGAGGCGAGCTGCACCCCGAAGGAGAGGAAGAAGGAAATGGGATTTTCAAAGCAGGGTGGGAAGGGGGACGAAAGACCCTGGCTGGCATGGCTGTGCCACCCTGCAGGGAGCGGGGGGCACGGGAGGGAAGGGAACCATCTCCTCCGCGGTGCGGCGCAGGCTGCCCTCGATCAGCTCCGCTCCCTCTTGGGTTGAAACTGCTGGGACCGGGGAGAGACCATTCCCTTGAAAGCGAACCGGTCCCTTCAGCCTGACCAAAGCGGGAACTTACAAAACCTCTCACTGGGAGGGGGGCAGCCGCCTTCGCTGAGGGGCCGCAGATGCGAACTGCGGTTCGCAGCCTTATTCTCCGTTCCGACAGCACAGGGGCCGAGCCAGGAAGCCGCCCAGCGCAGAAGCAAGCTGCAGCCCAGCCGGACAGGGGAGCGCGGCCAGGTCCAGAGAAGGGCTCTCTGGCCCAGCAGACTCCCCCAACAGACGGGGGACAGCCTCTCTCCTCCTGCCCACTCCAGGCAGCTGGTTCTGCACAGCTCTCCTCCATCCCAGCACTGAGAGGCAGACTCCTTGTTTAGAATCGGCTCACAAGGAGAAGCTCCCTCCTATCTCGCTCTTCTGGTGTGGGCTACTGCAAGCCTGAAATGTATTTAAGTGAAAAAATCTCTTTTGTAAAGCCCACAGGAGATTACCATACAGCTAGACAGAGCCATGGCACTGTCCAGATAAATCCAACGATTGTACATTGGGAATGGGAGGGATTTCCAAACCTTATTATCCCAGGGTCAATGGGCAGGTTCTTACTCAGCTGGATAGGAAAAAGGATGGGATTGCCCGAAAGGCCCTTGTGCATTAACAGCACAGGTATCTTCTCCCCCAGATAATACGAAAGGTGACGCCAAGGCATGAAGCTTGTGATTGCCTGGACCTAGGAGGGAAACCGAGAACTCAGCCCACCTCAGCACGGCAGTGGGGGCTCCTGCCAAAGGTGCTGGAAACCTGCACAGCAACCCCGTCTCGGCATCAAAGAAGATGCAGTAGAGGATGAGGCTCATCTGCTTCTCGTCCACGTGGAAATGTCTGGGACTTGATGCAGCAAGTCTCCACCAACACGGAGCCAAGGGGGGTCTGCGAGGTGGAGCCCCCCGGTCCTCCCGAGGCCCAAAAGCCTGATACCCACAGTCACACGCTCCCAGGCCACCTGGCAGATGCTTTTGCTGCAGCTGGAGCACAGCAACATCCTTTGCACGTGGGACCTGCCTGGGACACCTGTGACAGCCGCGACATCTGCTGCAGGAGAGCAGCGGCTCAGAAAGCCCAGGAGATGCTGAAGTGTACGTCTCTTCCAAGCATGGCCCTCAGCCCCTACCGCAAGCAGGCAGAGGTCTTTGGGGAGCACCATCGACACAAGCAGCAGCACGGGCTATTTGCAGAAAAAAAATGCATATACAGGAAGCACACGGTTCCTGATTTCCAGCTTGGTTTAATGCGAAGAATTTCCTTCTTCCCTTCAGACTCACGCAGGAAGCCTGCAAACAGCCCAGCCCCATAATCTGATTAGGCCCCATCCTACGCACATTTCCTGGAACATGCCATTGGGCTGCAGGAGCCACTTTCCATCCCTCCCCACCTCCCTCATCTCATAAGGTAGCAAGTGCAGCCCTGCCCAAGCCACTGCTTTTGGTCGAGGCAGTGAAAAAGCAACAGAATAAACCCATTCCTACTGCAGAAAAAGGAGTAAGCAATGCTTAAAGAATGGCAGCCTTAGGAGTACTTCTCCCGCACACCCCCGCCCCGGAGGGCATGGGCCTGTTTTTAGCTTGGAAATAGGTATTAGCTCTGTTTGTCCCTCAGGGCAGGGATGGAACCCCGAACGTCAGCCTTCGGGAAATGTTTTTAGCGAGCCATTTGGGAATCAAAGGGCGTCTACACTGCAAGCGTGGGAGGGCGAATGCCGCAAAGACACTATGGAGATAGGTGCTAAAACCAGTGACCCAGCTGGGAACAGAAAAGCTCTCAGCTCCCAGTTCCCCACTCACAGGACCCTCCTTAAGAGGGACCAGGCTGCCGTTTGCTCACGGAGTGACTGGCACCAGGCTTAGAGGAGCCCTTTGGCTAGGCCAGGCCTTTGCAAACTGAAGGCCGTGTCAAAGCCCCCGTCGCAGAACACACTCGTTCCTCCCCTGCCTCAAGCGGAGCCAGCGAGAGACCCAGCATGTGGCGGGCAAGGCGAAAAGCCGGCCTCTGGGAAGAGCTCCACGAGAGCGGGGAGGGCAACGCCAGCGCCCACCTTTTTGCACACCAGGAAGCGTCTCCATCTCCAGCCGGGCTCTGGGGCTGACGCACGAGCCAGGTTTTCCGTGGCCATGCCAGTGGCACCGAGCTCTGTTCCCCGCCCCGAGGAGCGGCAGCTCCCCGCCGCAGAGCCGCAGGGCCGCTGCTGCTGGGCCCCCGTCGCACGCCTTGGCCGGCTGAGCCGTCCCCGGGGACAAGGCTCTTGCTGGGGGGGCGGCTCAGGTGCTGGGGGCACTGGGAGCCTTCCCCATGCCTGCTGGCTCACTTGCAGTGGTCACGCAGCTCCGTGCCGAGCACGGCCCGCACCCGGGCACCTGGGAGAGTCCAGCTGGCTACCACTGCCCCGCTGGAGCACAGAGCTCCGATTCGTTCATTCAGGTGCCGCCGAGGCTCCTGAGAAGAACCATCTCCTAGAAACCCGATTAATTTAAACCCTGCTGGAAGCAGCAGCGAGCAGCTCCGGTACCACCCAGCCACAAAGGAAACTCGCCCTCAGTGTAGCTTTGGCAGTGCGAGCTGGAAGACCGGCTTCCTCTTCGGTGTGCTTTGCCTTACCCTGCCACTGCAGACGGCGAGGAATTCTCCTTGGCAGCCCACAAAAGAGATGCAGCTGCATCCCAGAAGCGTGTTCCAGGGCCAAGAGCGCTTCATTTGTCTTGGGACCATAAAGAGAGCAGCTCACTCTGCCTTGGGGAAAACCATAGGATACTGGAAAATCACCAAGGGCCCGATCCAAAAACCTCTCTTAGGCAAGGCTCATTTTCTGTCTTTGAGTGAGGCCATTAACCATTCCTACTGCCTCACTGGAAAAGGGGAGAGAACAGCGTATTTACGCATTTCATGACCTGCAGTAAGGAACTTGCCCTATCTAGAAATAAACAGTAGGCTGGGAGCTTGTAATTGAAGTGCAGTTTAAGTTGCTGCCAACGTTCTCGTCCTCATTTACCATAGCAAAGCCCGGTTGAAAAAGCATGTCTGCTCCTTTTACTAACACAGCACTTCCCATCTCTCACCTCCCTGCCTGTCCAGGCAGCGTGTGTATAGGCAGTCTTAGCACACATTTGCACAAAATCCTTTGAGCTTCGATCCTCCCGCACCGCTGCTAACAGAGCCTCTGTCCAAAGACATCTTCATACCGGCTGGCCAGCGGGAGAAAACCAGGTAAAATCTGAGCCAAGATTCAGATGCAGCAATGGCAAAGGAGAAGCCAAAGGCACCAGCTGCCTTGCTGGGAAGGTCTCGCGAAGCCTGCTTCTGTGAGCAAGCCACTGCGAAGGAAGCCAGGGTGTGAATTCACGCCGCTGCTGTGACCTGCCTCCAGCTGCCCAGGCTGACTGGCCCGTTTCGTGCTGGAGCTGAGCACAAGTCAGCTCCCGAGCCAAGTGCTGAAGTACTGCCTGGAGAGAATGAAACGAACAGCTCACAGAAAATGGCCAGAGGACGTTTCTGAGCTTACCACTCGGGGCCCGCACCTCAGACACAGCAGCCGTGGGCTTGAGCACGCTCCCACCAGCGAGATCCGCAATCATCCTGGTTCCAGCCGCCGTTGCCCTAAGCTCTGCCCATGATGTGTTGTTGATGAATACCCAAGATGCCAAAACACTGACCTGCTTTTGCTTCCTGGACCAGGAATTACCACATCCCCACCACCACCCCAGCTGCCAAAGTAAGCAGCTATTGCAAATACGTAAGGTTAATATTTACATTTGGATTCAGCGCAGGAAGCGTGTGTTTTCCCACTGGTAAAGGGAGCGGGAGAGCTGGGACCACAGGCTGCTCAGCTGGTCAGGGGACTGGCGTGATATTTCCTGTCACTGCGGCAGATGCTCAAGGTTGCACAGCAAGCAAGGTTTTGGGATCCAGCTGGATGCAGCTGATGCCTCAGGTGCGCAGCAACGTGGCCTGCACAAGCATGGCAAACAGTCTTGGAGAAAGCGCATGCAGGACTTTGGCCAATCCCACCTTATCCGCCATGCTGGAGCAGCCACTGCTTCCCACCCTGGTGGCTGCAGCAGCCCTGCTGATGTGAGTAATTACAAGCGATCCAAGACTTCAAAGGGAACCACCCACAATGTGCCATAAAATCATTGCGGATAAAGTAATTCAGCTAAGCAGTGCGCTATATTTTTAAAAGGTTCATCTGAATGCAGGGGAAAAAGTCATCAAACTAATGTACTCAGCTCTGGATACGGGATACCACTCAGCAGCTCTTTGTCAAGTCTGCTACAGGAATGGAAGCCTTTCACCAGAACACCAGTCCCCCCAGCACCATCAGCCCCGAAAACTGGACACTGGGTCCCTTCAGCCTCAGCGTTCCCTTCCAGGGGCAGTTTCGCACCGACCGTGCCGTCAGCTGCCTGCCTCGCTGCGTGTTTAACTCCCCGGGACAGGAGCTGTGCGGTCCGGCAGGGGCAGGAGCTGCAAGGCAGCATCTCTCCAGCCCACTCCGAGCCCAGGGAGATCGCTGGCCAAAGGGGGTTGTCACCGCTGCTGGCTAACACACACAGCCCCGGAGCCGCCAGCAGCGTTTCACCACTACCACGGCCTCGGAGCCCAGAGGGGAGGCTTCTCTCATGCAGGCACAGGCAGGAAAGAAGAGGCACTGTCTGCTCCGCACTGGGACCGGCTCCACCAGTGCTAGCAATTCGCAAAGCACCAGCACGGCGGTCCAGGGAGCAGCGCGGGAAAGGGCCTCCATAATCGATCACACACAGGCACCCGTTCTGTGACAACAACACTCAGCCCTGAATCCTGCAGAACTGGGGCAACCCCTGATTTGGAGGCAAGCGGGCTCCACAAGCTCGCATTTACTCATTTCCTCCAGACTTTCCCTTCCTCCCCACCATAGCATCGCAGGAGACCTGGCTGTAAAGAAAAAGCCTGCCCTGCAGACAAGGGCAATGCACAAGCCAGCTGCCACCTACAAGCACTCCAGACACCGTGCAATTCCTTCCTAGGAAAAGAAACCAGGCATTTGGGACCTGCAAGCCACTCGTCAGCGATGGGGATGTGAGGTTTATCCACCAAGATCTCTACGTCACAGCAAAAGGCCCCTAATCGCACCCGAGCGGACGTAAGGACCAAAGCAGAGGAGGGGCAGCAGTTACTCCACGATTCCCAAGCTCTTGCCGTTCCAGAAGAACCGGGATTTCCCTGTCCTTGCTGGGGGTGGGGGTACATCCATGACCTCCAAACCTTTCCTGCAGTTGAGAGGTCACATGCCAGTAAAGCTGGGAGGGGGAAAGAAACAGTCATTCTTTCAACAAGCTGTTTTTAAGAAATAATGCAATAAGGCCCTGGGCAGCAGCTTGGAGCTCAGCATTTGCAACAGCTTTGTGGTTTAGGCTGACAGCAACAAATTTGTTTTATTTCTACAACAGGGCTTGATTCTCCCTCATGTCACACGTGCACACAGCCCCATACTGACACTTGGCCACCGCTTTCCAGGCTGGGCCACTGCTTTCCAGGCTGGGCCCCTGCACTCACTAGCATGGCCTTTCAGCAGACCATAAGCATGCTGACCAGCATCCGCCAGTCCCTGATACCTCTCCCCACAACACGGCATGGCCACAGGGACAGCTTACCAAACAAGTCAAACACCCAGAACAAGGTTTATTTCCCGTCCACTGCCTTCCTTGAAAAGAATTAGCACACAAGAGTATCCTAGGCATCCTAGCGCAAAGCTGTTCCTCTCAGCTAGGGAGTCACCCCATCTCTTCCCAGTCCCTCCACAGACACGCTCCCACGCAGGGAGAAGGCATTAAGCAGTGCCCAACACTCAGCAGCCGTTACTGGTCCCAGCGCTCATATAAGCCTGTGCTTCCCACGAGCGCCTTGGAGAGTATCAGTTGTCGAGACACATGCTTACCCAAACAGCTTTCACATCGGCAGAGTCACACAGCCCAGGCAGAGGAGTGCGGGCGAAAAATAACCCTTGGGGGATTTGATATACCACTCTTTCGCTACAGGCTTGCGACCCACCACGCCTGCTCCTGAAGCCATTCCCCCGATTCGGACACCCATATTACCTTGACCCTATGCCAGGGCAGAAAGGGATGCAGCATCCTGTGGTCCCAGCAGATCCTCTTGAAAGCCTGACTGCGTGCACCGGAGCATCCTACCTTGCAGCCATGGGACAGTGCTGTGGCGGGCCATGCACACTCCAAACCTGAGTGACAGTCCACCATCACACTTGATCCACATCAGCTCCCAGGATTTTCAACTCGCGACAGCCTCACTGTGGCAAAGCAAATACGGAGCTACAGAGGTGTTCCCTGAAGAGAGGAACCAGCACCTCGGTTGGGATGGAGCTGCTGAGAAATCGCTTCCTCACGGACCCCCTGCTTCGCAGTACCCTCTTTCAACACAACAGGCCAACTGCACACTGGCTTTCAGCAGCTCCACACTGCCAGCCTCTGTCAGTCAGCTCCTGAGCCTATTAATGCCAAAGTGCCCTTAACTCCAAGGCTGTCCATGCAAGCCTAAACGACCTGCAAGAAAGGATGGAGGTACGATGCTGACAGTATGCAAAGGATCCACTATTTAGTACTTCAGATAGGCCTTGCAGTGACCATCCCTCCCGAGGAACTGCTTGAGCCTCTCAACGCTCCACTAGCACAGGTGGTCTCAGTAGACCCACCTGGGCAGAACCAGGCCATGCTTTGAGGCACAGGGAGAACAGCATCAGCCAGGGTTCAGGCATGCCATACAAATCTGGTAGGCACCCTACACGTTGCTAGGCAAGAGGAGAAAGGCTGGGGCCAAGCCAGTCTTGCCGCAATGTAGGGAAAAAGGACCAGGAGCAGCAAATCCAGCACTCCAGTGCACAGGTGGAAAGGATGGGCAACCCCCAGTACAAAAGCCAACCCACACGGCTCTGAGCCCCTCTCAGCAGCAGTACTACTAGCTAGCCAGGTTTCTCAGGACTCCCACAAGGCCTGAGCTGGCAGCAGCATTACAACCATTTCGCTGTCGCTAGCACTCTGCTGCCCTGGGTAACTGCCCGTGGAGCTAGCAAGGTATAGGCACTGTAGGCAAATATTGACTTGCCTGTGGGCACAAGGAGCACTACCAGAGCCGAGAGTGAAACCCAGGGGCCCCAAGTCCCAGCCCCCTGCTTTATAGTCCATCACCCCTCAGCAAGCATGTTTTGTAACCTAATGTGGCACCGCCCAGACGAGTGCTGCCTCTTCCTAAACTTCTTCTGCACACTTTGAGTCAGACACTCACAAAATACGTCTCAGTACCTGTACAGAAGAGACAAGCCAGTGCTGGATGGCAAAGAGAGACCCAAAAGCTATAAACCAACTAAGCCCCTGAATCCTGGCGTTGCAGGAATGTGCGTGAGGAGAATCTGCAGTTACTACATGTTCAGGAGATGATTGGGGAGATCGGTGTGGAAACCCCACTCATGACCTGCCCGTGTTCTGTCCTGTACCAACACCAAACAAGCACTCCCTGTCCTGTAACCAATCCCATTTCTCAGCTTGAAGCAACCATCAGCTGTATGGCTGCTCCCCAGCCACCACCCTCCTCAGGGTTTTTCAAAACACATTTGACTTCTAATAGCAACAAAGGCTTTTTCAGGTCACCTTAAGGCCATCTCTGTGAAAGGACGGACAGGAAGGAAGAACCCCCAAACCAGCTATTAAGAAACCCGTCGGCACTGCAGCATGCGGGAGCTGTGCATGAGACCCGGTGCTTGGAGCTGGCTGCCAAACAGGCGCGGAAAGAGACCATCCGCTGGACGGCTATTTGCCCCTTTTGAAGCCATAGCAGAGAAGAAGGAACCGAGAAGGGACAATGTCCCCAACTCACACAGGTTCCTGCTGCCACTGAGAAAAAGAGACTGAGGCTTTGAAACAGCTTCTTTGGAAGAGGACGGAGGAGGCACCGACAACACACCAGATGCACCACAGTATCTTTCTTTCAGCTCCCAGCCCACAGAGATATTTCAAGCAAGTTTTAAAGCTTGGTCGCGTTTTGGCATCCCCTCTTCAGCACCTCCAGCACGGCTTACAGAGCCTGCTGAGGCAAGATGCTCTAAGACAGCAGCCTTCTCCCGCCGGCGCGGCGCGCTCTTCCGCGGAGGGCGCACGGCGCGACCCGCGACAGCCCGCGGGGCAGGGCCGGGCTCGCAGCCGGCGCCGGGGCAGGGGCTGCGGCCGCACTCCAGCGTGGGCACCGGCCCCGGGCCCGCCCGCGGGGCAGCGCGGCCGCTCCGGCCCCGCCGCGCCTCCGCGGGGGAGCGGGGCAGGACCGAGCCGGTGCCGGAGGGGGCGGCGCGCGGCAGCCGCGGGTGCTCCAGCGGTGGCGCCGACCGCGGGGAGCCGCTCGCCGCGGGTCGGGTCGGGTCGGCGCTCGGCCCTTACCTGCGGGAGGTCATGGCTCCGCGGAGCTCCGCGCCGACTGCCCGCACCGCCGCGCCCCGGCGGGGCGCCTGGGCCGCGGGCCGGCGGGGAAACCCCTCCCTGTGACGCGCGGGAATCCCCGCCCTCCGCCCCGCCCGCCCGGGCGGCCCCGCCGGGAGGCAGCGCCCCGCCGCCCCCGGCCCGGCCGCCGCCCGGTCCCGCCCCGGCCCGGGTGAGCTGCCCGGCCGGGCGGGCGGCATCCGGCGTGCCGCCCCTCAGCGGCAGCAGGTCGCGGAGAGCCCGGGGCTGCCGGCAGGCTGGGCCCGCGGCGCGCAGCCTCCCCTCTCCCTGGAGCCTTTCCCCTCCTGGCGCCGGGGCTCCTTCCCCCTCCAGGCTGGCGAGCGCGTTCTCGGCACAGGGCGCGTCCGTGCTCCTCGCTAGGTAGCCCCGCAGCGCCCGAGCCTGGACGGCGTGTGAGATTTCACACCGGCAGCAGTTCCGGGCGGCATTCGGTACCCAAGCACTATCGGAGGTCTCTAGGTTGGGTGGACAAAGGCTTGAGAGTCATTCTACCAAGAGAAGGAAGCAAGCTGCCAGGCACCGAGCATCTGAGTCTGGCACGGCTCAGCCACTTTGCTGTTATCCTGAAACGCGCCCAGCTCAGGGGCCCCTTTGGAGTCAGGAGGGCACGATGTCCCCAGAGTGGCTTCCCCGCCAGCGCCTATGGTGAGACAGCGGTGGTGACGCCCAAATCTTCCACTGGGGTAAGCTGGGGTCAGGTGTGCTATAGGCATGCTGTATGCTCTACACAGATAGAGCACATTTTGCCATCTGAAGTGTAAATTCAGAGGCCTTTAACGAACTCATGTCAAATGTATGCTGCTTCACATAAAAGACAGAAATTAACCCAAAGAAATGCCCTGAATCTGGCACCTTTCATGAATGCTGGGTGAGAAAACAAAGCCAGCTGTCAAAGAGAGAGAAAAAGCCAGGATATAGCCAGCGAGGCCCCCCCGCCCTGTCTACCCGTAGTGGCAAAAATAGCAGCTTTATAACTATAATAAGACTCAGCGAATTCCATGTCTATTCGGGGAATACCCAGAGAGCTGGCAGCAGGAGCCAACTCATTTCTCAGCGAGGAGGACTGGCGGGTTGCATAGCTTTCCTGCGTGCCACTGAATTGCTCACGGGGCAACAAGGACCACAGAGGCCAAATAGCAACCCTGATAACAATGCCCCCTGTCCTCTCCTCCCTCATTTCCCCTGCTATCGAGGCTCCTAGTCACTGGGACCTTCTTTCATAGCACTGAGACTTCATTGTGAGAGACCAAACTGACTTCTGTCTGCGCCTGTCTCATACGACGAGGACCCCTTCTCAGGGCAATGCACATGGTCAGGGGGGACTGCAGTTCAGCTTCTTGGTTAAAAACAGATCAAAAGGAAACTCCTGAACAGATCTGCCCCCTTCTTGTAAGGTACTGGTTTCTAGACACTGTAACTGGGATGCAGATAACCGGTGAAAATGGTCTCCTCCTGCAAGACGTTAGCCCTCCCATCTCCTGGCCATTGGAATGCTTTGATCCCATGGAAGTACCCAGCAGAGAAATCCAGACTCTGGCCTGGGAGCTCTCTGCAGCCAGAACTTCCCATTTTGTTGGTGTTGGGATGGTGCCTGTCCCTCAGGGGACCTGCTGCAACAGAAGCACACGGTGACAACAGTGGACATGCTGGAGGTCTGTGTGACCCCATCTACTCTCTAACCTGCTCTGGCTCAGCTGGTGGCTGGCTGGGAGAGGCTTTGATGGTTCTACCCTGCTGCGGTTCCCCCAGCAAGGACAGATGTTTCAGGCTGCCAGGGGTGGATGGAGGCACCTGCTCTGCTATGTGCCCCAGGAACCTGTGTCTGGCACAGCTGGCCCGGAGGGCAGGAGAAAGTGGGTTTTGGCACCCTACTCAGGAGCTCTGGAGTCCAGTATTTCTGCCCCAGCCCTGAGGCGTTTCCTGCTGCAGGCAGAGGAGAGCATATTTTTAGCTCTAATCTGTATGTTCTCCTGGGAATATCTACAGGGGTGGCTGTAAATGCCACGTGCTAACAGCCAGGACAATGCTGGCAGCATGTCTAGCAGCAAAGAAAAGTCTGAGTACTCCTGGGGAGGCATAATGTCTGTCTTGCAATTACAGAGTGTGTGCCTGGGCTGGAGAATCCCCAGGGGACAGGGCAGAAGGTCCCTGGTGAGAATAGGGTTGACGTACCACCAAAACGTTGGCCACTGCTGGAGGGGAGAAGCAGCCACACGGGACAGGAGACTCAGGAGAAAGCTCATCCGGAGTCTTTGTGTCCAGGTTGATCTCTGGGTTAAGACACCAGACTCTTCACAGGGAGTGGCTCCGAGGATGTTAAGTTCTAGGAACAGTACTCCTGGGTGCCTTTAATGTTTGCAGTGAACAGCTATAAAGGTCCCATTTCAGCTGTGTCAGTCATCTAGAGGAGCACCCAGTGCTACTCAAAGTCACTTACAATTTCCTCCTGAATTGTTCATTGGTATAAGCACAGATTCGCATGCTTGCTTTTCCATTTGCAGGCTGGAAAGGGATAGCTGGGTACCAGGACACAGCCACATCACATAGCTCTCTGGCAGCTGATGTCGGGAATGCAGAGGAAGCAACTGGGATGCCAGTCCGAGGAAGGGAATTCCCCCAGGTGCACTTTGGCCAGACACTGTGAACTAGTCCCATTCCCTCAGCTCCGCATGGGGCCAGGACCCTCATGTTACATCCAGCTGAGAGATGGCAGCTCAGGCAGCCCAGCACCACTGCGTGTGCTCAGCTTTGGGAAGAGGTTTGCACTCCCAGCCACAGCAACAAGAGCTCTATAAACCCTTAAATTCAGGGCTTCTACATAGCCCTGAACTATAGATGCTGTGACAGGCTCCTTTGATGAAGAGCCAGAAAGACCATGTTTATGGGCCAAGTTGTCTACTTATAAACATTGCAGCCCCTTTTCCCCCTGAATAATCACATTTTCCCAGCGAGAGAGGCAGAGGTACATTACAGAGCAGGGTAATGGATCATTACGTGACCAGTCTGAGGCGCAGGCTGCGCCAGCAGCAAAGCAGGGAAAGAAATCCACAGCTCCTGCTCCCCACCACACACGCTGCAAAATGAGGCTAAGCAGCCACGGAGCCGAGGAGTCCAGATCTATTAACGGCCACTACCCCAGGCTACAGGGGAAAGGGATTTGTGGGCGACAAATAACATTCAGTAGAGATTTAGGTCTGGTCCGGCATATTCCAGAAGGACTAGCCCCCAGCAGCCTGACTAGCAGCAGCAACCTCAGGAACCAGCAAGCTGATCAGTCTCTCACTTGACGCTACCCAGCGAAGCACTCGGGAAGCGGGCAGCTGCATAAGGTGGTACACCAGATCAAAAGCCCACGGAACAGCCCCGTGAGACCATTCACACGATCACCAAAGCAACACACCCACTGCCCTTCGCTTCGCCCAGGTCCCCCCATCAGCTTCCCCGCCATCCTGGGGAAGCCTCAGCTCAGTGGCTTCAGTGTGGAGTCAGACGCTTTTAGCCCCGGACTGAAGCTCCTGGACACGGGGGATGCTCACAACTGGCTGTCGGGGTTAGCTGTTCCCAGAGGCTGGTGGTGCCAAAGCAAGCCAGGGATGGGTAAAACCATCCAACGCCAGCTGCCCTCTCCCTCTTGACCGTATCGCCCGATTGCCTTTGATCCCAGTGAGAGACTGGCCAGTCAGGCCTGATGCGCCCGTGGTGCGTTCCCGAGGGCACTGAGCAGGCTGCTCTCAGAGCAAGGGCTGCCAGAAAGTGTGCCCAGGCCATTCCCCTGAGTCATGCTTGCTGCCTGCCCAAGCATGCCCCCGGAGTGCCTTCTGTCCTTTTTTCCTTCCTCTTTCCCCTCACAATGGGTTTTTCCAGACTGTAGTAAAAAAACCAAACCACCACCATGCAGCTGCCAAAGCTCAGCTTTTCCTTCAGGCCAAGACGATGATAGCTTTTTCTTCTACGGCTTTGCCGCAAGCTGGCAAAACGCCTGTGAAAGAGGTACTGACTTTGCAAGTCAGTAATAATAAGGTCATTGTCAAGAAGACGTTGCACCAGGAGGCTGATCTTGAGCAAAACATGGCCCCAGTTGTGAGTTGTGCAACCCCTGTGGCTGTTCCAACACTGGCCTCATTGTTCCCCATTGTGAGTCTTCGACATCTCCATTGTCCATTGAAAAGCCGGTTCCTGCTGAGCCGGTGCAGACAGCAACCAAATGTGCACCATTGCTGGGTATCAAAATGACTCGGTTAGCTAAATTAGCTGCCTCCCAAATGGCAGGAAACCCACGTTCTTTTTTCACTTCACACCACTTGGATGAACATGAGCTCTTGGTTGAACAAAATTCTCCACCTCCCACCTTCTTTTCTTGTAGAAAGATGAGGCTGCAGAGATCAGAGTGCGAGGGTTCTGTCCAGGTGGAAAGGCCCCATTAGGAAAACCTGTTTAGAGCAGGAACTTAAGAGGCTGGTACATCTCAAACCACATCCTGCTTGCATGCTTGCGACTGACTTTCCATGGCTCCTCACCTAACAGAGGGTAAAACCCAGAACTGCTGCCATCAGTGAGAAGCAGGCCACAGAAGCATCACTTCAGTCTTGCTGACATGGCGCGAAGCCTCTTCTGAAAATGCTACCTGAGAAGAGGCGATAAAAGACATGCACGGCAAAGAAAGAAAAGCGAGTGGATACTTGAATGAGTGAAACCATTTGGAGTGTGATCAGATGGCCACAGAGGAGGGGAAGTAAAGACACACAGTTTTCCTCCAGCAAACATTGGGTGAGTAGGATTGAGGTTGGCATATGTAAAGAGGCTGCATTTAGAAGATACAGCAGGTACCTGCATAAGCCACTCTGGCTCTAAGGGAGATAGAGAGGGGGATGCTGGTTTGACTTCACACAGTATCTTCTGCCCACCAGTGAGCAAGCGTGAGGCACGCAGTACGAAAAGAATAAAAAAGCAACAGGCCCCTTAAAAAGACATTTAATAGTTTTCAAACTTTATTTCATGGTGATTGACGAAAGACACAAGTTAGTAATGGTTATATCATGCTGCTCCTCTACTGTGCATTGCCCTTCAGAATTCATACAGCAGTTCACAATGGTCATTAATTTACCCTATAAATGAAGCCACGTGGACATCTTTCTCTTAAAAAAAGCAAAAAAAAAAAAAAAAAACCCCAGGAAAAAACCAAACCTCAATGTCTTTTTTTGTACATACATGTTATAAACGCTATTAAAAATAAAGCCGAAGTTAAGTGCACAGCCCCTAGGGAGCACTGCTGAATCTGACCTTGGTTCAAGATGCTTGACAACGAGGACGCAAGGTCCTGTTTTAAGGCATTTCCAAGCCCCGGCAAAAGCTGACAGAGTTTTTGTTTAGTTGGTTTTTTTGCAGTGACCCTGGCTTCATTTCAGTGGCATTCTAGAAAATTAGCAGCTTCCTCTGCGCATGCCCCTCTCTCCCTGGAGTCGGCAGGTTCAGCCCTCAGCCTCGGCCAACGCAGCTGCATTGCCCAGCTAGAACTCACGTTCTCAAACGCAGATCGAGGGTCTCGCACTTCCCTCCCATCCCACCCCGTCCTGCAGTCCTAGTTAGCCCCCATCTATCTACACCTCGTGATCAAAATACAGCAGTCCATCCCTTTCACAACACAGTCACAGTACTCCCCACCAGGAACCACAATTTATATACAGTAGCCACTTAAAATGTGGTATTGCCACACACACAGCCACCCCCCCCACCCCCCCGGAGGCTCCATCCCACAGAGGGTGCAGCCCCCCGTGAAATATTTAACCCCTGGATTTTCAGAGGAATGTCAATAGATTAGGCATAGATTTGGCAGGGGCAGGAGGGATAGATTTCTTTTAATAAAAAAAAGAAGAAAAAAGAAACCCAAGTGGTTTTACACTACGGTCTTCCCCTTTGTTACACCTGTGTTCAGAGCTCACCCTGAGAAAAGTAATTTGACTTTTCATGGCTCAAAATTCAGTGCCAAGAAACAACATTTTTAAAAAGAGTGCACTATTTTGTAAAGGTACACTACAAGGTGTGCTAGAAATCTCTGGCAAAATTGCAAACTGATGGCACCCTGGATATTAATTAACACTTGATACCTGGCGGGATCCTTCAGATTAATTCTGTACGCTGCATAAAGCAGGTTTTACACAGAGCAATGCCAGCTGCCATCTCAGGGTGGGAAAGGGACACAGTTGTGTCCCAGTGGTAAAGGGACATAGATGCTACACAGCATCAGTAAATTCTTCCCATGGAGAAGGAACCTGAATGGAGCGGGTCATTTCTTTCATAGCTGCAATCTCTTTGTTCTTCTCCCGCTTACGGGAGATTCAGGGTTTGCACGCAAATCCGCGCTGGTTGACAGACACTTGCAAACATGCATACATTCACTCAGAAACACACATGCCGGCTTTGTAACTGGCACCCCAGTATTTGCTTTCAAGATCTGCATGGGGAAGAGCATACTTACAAAAACCTCCTCCCAAACACTACTGCCTCTACAGCTGACTCGCCCCATTCCCATTTCAGCTGTTGCCGCTGGGCTGGCAGTATCCAAAGGAGCTTTGATCGTGGCGTGGAAGACCCTGCACTGCACTGGGCAGTGCGAAAACTTGAAGTCAAAGGTAAAACTCCGGTTACTCTTCACGGGAGAGGCTCTAATACCAGAATACATGCTGGCCAGCTGCAAGCATCCTCATGGTAGACAGAGGGCAAGTCATGCCTGGAGGCTGGAAAATGGACATGGGTCATCCAATGGATTTTTTTAAAGTGAAAAGGGACCCAGTCCCCATGCCCTCACAGCCGGTTTGACAGTGCTCGAAGAGGGAGAGCACTTCCAGCTCTTGAAGACGTGCTGCAAGTTCTCACTGGTGCACGGGAGGGCAACACTTGGTACACAGAAACTCTTGGTGGGAAGAGCAGCCAGGGCAAGCAGGTGGTTAGGACATGTCTGGATAAACACAAAGCGTGGAAATGAGGTTTCACAGCTGCTTCTGCACATGTCCAAGAGGAGGAGGAGGAGAGCCAACAGAGAAATCAACATTTCCCCCACAGCACCTCTCAGTCCAGCAAACAGTCATAAGACAACCAAAGAGCAATGCTTTTCTGCCTGCTCAGAGCAGACCTTGGTCTCTCTTCCAGTGCATGGCATCCCTGATTTTAACAGAGCATAAGGGAGAAAAGCACTTGAGATTCTTACACACATAAATTATAGTGAGAGGAAGGCGGGGAGGAGGGAGATAGGGTGAGCACAGGGCCAGGAGAAGGCTTGGCAGAGCCAGGCCCCGGAGCAGGGCGGCAATTCCCGCTTCTCTCTGACGGCCGCTTCCCTGCTCAGCCAGCGCGGCAGAGGGGACTTTGGGGCTGGGCCCGAGATGGGAAGGCGGTGAATCCACAAAGGCCGCGCATCTCGCCAGCACCGGCATCCTTTCCCCCGCAGGCGTGAACGACCACCCAAGAACACAAGTAAGGAGGGGGAAAAATAACCCAAAAAGAAGCTTCAAGTATGAATAAGATTTACAATGCAGGTGCAATGGGGAAGTTCTTCTGTCACTTCTTGGAGACTTGGTTCAAGGTTTGTTCTTTGTTGCTGTTTGATTAGAGTCTGACTGACCTGGATAGACTGCAACCGAACAAATAACCCAAACGAAAAGGTGTTTCCTCCCCTCCCTGTCCCCCCTCCCCCCAAAATATAAAAAGCAATAAGTTTACAAAAATAGAAAATAATTACAGCAATAGGCAGGAGGGAGGGAAGGAGAAGGGAGGGTCCCTGGGGGTCTATTTGGCTGAGCAGTGTAATATTGTGGGGTTGTTTAAAGCGTCCTCCACCAGATGCAGTTCTTGGCGGTCGACAATCACGTCCCTTATGCAGCCAATAAACCCCGTGCTGTAGGCCTTGGGCAGCTTGTGAGCCACACTCAGCTTCTCCACTCCCCCTGCAAGAGACAGCACAGAAGGTCGGGTGGGAGGACAAAGGACACGCTGCTGTGGGGGCCAGCAGCGTCGCATGCTCACGCACACACGCGCAGTGCCGGCGCTGCGGGGAATGCCCTCCTCGGCAGCGGGGAAGAACCTCTTTCCGGGCCAGTATTTAGTTTCATTTAAATCAGAGAAATGCCACTTCCAACCAATACATGCAAGTTTCCCGAAGACACTTAAAGCAGTAACTTGCATTGTAAAATACCAATTCAACTTAAAATACTTCATTTCCTTGGAGGTTGGTCCCAAATTCAAACTAAATTTAATTTCAGTTACTGAAACGTCAACTACGGCTCATTCCAGGCCCTGAATTATGAAAGCAAACAAAACCTTTGGAAAAGCCAGTGGGGAAGCCAAGCAAAAATTTCTCATGGAAAAATTCTGCTTTCCGCATAACTTCTAGGTTGATTTCAGAACAAGAAATGGCATCTGGGATACTGTGTTTTCAGACGTAAGGCTACATTTTTGAATATGAACTCTTTTGAAGTTCCAGTCAGACCTGAAACTACAGCCTTAGACTGGGAAGATAAGAACAGATGCTTCCGAGAAGAGTGAAGAGAATCTAATTCACTGTTTCCTCATTAGAGATGATCAAAACCCCCAGACGAACATTTCTGTCCATTGGCTTCTGTGGCCCTCGTGCCCCCCTCGCAATCCTGAATGCTAGGACTGCTACAGCACCTGCCTGAGGCAAAGCCCAGCCCTTCACTTACAGATGGAGAGTTGGGTCATGCAAGTTCCTCAAGAGATGAACAAAGCCCAGGACCCGCGGCATCCCCTATCACCGAGCATCTTTCTTTCATCCCTTCAGGCTCCAAAAAGGACTTTACTACCCTCTTAGCTCAGATTACTACTGGTTATATTTAAGCACAATTATCCTACACTTGTGGGTGGTTTTCTTGTTGATTTGAGCTGTTACAGGACAAATCTAGCCCCTGTCTGTGCTGACAGATCTGCCACAGGCAGTGTGAGGGTAAAATTCAGTGGGCTAAACTCTGTGTTTGCAGGGTCAAAACACTTATGTCAACACAAATGGAACTGACTCTGCTGCACACACAGGCACGTTCTGGCATGTCTGCTTATTCTATGTTATGCAAATAAAGCAACATTTAAAATGTGGGTATTTACATATTTCCAGGCAGAAGTAGCCTTCTCTCAATTCAACCATTTCACCTTTGGGAACCAGAGTTACCCAATCAAGTAACATTCGAGAGGCTCGTGAACTGACGGAGGCTTCCACACCTGGGGGGAAACTGGCAGGTGGGAGCACTCCCAGTTTGAAGAGGGAGAGGGTGTCCCATGCCATCGGCAGCACGAGATCCAAAGCCACAGGCCAGCTAATGGCTCTCTTCAGGGGACATGGTGTCGTGGAAAGCACTTGGTAAAGCCAACCCTTCGTCCCTCGGCATTCTGCCCTAGTAGGCAAAGAACAAGCTGGGGACTTTTTAGGTCAAACCTGTCAAAGCCACCCGGGAGGCAAAGGTGTCCCATTGAAACGAGTGAGGGAGCATCACCTCCAGCTCTGAGCCTCTGAGCAAGGGGCAGAGAGGAGGTTCACCCTTTCCACACCGACTTACCCAGCCACAGGGCCCCATCTGTATCTAGCTGTGTTGCACCAAGTGGAGAAGAGCCAGCAATGGGGGCTTCGTTGCCAACTTGAAGGGAACCTTCTCTCTGTACCCTGCTCCCGGAGGGAGGGAAGAAGAAGCAGAAGATGATTAGCAACCTTAGAGAAAAAACCCAGGGCCGCCCTCTGCTTTACGCTAAATCCAGACCCTGGGCACCATCGGCCCTTCTCCACCTGGAGAGGAGCGGGGAGCAGAGCTCTCTCAGGTGTGTAGCACAGAGCAGTCCTCAGTGCAACGCCTCCCCGGGGAGCGCCACGCAGCCGGCGGCAAGCGCTCCCCTCCGGCATCCCCGGGCATCCCGCAGCCCGGCTGCCGGCCCAGCCAGTGGCCACAGCTTCCTCCCGCGCCCTCCAGACCCATCAGCAGAAATCCCTGGCATGCCAGCCGCATGATCTGCTTACCACTCCCACCACCAATAAAAATAAAAGGGACACGGGCTCAACACGAACAGAATGTCAAACCCTCAGCCAGCTAAAATAAAAGGCACGAACCTTTCGTACCTCCTTGAGCCTGCCCCTTTGACATTTCCAGGCGTGTCACAACACGCACCCCTCCAACGCGGCACTGCCCACATGCCTCTCCTCTATTATTATCCAAGAAGAGGAGTGACCCTTGGGGATCACAGGGCATGGAGCCACGGCCATGACTCAGGCTCCCTAGTTCACAGACCAGTCTGCCACGGTCCCACTCTCCCCTCCTGCTAGCCTTCACACCTGTATGCTTTGATATGAATCCACTGGTTGGTGTTCACTGGGACTGTGGATCGTAGGACGACTGGCTTGGAGCCAAGGTCGTAGGTCATTTGTACGAAGCCATCCACTATGGCAAGGGCGATGTAGTCTGATCGGTCCAGCCCCTTCCCACTCCACAGGATCAGCCCCTGAGTGGCTTCTGTTTTGATGCTTAGTTCAAAGTGGTTCGATTGCAAGGCCTTCTCGCTGCATGAGGAGATGGGAGCAGGGGAGAAGATAGACCAGAATTAAAAACATGGCTACAAAAGCAACAGGCAGCCAGTCAGCTCCTCAGAACAGCATTCTCTGTTCCCAGCCAACGAGCTCACCTGCTGAGGATAACCTTCAACTGACCTTTGGCATCAGGAGATGCATGGGGTCTCAGTCCCTACCTGCTGCGCTTGAGTGGTTGCAGCCTTTGCAATATCCCAGGCCTGCTCAGAAGGCCTGGTGCATGACTGGGGGAGCAGATGGAAAGCTCTAAACCAGGCCACAGGATCAAAGAAATGTCCCTTCTGCAGGTCTCTAACCCAGCTCCCACTCAGAGCAGGACCATTGCCAGCGTGAGGTGAGGGCAGCCGTGGCTCTGCCCAGCTGAGCGTGGGAACCCCAAGACTGGAGCTCCTCTATCTTTCTGCTGACCTAAGCAGGGGCCGCACAATTCTCCTAGGGATGAAGTGTTTTTCCCAACATCCAGCTTGAACCTCCAAAGACACAGGCTGGGGCTACTGCCCCTTGCTTTTGCCCTCTGTGGAGCACAAAGTTCAGACACATCAACCCCTGCAAGCTGTGACACACAAGTCTTGGGTTTGCCTCCTCATATGCAGGTGCTGAAGGAAGAGGCCTGTTACGTGGGCTGGTGAACAGTACCAGGCTGGCTCCTACCTGGCCAGCAGAAGGGTTTTCCCCACAGAGCTGCCTTTGATTTGGGAGAGGTCAGAACAAAGAAGGCTCTGTTGGCCAGACTGCGAGGGTGCAGGCAGCAGCTGAGCTGGGGTCGGTACCGTCTCACTACCCCACTGGCAGGCTTCGGAGGTGCAAGCAGAGCCAAGGTGCCTGGGGACCACTGCTCCCCAGGCTGTCACCACGCAGCCATCAGCCTCGGAGGCATTTGCTGCCTCTGGTGACCAAAGTCCAACAGGAACTTGAGGCTGGGGACTGTGAGGCAACGAGCACCCTGCAGTTTGAAGGGGATGGAGACTTGTCCACAGAGGCAGCAAAGCCTTCTTTCTCCTAGAAGCACTGTCTTTTCCCAAGGGAGGAATGAAGAAAGGACAGGATTTCCCCCACACTGGCATCCCCTTCTTTGCTCAGTCCCTTTTGGAACAGGCAAAAGACTCTTGGCAACAGGTGAGGTTGCCATACGGAGTCACCAGCCACTCTCCTGGGATGCCCTGAGACACACTGCTGACACATGTGCACACTTAGACCAGATGACATGGGCAACACAGACAGCTTTTTATTCCCAAGGGACACTGTGCCCAAAGGGCTGGACGAGGGCTCTGCATGAAGGTAACTCAGCTTCTCCCCTCACTTGTAGCTATTTGCTCTCTAGGTCCCCCAGGAACGAGAAGCTGCATAGGAGCTGCTGTTCCTGTGCTGGAGGGACAGGGCTTCCTTCACGTTCACCTTCTTCACCTGCAGAGCTGTATCCCTTATAAATAAAAAGCCAAGGGTATGGACACACAGAACACGCACGGAGACAGAGACATGCTGAGGCAGCAACGGCAGAGCACGAGACACAAAAGCTGAAAGCCTGGCACAGACTCACCTGGGCTCCGCAGGATAGTCCAGCGCTTCGGGACTTAGATGCAGGAAGAAAGGGGAGCATGCGATAAGCGCAGGACAGCGGAGGAGACCCTTCCCTCCCACCCTGCTCACAGACAGGGAACAGCCCTGCCCAGCAGCAACAGCTCTTCCCCCTACACCATGCCCAGACTGAGAAGCCTGCCCAGCATGAGCAGGAAGCCTCAGCCACTGTCCTTGGGGCCGAGTTTCCTCAAGCCAGTGAGACAAGTTTGCAAGTTGTTGCTTAGCCAGGGTGAGCATAATAACGCCAAAGAGCGAACACAGCCCTGTCCCAGCGGCGCAGGCGCTCTGCGATGCTCTCCTGGGTCAGGACATCAGTGGTCCTGCTAGTCACCCATGCTGCCCCGCTGGGATGAGTATCCAGCAAAGGGTCTCACTGACAGGACAGTGGGCAGCACTGCTGGGGGAAGGGAGCTTTTGGTCTGTGGCCCTGCTCGAGGACCCTTTCCTGGGAAGCCCTGCAGGCAGACCTCAGGCTGGTTTTTTGGGACGTCGCAGAGCGGGCTCCCATCTAGGCAGATAGCTAAATCATCACATAAGGCCTCTGAGTCAGCCTTGCGGCACTTGGGCAGCAGGGTGTGCATGGAGAAGGGGAAACCCGGGACCCCAGCTGTCCTGCTGGCACTGCCTGCAAGCGTTAGGGGCTACAGGCCTGGCATGACAATCAGCTCTAACTAGATGTATATATATAAATGTATGTTGAAAAAAACCCGTACGGGCATGTCATGGCCAGCAGAGCCGAGAGAAGCAATCGGAGTGTTAGTCCTGCCCAAGGCACACCCCGATGTCTGCCTGGAGGCAGAAGAAACTACTTTTTATGGGCAGCCCAGTGGGTCCTTCAGCCCTGGCGGGGCTTGCGAGTGCCGCTGCCAAATCCCAGCAGAGGGGTCTGGGGAGAAGCACTAAGCTCCCTTGCAGGATGGGGCATGCACAGCCAAAATAGGCTGGCTCGGGCAGGGAGGAGGCTGGGAATGGCAGTCTTCCCTTTGCAGCGCACTGGGAGAGGCAGGACACAAAGGTAGCAGCTTTCTGCTCATCTGCAGGGATGCGGCCCGTGTCCGTGCAGAGGGACAGCTGGGCACTCTGCCACATGGCATTGTCGCGCAGGCCACTACAGCCCTCCCGTTGCTGTAGGGCACTGTCTAGCTTAGGAGGATGCTTGGCTCCTAGAAAGCCCTTCCCAAAACACCAGAGCAACCCAGAGCACCTCCCAAACTGTTGTGAACACGCAGCTGATGGGCTCTGTGGTTCCCCCGGTGTTGACATGCATGCGTGCACGCAACTCAGCCTCCCGAGCCTCTGTCTGACCCCAGCTTGCAGAAAATGAGGTGAAACGGGGATGTGACAGGCAGGTATTGGTCAAACTCTCCCCCATGTAGTGGGGAATACAGCTGCGTCAACCAGTGCTTCTCTTCCACTCCTGCCACTCGGCCAGACAAACAGACGGCAAATCAAGAGCTGTCAAGCCCGCTCGAGGGAAGAAGCCCTTCTCCCCATCTGCCTGCCCAGGCCCTTCTTCAGCCCCCCCGGCCGCGCTGCATGTTGTGAGGGGCTGCCCGTGCACTCCCGAACATGGGGAACGTTCTCCTAGCACCCAGCCTGGCCTCCTCGCTATGGCAGCAACACCATATTCGCACTGGAGAAGTCAGGGCAGGGTTAGCACCCCTTACTTCCATCGCCAATGCCTTTGCTGCTGACAGAGAGGGAAGTCACAGGAACTTTCTTCTTCCATGCTCATCCACGTAAACTAAGGCTAAGTTGCAGCACGCTGCTGGGACAACGCCTGGCTGCAGCAGAGCCTGGCAGCGTAGCTCCTGCTGCGTCTTGGCTGCGTTTGGGCCCCTCTACAGCCACCAGAGCTGCAGTCGGTACCTGGGTCCTCCTCACCCTGAAACGGGAACGCCTGCCCACGGCAGACCCCTGGGAGAGGGCCTGTATTCCTGCTCCCACACCTGCCCTGCGCTCCCCTGCGGGTGGGCTGGCGGTTAGGGTGGCAATGGGAGACGTGGTGGAGGGCAGATGACGGTGGGGAGGAGCTGGGCAGCGGGGAGGACTGTACTTACGCAGGGATCTCATTGGTCAGGTGGCTTGAAAACAAAGAAACAAGGACATTGAGAAGAGACGGACAGACAGAGACCGACAAACAACCACTCAACACAAACGCCCTCCCCAGGCAGGGTGTTAGGGCAGCAGGGAGTCTGAGGGTGTAAGAGGCAGAGGGACAGAGCCTTATCCTGTCCCACAGTGCCGTGGAGCTGGGAATTAGCCACGGGGCCTGTAGGAGCACAGTGCTGAGGAAGGGTACTGAGCCAGGCTGTAGCGGACTGAGAGTATCCTGTAGGAGAAATCCAGCCCAGAGGCTGAAGAGGACCTCAGCCAGCAGCTGTGTACCAGGCTCTGCTTATCTTGAGAGAGAAGTGCCAGTGACCAGTACAGCCACAGAACACGTACCCGTAGCCCATGGGGTCAGGGTCAAGCAGAAGCTGGAGAAGGCTAGCCAGGTCCCGCAGCAGCGACAGCCTGTCTCTGCTGGGAGAGCTGATCCTTGCTGCACAAAGAGCCACGGAGACAAAGGAGCTGGCAAACGGGCGTGAATTAAGCCACAGGCAGAGCTACCTCTCCCCTCAGCACAGCTCACCCAGCCCACAACCTGATCCTGAGCACATGGGTAAAGAAACGCACCGAACCAGGAGCAGGGCACAGGCCACATCAACCATCTTTGTGGAACACACTCAGCCAGTTTCATCCCACTCCCAAATCAGACTATGCTAACCCAGAAGGTGGCCCACATGGCCCAGCATCCAGACCTGAAGCTGGCCAGGCACTGCCATTGTGGGGAAAGCCCTTTGCCAACAAAGGGGTAAGGGCTGGAAGCGGGTGCTCATGGCCCCAGTTTGCTTGCCCCTCTTTAAGCACTGCACTTGGACTTCTTCAACGCTAGCTCTTCCTCCTGCTAACAGCCCTAAGTCCTTGTTTTGATCTTGGTTCAGCTCAGCAGCCAACTTACCTCTTTGTCACGGCATTGTGGTACTCCATGTATGTCCTACCGTCAAAAGCAATGGCCTCTGCATCTCCAGCAGCCTTCTCGATGATCACTGGAGGTGGGAAAAAAGAAGAGCTGTCAGGCAACGTAGCACGGCCTGTCTGTCTTTGGAGACTAGGAAAATCCCCCTTTACACTGAGCATTCATAAAAGGACGAAGGCATGCACAAACCTGCCATCCCTTGGGGCAGGTCAGCACTGTGGCACTCTAAGCAAGCCCCCGGAAAGCTTCACTGTGGCTTTAAAGCCCATGAGTTTGGACCATCTCCCTGTTTCGCAGCCAACTGTCATGAAATCTGCAGCCTTGTTGGTTCCGTGGCTGAAGCTGGGGAGAAACCTGGACACTGTGATGGCCCAAGTGCTAATCTCAGGGAGGTAGCAGGAAAGAAACCCTGATCTGCTACAGCACCAAACCACGTTTCCCTGCCCCAGGCTGCTCCAAGTGAGCACAGCAACACAAGACAGGGTCAGAGTGCACTGACAGGAGGAGGTGACAGGGCTGGGTGATCTACCCGTGGGCAGCAGCATTTGCCCTGCCACATGCAGTATAGTGCCTGCATTTCCCAGAAATGGCATTGCCTCGGCTTCACAGCTGCACAAGAGTGCCAGCCTGCAAATGCCACAGCTAGCTTCCCCTGGATCCCTCCCAGCTTCCACAAGGGCAAGACCTCAGGCTTGGCCTAAACGGTGCGCTGTCCTGCTGCCACCAGCTAATCATAGAAGCAGTCTGGCTAGTGGGTGAGGGTCCACGGCCAGCCCTACCCTGGCAGTCTCACCTTTCTCACAGTGAGCCCCGGAGAAGCCCCGCTGGCAGGCACACTCATAGCTCTCTAGCCGCGGGCTGCAGGTGCCTCCATTCTGGCAGGGACTGGGTTTCTGGGTACAGGGGTGGCCTCGGAACAGGGAGATCTCAATGGCGCTGCGGATGTTCTGCTCCTTCAGCACAGGCACGCCCTTGATGGAGATCTGACAGATGCAAGCGAGAGGAAGCACAAGAATCAGCCTTCACCACCCCAGCTCTCTGCGGGGCTGGTGGGAGGACAGAGACCAGCACCCTCGGGGGGACCAGCCCCAAGCCCCCATGTTCCCGTGACACACCCTCACCTCCCCTTCTGCCACCCACCGCTGCCACTTTTCAGCTGGGTGTGCTCCCGTGCACATGGACCCACGTGCCGGGGCAGACTGCTCCCAGGCCCGTCCTCGCTCCCCTCCAGCGATGCCAGTGCGGGTGGCACGTCCCCCAGCCAGACACCTGCCCCAGGCTGCCCGGCACGGCCTTACCCTCTGCACAGCTCCGTCGAAGCTGGTGGAGATGGCAGCTGCTCGAGCTAGCTTGCTGAAATCAGGGGCTCCCCCCACATAAAATGGCTCCTTCAGGTTCAGGAAGGTGTGAGGCACCTGGGGAGGAGAGGGGAGAAGGTGAGATGGAGGTGTCATCAGGCTATCCCTGAGCTGCAAGCTGGGCACGGGGCCCAGCTCTGCGGGACTACAGGAGGCCGTGAGCAGGGCGGCCCTGCAGGCAGAGCGGGCACCCGCGCACAACCAGACACCGGGCTGGTGGGAAAGCAAGCAACACCCGCCTGTCCCCCGCAGCCCCCCGCACTCCCCGCCCTCCTCCCTCAAGGCACTGGGAAGCGTCCTGGGGCAGGGCCAGCGTGGGGCTCCGCTAGCCATCTCTGCGGAGGCCGGAGCAGAAGAGCCCCTCGGAAAGCACGCCGGGGGCCCGGCACAGCCTCTGCTGCGGCCGAGCGAGCAGGACCGCCCTGCCCCGGGGCGGGCAGGAGGTGGGCTGGGCAGGGAAAGGCAGGCTGGGCTCAGCACCCTGCTTGGGAGTGCGTCCTCACCTCCTCTGTTCCGGGTGCTGCTCCTGCCCCAGCCCGGCCGCCCCGCACACTTTGCAGCCCTCTGCCTCCCTGCCCGGCCCGCCGGCTCCTGCAGCCGGCCACCAGCCACAGCACTGCCAGGGCGAGCCGCTGCCGAGCAACGGGGAGCGGATGAGCTCCACGTATCTGGCACCAAACCAGGCTGTGTAAAGGGCGCTGGTTCCAGCGAACCTCCTCCTGCCGAGCTGCAAGGTCTTGCCTGCTAGCAGGCACACAAGGAAAAGATTTCCCGTGAATTTAATCTTGGGGAGATGCTGTTCTAATGCCCTCAGGCATGGAGGCCTCTGGCTTCGTGTGGCCCCCAAAAGCAAGTAAGCAAATACTGCTTCAGTTTTGCCAGGGCTAGTGTTTAAACCCAAACTCATACCAGAGGGATTCAGCTTGGGTTCATCCAGCTGCCACAGGTCCCCTACAGCGAATGGCTAGAGGAGGTTCTTGGGCATCTCACATGGCTGCGAGCTTGGAAGAGAAAAACCCCCTCCTTGCTGTCACCCTGCAGCCCCAACTGCACAGCACGGAAAGTCCCAGGCGAGTCTTCAGCCACATGGCTCCCGGGCACACAACAGGAGCAATGTCCCCTCCTGCGCACCCGGGGTGGACCCAGAGGCACAGCAGCGAGACAAAGAGGTGGTTACGTGAATCACTAGCTAATGCTTTGTGGAGTTAACACGAGAAACATGACCGGGTAAACTGAAATGCTTCAGAAACAAAATGTAACTAACAACTGGCTGGAAATTAATGATGGAAACGGAAACACGTGTGTCTAATCTACACAGATCCTAAAGCTGCTTGGTCAGATAGGAAGGGGAGTGGGTGAAACACTGAGATCTGAATGGAAAACAAAAAAGAACAACGTGCCAATGGCAGATGAGATGGAGGTGCAATGGGTCATACTTATCTTTACCTTACGGGATTTCTGGGATCCAGACAGCAGGGGAGGGAAAAATACAAATGAAAATCAGAGGGAGAGAGAGAAAGAGAGAGAGAAAAGGGAGATCAGTGGGTAACATCGTAACATGCAGGGCTGCAAGACTTCCCCTGCAGCCAGTGCCTGGCGTAGCCAGGGAAGGGGAGCTGCAGAAGGCACCAGGAGGGACCGCTGCCACCCTGCCAGCTGCGGCAACCTTCACTTGGAGAGAAGCTTGAAAAGACGAGAGCGAGCCGAGGAAGAAATCCCTTCTTTTGCAGGAATGCTGCATAATCTTGATGCTGCACTTCTAAGTGGATCTTAAGGATGAGTTCAGCAGCACGGGGCTTTTCCTACATTATCAGCTTCCCTACTGGGAAGGTGGATGAAAGGAAGGCCAGTGGCCCTGCCACGAAACCCCAGGGAACTGCAGTTTGTGCGGAGACAGAAGTGCAGAGGGGACAGGGCACAGGGAGAAGTCAGAGCGGCAAGCTGCCACTTGGAAAGAGAGCAGAGGAGGCACTAATGCAGTCAGCAGCAGCAGTGCAGCAGGGTTTTTACTACTCCGTGACCTCCTCCGGCGGAGCTCTCTGTGCAGCCAGCGCTGTGCAGGGCTCTCGAGCGCAGCACCAAGGGTACGGGCTGAAACCCACACGGGCCCAACGCGGTGGCAGCGCAGGCTGCAAGGGTGCCTCGCGTACCCGCCCCAGTACAGGGACAGTCGAGGACCTGCAAAAAGGGGGTGGTGGTGCGCGTGCTCCTGTGTGAGGGCGGCTCGGTCAAACACATTTCTGAAACCACGGCCTCAAGAATCAGGGCATGTGTGTCACTGGCAAAGGGGCTGCAGCTCTGTGTGTGGTGGGGGACAAGGAGGGAGGAAGAGCTGGAAGAGGTGTGCAGTTGCTGTCCTACAGCACCAGGGCCAGGCTGCAGAGCAGCTAGGAGAGCCAGGCAAGCTCTGCCCTGCAGCATCCTTGTCTTGCCTACTCCTCCTCCACCCTTAAAGCCATGCATCACAGGGGTTAAAAGCCCACGAGTCTGGGAACTTCTCGGCTCATTTCACACGTGACAGGAACAGGGCTGGAAGCCCAGAGAGCTCTCCCTGGCCCATCAACTTACCGGGGACTCTCCCATCACCCTCTCGCCGTTGTTGATTCTCATTACCCCTTTGCGCCCATTCCTCTCCAACAAGACACTCATCCAAGTGTTGAGGGGAACCGGCTCTTTACTCCTGGTGGTGAGAAGGGAGGAGAGGACACACGGGTGAGAGCTCTGCCATCACCACCTGCCAAGACAGCGCTGTAAACCCGCCCTGGCCAGCTGGGGCTGTCCCAGCTCGCAGCCGCACAGCCAGCCTGGCATGAGCCTGGGAAAGGGGCACAAGCCGGGGGCAGGCCCAACTCTGCCCTGTCCCGCAGAGGGGCAGCCGACCAAGAGCCATTACTGCAAACAGCCGAGGCCAGTATGAAGCCTGCTCCCCCCTGCTTCCTTACAGTTTTCTGGAGAAGGGAGCTCAAAGCCAGTGCTGGACACTGAAAGCCACCACTGTCCCTCATGCCTCCGTCGTCACCACCACCCTGACGAGCAGCTCCCCAGCCTGCAGCCCACCCTACCTGAGCACAGCCGCCCCTTTGCCCAGGTCATATCTGTACTCCAGATAGCCATCATGTAAGGCCAGAGAGACAAAGTCCCCTTTGCCATCTGTCTTCTGGCCGTTGTAGAAGATCATGCCACTGGGGTTCTTGGCCAGGAACACAACTTCCATGGACATTTTGTCCCTGAGGAGAAAAGGATTATGGATACTCTCCAATCCAGCTGCCCACACGCTCCCTCTACCCCTGCACGCCAAGCCCTTGGAAGACCTCTGCCTGCCTGGGAGCACAGCTATGGCAGAGAGATGCCACCCCTGTAAGGCACCCTTGCTGGGTAAGAGATCCGTCTGCCACATTCAGGATGCTGCTCCGCAGTGCCTTTATGCCCAGCCCGCTGCAACGCCAAGCACCCAGGGTGCAGCGCTGGCTCAGTCTGGCTGCAGGGATTCTGGCAATGCCAGTCCCTCTGGACAAAACCTCCAGCAGACAAAAGGGAAGAACTCTCGGGAGAGCCAGCGTGTGACAGACGAGGCTCAGAGCGCGAGCTCTCTCCCTCGCATCAGCCACGCAGGCGATACGCTCATCTGCCCCTCTCCCATTCCCTGGCACTTACTGGAGGTCAGGAACGAAGGTCTGCAGCCCATTCAGCTCCAGGTAGGAGAAGCCATTGAACTCCGGGAGGAAGGGCATGGTGTGGTCCTGCTCTGTCACTGGGCACAAACGAGGGAATGGTGAGGAAGGGGAGGCAGAGCAGCTTCAGCCAGTGCCCCAGAGCCACAGCAGGCAAGGTCTCCTGGCCACCCAGGCTGGGGAAATCAGCACTTTCAGTTCCACCCCCTTCCCCAGACCCGCTCCTCTGCCAGCTCCCGTCCCACCTAGCTCGCAGAAGTCTCCTTCCCGGCCCATGGGACAGGCGCACAAGGCACCTCCCTCTGGCAGCACCAGGCAGGTGGCAGAAACGTGGCAGGGCGTAGGGTCGCAGGGATTCCTCTCGTCGGCACACGTTGGGCCTGCAGCGGAGAAGGCAGCCTGTCACATCAGCATCTCAAACCAACAGCCATCAGGTACGATTTGGCCAGAGACAAATGTCTCTGATGTCTCCTGATGCCCTGCCAGCCTTTTTCTCCTGTCTCAGGTTGGGTTCCCGTGACCCAAGAAGCACCCCGCAGCAGATCCCACAAATAGCAGATGATACCCTTGCCAGACTATGCCCCTAAAGTGCAAGGGGAAACTTTTTTGTGCATGAGAACAGATCTTGGCCCTTGTCTTGTGTGCATCTGAATAGGTCTACATTCTAAATTTATTGACCTCACTGATGTGGCTTCATCCTATGCTTCTCCCTCTAGCCCACTGCTGACACTCCACACCACGTCCCTCCCAGCTGTAGCTCCTAACATGAGACCCAGAGGCTCTGGGATCCCTCAGGGCCAGCCAGCAGGATCAGGAGCCCCCTCCCCGTACCGGTGTAGGTGTAGAGACACTCGCAGTGGAACATCTCTGCCTCCTTGACATGGCAGATGCCACCATGGTGACAGGGGTTGGGGTGACAGGGGTCGTTGCCGCACTCGCCCACGCCGCTGCCATACAGCACATCACTGCCTTTCTCCCGCAGGTCATACATCTGGTTGTTCACGTCCAGGAGGCGGATGCAGCCCTTCAGGCCGGTCGTAGCTGCGGTACGATCTGCCACCCTGAGGGGACAGAGGACAAAGTGGGTGGGGGTTTTTTCCCCAAGGACAAAAAAGCAGAGGCCCTCCAAGCATGTGGCTGTGCTCCCCAGCAGGGTGTTAAAAGGCCCCCCGGGCCCAGAGAAGTCCTGCTCCACAATGACCCCCCAGCCACTGCCCGAAGCCTGCTGACAGGCAGAAGGCTGCAGCCACCTCTGCCCGCAGCAGCGGCAGATGCCGCAACACCCAGGGCAGCGGTCCAGCGCCCTCACTCACGCAGCCATTTGGTCCTCCGGCGCTCCCCCGATGAACAGGTCCGTGTCGAGGTTGAGTCCGTCGGTGCCCGTCGGGCTCTCCCCGCTGACGTGGGGCTCCCCGTCGACAGACAGCATGCCGCTGCGGCGGTTGCGGTTCACCACTAACTGGTGCCACTTGCCAGGCTCAACACGGACCTTGCTGGTGATGACGCCCGTGCCGGAGCCAGTGTTGAACCTGGAGCAGAAGAGGGGGAGGCCTGTGTCTGTGCCACCCTGCAGAAAGGTGACATCTGTGCCATGCCATGGGGGCTGCTCCGTTCCAGGGAGAAGCTGGGAGCACTCAGGAGCCGCCCCTCTCTCCCCACCTCTGGACCAGGCTGTACTTGGAGCACACAGCTGTCCTCCACTGAGCATCGGGACTGACTGCCTGAGACCTGGTCTGGACTTTGCAGCTCCCGAGCTCTGCCCTCCACCTCACCTCATTCAGAATCTGCACCTTTGGCTTCTGGGGCTGGAAAAATCATTTCAGCTCAGATTTCTGGGGCCTTTCTCCTTTTCTTGTCACCCCTGCACTACTTCTTCTCGTACAAAAACAGTGCCAAAAGATGACCTCTCACTTGCTCAAAAAAATCAACCTCCCACACCTTTTAGCTTTTCAAAATTCAAACTGAAATAAGTGAATTAACTTTGTTGAAAAGTGCCACAGGGAATGAGTCCCCTTATTCCTATTACACTGGAAAAAACGTTCCTCCTCCCCTTCTTGTTCATTTGATGCTACTGTTTCTTAGCCTGCAAGTTTGAGCCCAGCATCTTTCTGGTGTTCTGCAAGGATCATTCTGTCAAGAGTGGCTGCTCCACTTCCTCCACGCCACACAGGGCTGAGGGGAAGGGCACCTACCTCAGCTCCACAAAGCCGCCAACCAGCGCCAGGGAAATGAAGTCTTTGCCGCGGTTCTGCCCATTGTACAGCAGCAGCCCACTGAGCTCCACAGTCCTGAACTCCATGGCGATGCGCACGGTGTGGTATGCCTTCATCATCTTGAAGGCCAGGTAGGACTTGCCGCCAAAGCTGGGGATGAAGTACCTGATAGCTGCAAGAGCCGGGGGGGGGGGTAGAGAAAGGAGGAGGGGATGAAGTAAAGGAGGGAACAGAAAGATAGAGAGCAGATAAAGGCCTGACATGAGCCTGTGAACACCTTCCTACCTGTACAAACAAAGAGAGCTCTTGTGAAATGGCAGAAAGCAGCTCACCCTCTCCTCTGGGCCCATGCTCCTGTGCAATTATCCTGTCACCGCCTCCCAGACACACGTACTGGTAGCAACCAACTTCTCTTGTGATGGCATGCCCCCCGAAGATCACTCCCAGGCTTTAGAGATCTGTGGTACTGCTGCCCAAGTACTTAGCTTCAGTGGTGCCCCAACCAGCTCCCCCCAGGTAAGGACCAGTGCTGTTGGTCCTTTCCATGGCCAGCTATCACATTCCCTCTGCCCTCAGCTGAGCTCTGCTGCCCACACAGCTCCTTAGAACTCAACTTCCCGGCTCCTTAGATAATTTTTATCTGTCCTCCCAGAATCCCACATCACAGATTTACATTCATCACTCCAGATTTTCCTTTATTGTAGCTGAGATTTTCCAAGGAACCTGGAAGGCCAAGCCATATTAAAATTAACTGGGCTGGACACCCACATCCAGTAGCAGTTTTGAGTGCTTCAGCTTATAGCTTTAGGGACAATGATTTTCAGGAATAAGCACTCAAAGAGCCCCCAGCATGACGCCAAACTGCCAGTGGGAGCTCACAGTAAATAACAGCAGTGCTGGTTAAGCATGCCGCCAGTCTGCAGCTGTTTGCGGAGCAGCTCTGAGCACCGGGAAATAGCGCCTGAATTACCAGCACACATCTCCCGGTGTTCGACGGGACAGTTACTACCTGACTCTCTGTTACGCTAACTACCAGTCACTAGCTGCAAGAGCTGCGAGCGATAATGCCATGAGCGGAGATAAAAAAGCAGAAGCTCACAACCCCCACGCTTCGGGGCACTGGTATATCAGAAGCAGAGCCAGGAAGAAATTGCTCCTGGCACCTTCTTACCCTGCAGCCTTGCCGTGCTTGCCTCTTACAATGCATAGCACATGTACAACCTGTTCTTGGCAGGGCTAAGAAAGCTGGTTCAGTTGACCCCTGCAGTGCCTCCTGCCTGGTGCACACGCAGCGCCGGTGCTAGTTACGGGGCTGGGCTGCACGTGCCGCCGCGTCTCCCCATCCCCATGCAGTCACTGCAGTTTGCCGGAGTACGGACAAACACAGGTCGGAGGCACGTACGTTTCTCACAGACGGCTCCCCCTTTGCCTGCCGGGCAGCTGCAGGTGAACTCCTTCCCGTCGTCCTCGCAGGTGCCGCCGTGCAGGCAGGGGTGAGAGTCGCAGGGCCGCAAGGGTTTCTTCGTGGCGGGGGGCTGGCGCGTGGGCTTCCGCCGGGTGGTGGCAGGGAGGGTGGAGGTGGGTCTCTTGGTGCTCACTGCTGCTGCCGTCTTGGCGCTGGGTCGGCCCGCGGCATCTGGGTGCAGGACGTGGACTGTGGTGGCAGCGGCAGCCGTGGTGTACCTCCGGGTGGTGGCGGGTGCCATGGTGGTGGCTGTGGTTGTGGTCACAGTGGTGGTGAAGAGCCTGGGGATCCAGTCTGAAACACAGTGAAATGCCGGTGGAGGCTGGTGCTTTGCAACCCTCTCTGGGGGCAGGGAAAGCTGCTCGGGCTTTTGGGGTGAGATGGCAGCAGAGAGGCTTGGATGGATGGCTCTCCCGGGCTACCGCGCGCCCAAAGCCCAAGAGCCCTCTCCCCTCTGCTCTCCAGGCCCCAGGGCTCCTGCTGCACAGCCCGGCTTACGAGTCCGGCAGCTGCCCGCACAGGGTGCGCGTCTGCACAGGGCCCTCTTCCGCACCACCGTGCTGCTGGTCCTCCCACCCCGGCATGGGGGTAGCCACGCTTCCAGGCAGAGCTGCGTGCCCGGTGCAGGTGTGGCCATGAACCTTTCTTTCCTGGAAAACTGCTGGTTTGGGTTTATCAGCACGAGATCCCACGGGCTGGCCACCCCTTCGGGACTGCCAAGGGGAGCACCGGGAAGAGCTCACTTTCCATGACTGTGGCACTGCCACACAGCCACGGTGCAGCACTGCCGCGTGCCACGTGCTGTGGAAGAGGGGAGCAATATTACCCCCTTTTCGGCCTTCCTGAGTTGAGAACAGTCCAGGCACATGGACTAACCTCCGAGACCTGGCTCTGCAGGGCACTGTCTGGGGAAGCATTTGACGGATTATTGCTACAGAAGACAGGCTCTGGCAAGACCAGAAGAGCCAGCCTGCCCCTGTGAAAGACTAAACCAAGAGAGGGGGACTGACCGCAGACAGAAGGGGCTCACCAAAGTCCATGAATTTGACATGCTCCTGCTGGGGCTTCTTCACCAGAATGGTTTTCTTCTTGGAAGCTTTGATCTGCTTCAGCAGGGCCCCTTGGATGTCAGCTGCTGTGTAGGAAGTGGCTGATCATAGCCAGGAGGAGAAAGGAGAAAGGCAAGAGTGAAGATGCAGGTCCACCTAGCAGTTCCCCTCTCATGACCCCCCCCACAATGCACCCAAATCATTCCTTTCCCTAGGAGGACGCTTCCAGCCTTCCAAGCACTAGCTTAGGGTCCACCTCCTCCCAGCTCTTCTCACAGCATCTGTTGATTTTGCTGGACAGAAGACATAGCCCCAGCAAATTTTAATAAGGTTCTTTCATGCTTGTTTTCACATGCTTATTTCTCAGGCCAGCAGCCCCACTGGGTGTGCCAGCTCCCTCCTCAGGCAGATGGTGATGCCACGGTGAATCAGCACCGGGAAGGCTCTTACCTGGGTCAAAGTGGGACTCCACAATGACACGGACAGCGCTGCTCTGCCCCAGGTCTCGGACACGGATGCTCTTGAAATCCTTCTTAACGTCAGAATTGCGGAAAAGCTCATCCAGCTAATTGGTCATAGGTGAAGGAGGAAAGACAAAGAAGCTGAGTAATGGGGAGATCCTAGGACATAGGTCCTTTCAGTGAAAGATCTTGAGTCTCAGCAAGCCTCCTTGGTTTCAACCCACAGGGGTTTGCATCCAGACCTTTGCAAGACATCCCACTGACACATGCAGAGAACAGGGCTCCTTTGTGTAGGATGATTATTTCATATGGTCTCTATTCTTTATGGCCTGCAGTTAAAGGTAAGAACAGGATCCAGAAAGAGTACCAGGAACGTGAGCTATCTCCACCATACCCAAGGAGAAGAGCAGAACAGAGCCACACCAGAGACACCTTACAGTTCATACAGGGATTTTCTATTGTCTAAGTCTTACTGATCTCTTCTAAAGCTGTGTAAACCTGCTTAGACACTTCGGAAATCTCATAAGGCACCATTCTGCATCTGTAAGTACCTGACTGCCTTTTAAAACTTGGCTCTCGGACATTGCAGGATTTGTCTGAAGTCACAAGAAGGAGACAGTGACAGTCCAAGGCTTTAACACCCCTGCTAGCTATCTGTCCAGCCTCCTGTTGGACTGGCAGTCGTCACAGCTAGAGGCCACAGCTTCCTTCCCTTAGCTTCACGGCAGAGACAGAAGAAAGTCATTAACTGACCAATGGTCCCATGGTACAGGGTCCCCTATAAATTTGGGCATAGTGATCTCAGAGGGGTAAAGGAGCACGTCACATCCATGGGTATTGGCAGGTAGGTTGCACAGGGACAGCAGGTCTCTGCAGCACCAGGCTGTGGCAGGAACTCTCAGCCCAGCCACAGACGGCCTCTGGGACAGAGGGCTTGTGCCATGCCTTCATTTCCCCCAGCCCTGGGCAAACAGACACCAGCAAAATCTCCTGCCTTCTCACGGGGGGTGAACGGATGAACCAGTGAAGGGAGCTTTTGTGTGCATGTTTGCATCCTCAGATAGAAGCCACTGTTGTATTGGGAAATGTTGCTATTGTGATACAGAACTGCATGAACCATATGGTCCATATGCCAGGCACACATCTGCTTATATGACTGTACTGAGGGCTTGCCAACTTCTAAGTGCAGCTTGGAACCAGCTCTAAATATGTTAATCTCCTTGCAAAGATGCTTTGTATTTGCTATGCCACACTGCAAGCTACAGTATAATGTTGCTACCCCACCCAGCGCTTCCTTGGCATACCCATGTGTACACGTTGCCATGCAAAGTCCACCTAGTCCAAGAGCTGGCAACGCAGGGGAGTTCTCCTTAAGGGTGGGAGACTGGATTTACACCAGCAGCTTCCCAAGCTGTGTAGCTGAACTGGAGGGGCAAAGAAGTTTTGGACACGTTTTTGTCTAAGCACTTTTCATGGAGATAAGGACACTTTGGGAAATCCAGGGCGTTAAGGCAGAACCTCTCATCTGAACAGCCCCATCACCAAGATCAAGCTGAAAAAGGGTGATTTTTGTCCCAGCACATCACAAAAGGTGGAACCCACTGACACAGCACGTGGTAGTGGCTAATAACACACAGAGAGAAAGAGATTGGACAAATTCACAAAAGGTACCTCTTAGAACTGGTGCATCATCTCCTTACACTCTCAGGTGCCCACCCCATAAAAGCACTGGCCCTGGTGATAAGCTCTGTTTGCTCCCAACTTTTGTAGGTTAAGCCCACCTCAAAAAAAAACCCCAGCATGGCGCAATGCTCCTCCAAGGCACTCAACACATTTTGCAGACAGGTCTCTGTGCTCCCATTTGACAGACAGCAATGACAGTCCACGGCCTCCCCAGAAGCCAGCGCGAATGAGAAGGTGAAGCAGGAGGAAACCCACAGCGGTTCCCATGGTCGGGACAACAGAGAGTCTGCAGTTACAGAGGGTGGTCTTGGCTGGGGTACTGTAGCACGCACCGGGGGAGCCGCGCTCAGGAAGCAGACAGCGCTTGGTCCCTGGGTCAGCGGGGTGGCTGGAACGAGGCGCAGCAGGCAGGCAGCCCTCCTGCAGAGCGCTGGCGCCTCGGAGGCCAAGTGGACGCAAGCAGGGGAGCGTGGCACAGGCTGGCTCCCCAGGGGAGCCCAGCCACTTGAGCAGACAAGGCTTACTAGCAGCAGCTCGGAGAACGCCCGCTTGCTTGAGAAGGGGAGGACTGTGTTTCTAGCAGTGAACATTTGGGGTTCTGTCATCTGTCCAACACAGTCCAGACAGAGGAGGGGAGGGTCCTCTTTTCTTTTGCGGAGGCCAGAAAAGCGCTAGCCAGACCCTAGATCAAGTGCAAAGGACTCACCGCACTCTCAATGCTCCTGGCCGTCTCCCCAAAGAGCTCTGACTTGGGGTCAGCCATCTCAGGTGTGTAGAACAGCTCCTGGCCTTCCACCTCCTCCAAGATGAGGACTCCTTGGAAGACTTTGGTAGCTATGGGAGGGAGGGTAAACAAGACAAACACCTTTAGTCAGCTTGTGGGCAGGGGACAGGCGTGTGGCTGACAGCCGCAAGGAGCGTTCGAGTCCCTGGGGGGAAAGGGTGATGGCGGTGTGCGGGTAGTGCCAGTGTTGGGGTTAGTCTAGATGGGTCTGGGAGAGCGCCATGGAGGATTAGTATCAGAGGGTGCTGGAGCAGATGGCAAAGACCAGGCTGGAGATGGCAGCTTTTACCATACGGTTTCCTCTGAGCTCCGGCCCGGAGAGCAGCCCCCCTGCACCGGCTGAGTAACAAGAGAAAGACGTTAGCTAGAGCAGCACATAGTCAACACGGCAGGATCAGACACGTGCATGCAAAGAGGGGGCAGAGGAGGGCGAAATGTGGACTCTGGTCAAGGAGAAGACCCGTGCTGGGAGAGGGAAGCAGAGACCTTGCCAGCTACCAGGCTGTGGCCAGCCTTGCGAAACGTGGAACAGGGACCCAAGGTGTGGTTCCCTTCCAGGGGAGCTGTAAGAGTGCAGAGGCAGCTATAGAAAGATCCCTGTGGTGGGTAACCATACAGGAGGTTCCCAGCCGTTTTCCTTTCATGAGGTAAAGGGGGAACGTGTTGTCTGGAGGAAAAAGGGGTGTCCTGCTAGAAACCCCGAGGAACAGGAACAATTAGGAAGGGCCTCAGTGGGCAGTGAGGAAGCATCTGGGAGATGGCCCCAGAGCAGCAACTTCTAGGGTAACAAGGATGTACGTACAGGGCAACCAATATTCTGACCAAGCACAGCTGGCTCTGTTTCCTCAACATGGACAGTGTCAAAGGGACTGCAAGCAGGCAAGACAGATCCTGCCTAGGTCAGGAGAGCAGTGCACACCCCTGGGGACCACAGCATGAGTCAAAAAGCTCAGATTCCCCAGGAAGCCCAGCAGGGACACTGGAGCTACAGCTGCTCTCCCCAGCTGCCCTGGCACCGAACTGGTCCTGGTCAGCTCAGCTCCCTTTACAGCCATCAACATAGATAAAACGGGAATCCATGAAATTCCCTCATCCCCCTAGTGCCAGTCGTGAGCTCTCCGGAAGCCAGAGCAAAACACTGGTCAAAGTTTCAAGGCTTTAGGAGTCAAGGAAGAAAATGGTCACAGAATCATAGAATAGTTTGGGTTGGAAGGGACCTTTAAAGGTCATCTAGTCCAACCCCAATGGGGTCCCTGGTCACCTAAGCAAAGAGAACTGCAGAGTGCCCTGCTCCCCATGTGAACAGCAACACTAGGGCTGGCTGCTGGGGGTTGCGGCAGGTGGGCACAACATCTGCCAGCTACCATGGCTCAGCACCTCCCTGTGACCATCTCCTCAGGGACACACCAGCCCCCACACTGAACATAGGAACCACGCTCACTGCCAGCCAGGCAAGCACAGCATCACGCTGCTCTCCCCGCCAGGCAGCTCTCAGTGGCACCTCTCCCTCTCCTGCACCCTGCAAGAGCTCCGTCTGACTCCTGACCACTGAAAGGGAGCCCAGAGCCCAACCCCGAGGACAAACTCACCCGGACAGTTGCTGCCTTCCGCATCAGCAGCCGCAGTCTTGCCATCAGAGCAGCATCCCAGCGGGGTGTTGTAACACGTCGCCCTCTCAATGGCTGGGGTGGAAGATACCTGGCTTTCCTCTACCTCCTCTTCCCCTGCAGGGCATTAAGAGGAGCATTCACCAGCAGGAGGTAAGATCTCACACCTCTGTCTCAGAGAATGAGGCTGAGACACAGCTTCATTCCACAGTGAGAGACAGGGTATGGTTGAGCCCACAACCAATGTGCCAAGCCTAAGAAGTGCACACTCACCGGCAGAGCCTGCCCCACTAGATTCCTGGTCTCCACTCATGCCCATCTCTTGGTCTCCACTGCCTTCTGCACTGCCCGATTCAACATAGGCAGGCTGGGTGGTGGCCAGGACCACTGGCGCAGTGGAGAGAGGGCGGACGGTGGTCTTATACACCCCCTGGGTCATCCATGGTGTAGTGGCTGGTCTGGTAGTTGTGATGTGCCTTGTTGTAGGCTGACTTCTTTCCATAGGCCTGACTTCCAACAGCAGGGAGCTGGTAGCCAGCTCAGTGGGTTCTGGAGCCCGGGTGGTGAGCCGCAGAGGCGGAGGAAGGATTAACTTGTCCAAGGGCAGCGTAGGCAGCGGTGTGGGTGGTGAGGTGTGGCTTGTGTGCATGATGGACTCTGAAAGGAGCAGCAAAACAGTGTAGGTAAGGAGAGGCAGGTCTGGAAAAGGCTGGCCGTGACACTGGGAAGCATGTTGCAAACCCTCAGGCACCTGCCCTGGGCAGTGCATCTGCTGTACCGTGAAGAGTCACGGCGCAGAGCGCTGGCACTGCCCCAGCACTGAGAGCATCAGACACTCACCATGGCACTGCCCCACATGCTTCACTGTAATGATCTGTCCCTGCCGGCAGGCAATGGTCTTCAGCTGGCACTGGTCCCCGTAAGTGACACCATCAGAGCCACACACCTGGGAGGCAGAGGGAAAATGCGAGCTGGGCAAAATAGACCAGTCTCTACAGCAGAGGCTTTGCATGGGTCCCTCTCAGGCAAAGAGGCGATGGTCTGCACAGAGGGACCCAAAGGCGGGCTGCAGAAGCCTGGGAGCAGAGCAGTTCAGAGGTGCCAGATGGAGCACCCTTCCCCACGCACCGCAGACAGTGACCGAACTTGCCTGCCTGCTTCTTGGCGGGGAGGAAGAGACACCAGACTGCAGCGCTGCCTGTACCAGCCCAACGCAGCCGAGCTAGCCACACACCCCCACGCACGCTGCTCAGCCCCCCATGGCTGCCTCTCCCGCAAACCTTGGTCATGTTGGCCTCCGAGCAGAGCGGGGACGGGCACTCGCAGTGGGCAAAGCCGTTCACTTCCACGCACGAGGCCCCAAACTCACAGCTCATTTCCTCACAGGATTTTGGGGCTGATGGGTCTGGAGTAGGGAGAGAAGGGAGAAGAGATGACCAACAAAGCACATACCAATCATACAGAAACAGACTATGCTGAATCAAAATCCTTGTCTCCTCCCAGTGGGTCGTAGCTCTCCCAGCGACTCACCAGAGCAGTTCAGACCAGTGGCCAAGACAGACTTTCACCAAACAGAAAAATAGTCCCTTGTGCTGCGCATGAGCGCACAGGTAACAGGAACCCAGGCAGGAATGGCGGCTAGGGCCCCTTTCCCCCAAAGCACAAGCACGCAGGGTGGGAGGGATGCATTTCTTTCACGGGCCTACGTGTTGCCCTGCAGCAGTGCCCAAGCACCCATTTCTCGGTGCCCCACGCAATCCCTCTCGTACGTGGGTCCCTCACCTTTCTCACAGCCAGTCATGCCCAGCTTGCTGCCATTGGGGCACTGGTTGCATTTCATGCCAGTGATACCAGTCTTGCAGGAGCATAGTCCAGTCATCTGCTCACAGTCATCACGCACCGAACCCACCGGGTCGCAGTTACAGGCTGGGTAAGAAGGGAAAAAAGACACTGTTTTGCTGGTGGATTTGTGGAGTCAACAGCAGACTCACTCAGGTCCCCCAGCAACCCAAGAGAAGAGCGAGGAGAAGGGTCCAGAGGAGGACCACGATGCCCACGGCTACTCGCTACTTATTGACCCCACACAGCTGCAGGAACCTGCCTCCACTCGCTACCCTTCGACCGTGGTCCTATGGCTCGCGATCCCACATCCACCCCGCAGACCCGCGTTCCCATCAGCACTAAAGATTCACGTGGCTCCAGGAGGACAGTCCACCCATCCCAGGAGACCTTCTGCCTCTCTCTGGTGCAGGATAAAGGAAAGGAGTGGTAGAAGAGATAGTGGCCATTGGTGTCTGTCTAGCTTGAGGTCAGAGGATTTTACCTACTGACATTTGTGGTTCTGCTTTTAGAGCGAGACCCCACTCTGATTTAATGACTACAGGTGAGAGCGAATTTAGTACAGACTTAGGGAAGACATTTCAGCAGTGTGATGCCTTTGCTGTTACAAAGCTGACATCCTATTTCAAATTTGAGCTTTCTGGCTCTGACCTGCACCTACTGAATCCTGACGTGCCAGCATTTAGACAAGCCCTCCTTCCTGAGGCCACGAGAGGAACCCAGGAGTCTGCGCGCCTGTCCTCTCTCCGAAGCACAAAGCATCCCTCCTGCCCTTCAGCTGCACAATGGTGTCTCCAGCCGGAGCTTGCTACCTCTGAGCAGGGCACTTGGATTCAGTCCCTCGGCCAGGCGCTTAGGCCAGGTGGGAGCCTGAGACATATCTACCACTCGGCGGACAGCTATCTGTGATTTCAGCAAGAGATGGATAGGATCATATTCTCTGTTGTTTGCAATCCCCTCCCAGTAACTCCCCTTCCCCCTGGCTGTTCTGGCCACTGCCAGTCTGGCACTGACTGGATTTCTTGGGTGGGTCTCCAATGCACCGTGACACATGCTAAAACCTTATAACTGTTTTAGATCCTTGTTTCAAAAAAAACAGGGCTTTTTTTGTTTGCTTACTGCTGTTTTCACTTGGCCATTCCTGGTGGAGCCAGCATCAACGGGCAAAAATACTGCCTCCTTCCTTCTCCTTCAGACCCACTCCTCTGCACCTGCCTGCCCGGTCACATGCAGGGACACCGGGGCTCGCTCACGCTGGCTCTAGCAGCCCCGCGGAAGAGCCGGCCAGGGAGCAGGCACATGGAAGGAGACACCGTCTCCTAGCCAAGCTGCACCATGAGGGAGCAACAGCACCTGGGCAATGCTTCAGGCCACCCTGTCTCTCTTGCACGGAGCAAGTCATCAAGCTCTGCAAAAACAGCCGCTGGAGGTGACTTAAATAGGACCAACGCTAGAGCTCCTCATTTTAAATAGCACAATACCCCGCCGCTGCCTTGAGCCCCCCAGCGCCGCGCCAGCAGAGCTGCACGGGACGAGGGGTGACGGCCCAGCCCTGCCCACACTCACGCGTGCAGCCGCTCTTGCTGTCAGTGACGATGCCGCGGAAGTTCCAGAAGCCGGGCTCGCAGCGGTCGCACTTCAGGCCCCCCACGCCTGGCTTGCAGGAGCACTGCCCTGCTGCGGGGTCGCAGGCTCCCCCGTAGGAGCCGTAGGGGTTGCACTGGCAGGTGCCTGCGAGCCAGAGAGAGAGAGCGTGAGGCTGAGTCCCGGCCAAGCAGGCGGGGGGACGCCGGGGGCTGCATCACGGCCGAGGGACCGACCGCTGAGCCACCGAGCTGCTCAGCCAGGGCAGGAACGTGGTCTCATGCTGGGCAGGAGGAGGTTTCACCAGCTGCCCTCAACACTTCTCCTCTACCCCAGCTACACAGGGGTACTAAGCCTTCAGAGATTAACCTGCTTGCTTTGCTGTCATCAAGAGCTCCTCTCTCATTAACATCAAAGGAGGAGGAAGCTATTAGAAGTTTATTATTAATTCATTAATTAGGAACTTGATGGAGGGAAATGATCCAAAGATAGACAGAGACGCTCCCTTTATCCACAGGGAGCAGGAGAAAGAGGACACGGGGCAGAGCTGGAAAGAAAGTGGGACCTTGGGAGCTGCAAGCAGGGTGCGTGCGCACACCCCCGGACTGCCAGAGGCAGGGAAATGGCATGTCCAGAACAGGCAGCGATGGATAAATCCACCCAAGGGGCTTCAAGCTGCTGGTTAAGTGGTAATTACCTCCTGATATATGCTTGCTGCCAACACAGGGACACAGGTGGGACAGAAACTGGTGGGATACTGAATCTTGGCCAGCACTGACCACACCACCACGCTTCTGCTCATCCAGCGCCCACCTCGGCCCGCAGCCCCGCACACCCCCTGCCAGGAGATCTCTGAACTTTCCCTGAATGCTGCTGCTTTTTAAATTATACGGCACATTAAACAGCACTATATCCTCATCAAGCAGGCATTAGTCAGGCCCATGCATGGCGTGAATCATGTCTCCACAGGGTAATGTGTTTCCCTAACAGGCAGTCACAGCCTCAGCTGTTAAGAGTTTGCTAATGCCTTTCAAAAGGCGCCTTCTGCTAAAGTGCTGACTCCAATAATTATTTAATAAATACTAATGGAACATTTGCCAGCTCAGCTTCCTGCACAGTGCAGCCACCCACTAGTCACAGGTCCTGGGATGGCCTGCAGAAGGTCCCTAGGTGAACCTGAAAGCTCTGTTCCACCTCAGCCTGCAGCGCAAGGATACAAGCAGTATTTTTGTCACTCAGGCTGGTGAAAAGCCCTAAGCCTCTAGCAATGGGCTGAGGGCACAGAGGGTAGGGTCTGGCCGTAGGGGCACCTTCTGGGGCATCCAGCACAGACTCAGCACCAGACAAGTTCTGAGCCATCCCATCTTCCCACATTTCAGAAGAACTCAAGACCTAGAAGCTGACTCAGGGCTTTTGAAAGGACAAGAGCATCACTACTAGATACAGAAGGCGAAGCATGCGTGTACACCTCCATGTGTGCCTGCTGTGAGCCTGGAGCTGGGGATAAACGGAGGCTTTGTGAGCCTGGGAGGTCAACAGTTAGCTAAGGAATGGGGAGGGTCCACCTTCCTTTGTTTCTCCTGGGATGAGACCCCAAGTCCCTCCTCCACCTGATCTCTCCTGCTTTCCAGCCTTGAAGGTCCTTCATGCCCCCCCCGGTGGGAACACAGCATTCACTCACTTGGACATCCAGCTGCACCCACTCCAAGCGCCAAGGTCATGTTGTCTGGGCAGCATCCATAGATGGTCTGGCTGCAGTGCACAACCAGGAGAGGTGGAGGGGTTGTGGCAAGGGCTGCAGAGGAAGGCAGAGAGGTGCAGGTTATCTTCGGCACAGAGGCTGCCGCAGGGCAGTATTGCCAATACGTGGATGGAGGAGCCAGCAGCATTCTTGCAAAACCACTTGGTCCTTGCAGAGATGCTGGGAACAGGTGATGAGGTGAGGTCCTACCCTTGGCCAGGGAAAGTACGGGGCATGAAACAGGAATGATGCAGTGGGGATCAGCAAACCAACACTCCCTGCTCAGCCCCAGGGAAAGGGCATGTGTTACTGCGGGGCACCAGGCTTGGGACTAGCGCTGGTTGTGTCAGCCTGGGGGGCTGGCTGCCCTCGAGGGACTCACCGCGGCATGCTCCTTGGCTAGTGACATACAGATCCTGGCGTTTTTCACACCGTGTCTTCTTCAGCTCACACTCGTTGGTGTAGGTCACACCATCAGAGCCACACACCTGCCAGGACAGGGAGGGAAGCCACTCAGGGCAGTCCCTGGTACAGGAAGGCAGGTTCCCTACCCATGGGATGCCCTCTCCTGCCCAGGAAGCATGCGGGAAGGCCACCAGGGAGAAGAGAGGAGGGGAGCGAGGACTGCAGCAGGCAGCCTAGAACTGCTCAGCATGCTTACCGGGTTGCGTGGCACTGCCAGGCAGGTGAAGTCACACACACAGCGGTCATCCTCTGCATCCTCGTCCCACCAGCCCCCGTAATGCCGGCACCGGTCCTGTTCACACTCACTACCATCGCCGGAGCCTGAGCCCCCTGAGCCGCACTCTGGAGCGAAGGAGGACGTGGTGAGAAAGGGCTCACGCCCAGCAGGGCAGAGTTAGGGGAAAGCAGAGGGCATGGGGCCAAAGCCGTCTCCCTGACACGAGGCTGTGCCCCGGACAGGGGAAGCAGCCCACAGCCGCACAGGCCCATCCAAATCACCGCAGATTTAACCTCTTCAGCACAGGCAACCCAGACTCCCGGGCCCACATATATTAGGATGCTTATGTCTGCACCTCAGAGAAGATCCTTCTCCCCCAGAGAGCAGATTCTCCCACTGCTGCCACAAAATTGTGCTAAGCCTACATAATGAAAACTGCAAAGGGATGCTTTAGCAGGTGCCTTCCTCTCTACAGCATCACTGCAGGAGCAAAAGCAAGGATCCTGTGGCTACCAGCTCCCTGCGGGCTACCTGGAGATCAGACAACTAAGAGGCAAGCACAGGGGGAAGGGTTGCCATTTGTCTTAGCGACAGCTTAACTCCATGCTTTGATCTGACTCCTTCCCCTTCTCCTACCCTCCCAAACACATATAGCAGCAGGGAGATTGTTGCTGCCAAAATAAACATGGAAACCAGAGCAGAGGAAGGGATGGGGTTTGGGTTTAGTCTGAAGTACAGTTAGGCAGATACTCTTAACAATATATAAACTCTGTCCCTAGCTTGGTTGCCTCTCCATTAGATGCTCAGAGCTCCAGCAGCAAGAGAGAGACACTGCTGATTTCAAAGGCTTCTTAAAGCGGAAGGGGGGTAGGAAAACCTGGACCTTTTTATTGAGTGATCAAAGGCTGTGATTTGGCATTACACAGAGAATTATTTAAGATCTTTTCCCAATGGGATGTCAACCTGAAATTCCCCAAGGAGGGCTGTGATCAAACACCATGTTATGTCTTCCCCTCTCCCTAAGCTCTGCCATAGCACTGTAGTCCTTTCCAGCTAGGCTACATGTGCAATGAGCCAGAGAATCTCAGCTCACCGGGTCAGCACGCCAGGGTGGCAAGGTTTGCACGCCTCCTGTATTCGGATTCAGCCAGCTTTAACCCACAGCTTTCCCCTTACAGTGGGAAAACTCAGCAGTTTCTTAGTTCTTAGCCTAAGGTACAGCCACCCCGCGACCCTCCCAGGCACTCAGTACCAAGCCAATACACAGCCCCGGCCCTCGAGCAGCCAAGGCAGGAGGAGGCAAAGCGGCAGCAACGCTCCTGCCCCAGGCACCGCTCCGCTTCCCCCAGCCAAGGCCCGCTCAAGTGTGAAATTAAAGCAGTGGTAACTCCTCGCCCAGCCGATCAGGCGGCATCACCTCTCATCACTGCCGGGTACAGACAGACAAGGGGGAGAGGGAAGCAGCAGGGGTGCCGGGTGGCAGCGGCCGGCCAAGAGGGAAGGAGAGGGCTGTTGGCATGGGACCTGCCATGCTGGCGACGCTGGGGGCGTCACCAGGCACCATGCCCGAGCTCCACGCAGGGAGGCTCACGTGGCGGCGGGCACAGCAGAGCGGCAAGGGGAAGAGCCTGCTGCGTGCAGACTCCGTCCTTCCTCACCCTTTCCCCCACCTTTTACACCCGCACAGCCGGAGGAAGGGCAACAACCTACCGTCCTCACATGGCCCCATCCTGGCAACCTCAATGCTCTTCTTCTGCTGGCAGGAGGCCACCTGCAGTTCGCACTGGTTGTCATAGGTGAGGCCATCGCTCCCGCACACCTGAGTGAAGGGCTGCCTCTCGCAGCGTGGGCACACGCACTGCCCACCCACGCACTTGCTGCCGAAGGAGCACACCGTGCTGCCGCAGGACTCTGTGGGGCAAGAGGGAGGAACCATAGTGAGACGTTGTGGGGACCTTTGTAGCCAACTGGCCAGTGTCACAGAGCAGGGGACCACTAATGCCATGCCCTCAGAGGCAAGGAGAGAAGTCCTCCTTCCCCAGAGTGGTTTGCTTCTACTGATTTAAATCATGCAGACACTCTGCAATGGACAGGTGACACTCCCGAGCATTTCTGATTCCCATCAGCACCCACAGGCATTGTGTCCAACAGCTTTTTCTAGGACACCAGTAAGAAATCCCATTTACTCTCATGGGGACTTCAGCGTCCTCCTGCTCGCAGTGCCCACGGAGCACTGAGAGTCATCTGTCATACTCTGTTGCTGTTCTCTCCCAAATTTAGAGAGGATCTCCATACGCAGTTTATCCCTGGAACACAAGACCCAGCTGGACAGGTTTTATGAGGCTCAAAGCATTGCTTTTACTGTAGTAGCATTTGTCCTAATGAAGGACCTAGGCAAGGCTTTTAATTCATTAATTCATTAAGAAATTGGCACAGACAGTTCCCTGTGCTGGGGAGTGGGGAGGGAAAACATGAACAAAGAGGAATTAACCCCAGGGGATGGAGGGAAGGGGCAGCTACTGAGATGAACTGTGTGATCAAATAGACCCTTGATGCTTTCAGTTCTGGAGGTACCTATTAACATGTTTTTAGCCCAGTTTCTTTGCTTGGCTCAGACAAGTAACAGAAACGGCAGATACCACCTATGATGCACAGCTGAGGCTAAAAAGGAGAAGCTGCTTGAGAGACTCAAGCTGCCTGATTCTTGTGAAGCCAAAAGGGAAGGCCACGCCAGACACGGTGAAAAGCTTCAGGCAGGGTGTCTGAGGGACCAGCCAGGAGCTGCAGCTCCCGTTACTCTGGAGCTGATATCCTCCTGGGAAGTCCTGCAAACAACCAATAAAGGCACCAGGAGGAACACTACGGAGACCCTCCACAGAATCCTGACCCTGGGGTTTCTCCAGTGCCTCCCAGGGCTGGCAAACCCATGGGCTGCAAGTACTACAAATGACTGGTGAGCCCTGGACAGCCACGGCCAGGCACCTCAGTGTGGCCCGGGTGGCCAGCGGGGCCGAGCATCCGCTCTCTGAAATGCCACCAGCAGCAGTGAGACGAGGGAAGAAGGCGACCTTGCCAGACTCACTGCAGTCTCCTTGGGCCGCCACCAAAATGTTCGTCTGCTGCGTGCACGCCCGGACGTGGAGCTCGCACTCGCTGCCGTACGTGTTGCCATCTGTGCCGCACACGGGCTGAGAGGAGGGAACGCACTCCGTGGGGCACACGCACCTTCCCGTCTCCGCCTCGCAGATGGCCCCAAACTGGCACTTGCCACAACGGTCTGCGCAGACAAAGGACAAAACCGGAAGGTTAAAACAACAGGTCAGGCAGGCATCTCCATCTAATGAAGTGCCAGAGCAGAAATAAAACCTCGCTGCGACCTCCTCCCCCAGGTCGAGCCCCTGCAGACACCAGTAGCCTTGTCGGGAGCCCTGGGGCGCGGTGCAAGGGAAGGAGCCGAGGCGAGGGCTGCAGGAGGAGGGAGAGTCAGGCTCGGAGGCAGAAAGGCAATAACTACTCGTAAAAGCCGTCAGGGCCAGGAGTAACCGTGATGAAATGTCACCAGGGCCATACGCTGTTACAGCTAAATAGGAGGCGGGAGAAAGCACGGGGCTGAGCGCAATTACAAGGAGCGATAAATCAGTCCCAGCCTCGGGAGGAGGAGCGCAGCATCCCAGGCAGCAAGCGGCCAGTCTCCCGGGGGAGAGAGGCGGCGGGATTCGCACACGGCATGTCGGCGGCGGGGAGGAGGCGGTCGGCCAGGAACGGGGATATTGTCTTCCTCTAGTTTATCAGGGTGCCAGCAGCGCTGGATGCACGTATAGCGGAGCACCAATTCAGAGCGCCCTGCCACCCCCCGCAGCGGGATCCTCAGCCTGCCTGCTGCAGACGCACGCACAGCACACGCGCGCCGGCTCGGGTCAGAGAAGACGTTTATCTTCGTAATAACTCACTTGCAAAGGAGCTATCACTCGTTGCAGGAGAGACCAGACTCCAGCCAGCACATCTCCTCTCCTGACTCCTGGGTATTTAGTGATTCACAGCTTCGCTTCCTCCTTCAGATAAACACCCCTCTTCCCTCCCGCCATTCAGTTCACGAAGAATTTGGCTCAAAGATGGTTTTTCTTATTTTTCTTTCACACAGCAGCTGCTGCCTTTGCATGGGGGAGGGAAAATGCAAGAACCCCCTGCTTGGTTTGCGCAGGCTGTTGGCTAAGAGGTTTCTATCTACAGCACAAGGCTTGCAGCCCCGCCTGGGCTCTGCAGGTCAGGAGAGCGGCTGCTCAGGCAGCCTGCGTGCAGACGAGGGCAGCTCTTCCCACGGGGCACTCAAGTGCGTGTGCCTGACGGCTGAAGTATTTGCATCCGTCACTGTTTCTTCTGTGACTGCGTGGAGCTGGTACTGGCATTTTCCTCTGACCTGAATCCCACTGGGCCCTCTGCCATGCTGCAGCAGGGAGCGCCGCAGGTTGGACGGGAGTCTCTTCCTTTTCTCTGCTGTCTCAAAGCCCTTACCGCTCAGGAGCATGTTCCCCGAGTAGGACTGCACAGCGCAGCTCAGTGGGCAAATGACTGTAAGGGATTAAGCCCAGTTTTGACAGGGCCACTGCTATGCCACACAAAGCCACACCAGCCCTGGGTGGAAAGCCAGGCACCAGCTCCTGATACCCAGCTTGAAGGTTAGGGGCAGAAAGACTGGATTTTGACAAAATCACAATGAGCTTAGCCCTACCTGACCATCCTGGCAGATTTTGTCCCGGGAGAACCCAGCCAGCTCAGGCTATGCCTGTCTGCAAACACTTTCTGACTGGCAAAGCTGTGCTGGCACAAGGAGAGAGCTTGCAGATGGAACTTCTGTGTATGGGTCTGAGTTGCATACGCTACATGGTGGCAACCAAAGTGCAAAGACACTCCAACAGTCCTATCTCCCCACCGCTGGGGCCACAGACACCACCTGCTCCCAGCAAGCAAACCCAGCTGTGGCAACCAGCACGAGGAGGAGGAATCCCCCAGAGATTGGCTCTTACCGCAGGGCCCCTTGTGTTTCACTTTGATCTCCCTCTTGAGGACACAGGCCATGGAGTTGAGCTCGCAGGGGTTGCCATAGGTGCGGTTGTCGCTGCCGCACACAGGGTCGTAGCGGCCCTGGCACACCTGCTGGCACTCGCATACGGCCTCCTGGTTCTTCACCACGCAGGTGGCCCCGAAGGTGCACTCCACACTCAGGCACGGGCTGGGTGTGCCCAGGTCTGCAGAGGGGACAGGAGAGAAAGGCACCAGTCTCAGTCTGCTGCTTCCCCAGCTCCCCGGGGCACTGTGCACAGCAATGCATGCCAGCATCCCCAGCCTCAGGCCCACGCCTGCCTCCCCCAAGCCGTGGCAAACGCACAGAGCTCCTGCCTTGGCACCAGCCCAGCCCCTGCACCCTCCATGCCACCCCGACATGCCCGGCTCAGCATCTTCCCCATGCTTGGCAGAGGTTAGGGATGGGAAGCAGGCACAAGATCTTCTCCCTGCACGCCATGAACAAGACTCCCACCTCAACTCCTCCATCCCATCCCCATCCCAGCTACATTCTGCCCCAAGGAGCCAGCCATAGGTGGGAGCATCCCCGCAGGTTTCTGCACCAAACCCTGATGTCTGGGTCTCCCCAGAAGCTCCCAGGCAGCATCAAGAACAAGCATCATGTGCTGAGAGAGGCCAACACAGACTGAGGCCCCTTTGCCAGGACGGGAGCCGGCGCTTCTCTTCCCAGGCAGCAGTGGTGCCACGAGCCTGCCTGTGAAGTCAGATCTGAATGACCAGCAATGTGGCAGAAGGCAGGGCAGGAGGCAGCAGAAAGCCCTCCTCAGCGTGGGCCTCGGTGCCTCTAGGACGCTCGCTACATCATCATGCAGTACCTGGCACCGGCTGCCGAACCCTCGGTAGCCAAAAAGCTCACACAGGGATAGTTCCCTTCGCTGAGGCCTCACATCCTTGGAATCACACTGTGCCCTGAACAGCTCATCCTAACATCCCCTGCGGCCATACCCAGGAAGATCTGGCTGGAGAGGACACCTGCATTTAGCCTCACCACACAGCCTGCCCCTCTCCTCTCCCCAGCAGCTCAGCTCCCTTCCCCTCCTCTTGCAAGCTGGTGTTGGAAAAGCCAGAGAGCTGCTGTGCAGCAAGATGAAGGCACCTGGTGTCCTCGCTTCAGACCAGTCCTTGGGGACCTGGCTCTAGGAGCAGAGCCCTGAGGTTCCCTGGGGGCGGGCAATGCCCCGCAGCACGGCTGGCGGGCTGCGAGGCACCAGTCCCCTCTGCTCACCTACTGGAGCTTCTTAATCAAAGTCAGCCGAGCTGGTGGCACTTTCCCCGCAAGATGCCCGGCAGCGACCAGGTGAGCAGCCAACCCTGACGGTGACAACACAGAGAAAAGGCTGTGTCCAACTCCCTGGTACGGCTCTGCAACTGCTCGCAGGGGAAGCCCTGCGGTTCCACCTAGTTCCCAGCCTGCTCGCTGAAGGCAGGCACGCTCCTCCAGGAATGCCCTCCACCATCCAGAAGCCAAGACAGGCAGCTAAAAGGTAGGACTGGCTGTGCTGCTGGGGAGAGACCCAGCCCTGCCCAGCGACCCCTTCTTCTGACTCAAGAGAAAAGCCCTGAGGACCTAGGACAAGGAAAGGACACAGATTTAATCTGTGCTGAACACTGACAAGGACACATGACAAAACAGATGTGGGGAACAGACAATGCGGCCAAGGCGAGATGGAAGCAACAGGCAGACACAGCGCAGCCCCACCAACACCAAACAGCGAGGCAAGCGCAGAGCCGGAGCGCAGTAGGAAAGACAAAGCCCTCTGGAGCCCACTGGCACAGAGTGGGCAGGGGGAGCAGGTCTGTTTTCCTCCCCTGCTAGGACCAAGGGGATGCGTCTGCAGAGCAAGAGCAAGGCTTGAGACCTTCAAGGACTCTGGCTGCATGCTGTCAACCAGTGAGAAAATGGCCCATAACACGGTCACAGGCAAGTCTGAATTTTGGATTTGGCTCTTTGGGAAGCTCCTGCCAAGTCAAAACTTAGAGCCAACGGTCTGCAAAGGAACAGGGAAGAGAGGGACAGTTCAGGCACATGGTCGCTACTTTGACCCAGCCTCTTACCTGTGTCCCCAACTTCCCTGCAGCTCAGGAGTTTATGAGCAGTTCCCAAGGACCAGGAATCACTCCCTGCTGTGCTTAGACCTGTGATGCTGCTCACAGCTCCTGCTTGTGTTTCACTTTTTCAAAACAACATCTGTACCACAATCATGTCCCCCAGAGACACATGCTTGCATGGAGAACGTGCCTCTGCTGGACACACTTAGGCAGTACCGATGCAACGAGCTAGGCACGAAGCAAATACATTCGTTCATTTGAAGTCCAAATTCACACTCTTGTCTTGGGGAGCAAGTGAGCAGTGAGTGAGAGTGCAGGGAGGTGCCAGACCTGATGGAGAACACTGCCCTGCCATTTCTCGCCCTTCTTAAGCAAGCAAACCTGCAGAGATGCAGCACATGAAGTTCCTTCACAGCCTGAACCTCAGCCTGTGAAATTTCCCACACACCCCTGGGAACCTGCAGAGGTCAATGGGAGTTTTGGCACCAATTCTGACGTGGGTGGATATAATGAAGATGTACTGAGCAAGGACCTTAGGCTGTGCTATAATCAAGACCTGCTTTGATTCCTGGCCCTTCTCCATCTTGTAGGCAGGGAAACCGAGGCACAGAGCAAAAATGCTCATTCTGCACCCTGACTGATTCAAGGGCATGATCCCTCACCTGCTGCCAAGCTGTGCAGAAACCTAACCAAGTCCTGAGGACACTGAGCTCTCCTGCAAGCCTTGCCTGTGGATGGCTACGGGGAAGAGGCTCTGAAGCTGCTTTGTAACCCATTACACCCCATCGATCTGTGCCCATGACACCCAGCGGGCTCCAGCACCAGCTCGATGGTGACATAGGGGAGTATTCTTAGAGAAGAACCACATCTGAGCACAGACAGCTCCTCAGTGCTTCCAAAAGGCACACGGTGCTTTGCTGGACTCTGGGGAGAGAAGCTGCAATCCCTGCAGAGCCCCTGCCCACTGGACTTGCACAGACAAGCGCGACACACACCACAAGAGCAAAGGGACAAGCATCACAGTCCCAGGCAGGCAGAAGTCTCTGGGAAAGAGGAGGTGGGGAAGAAAGGGGGGTTAGTTGGGGGCAAAAGGGAAGGTAAGATCAACCAGGAGCAGTCCAGATTGACGTGTCAGCCGAAGAGGGGCTTGCTAAGGATTGGGGGGCTCACAGCACCCACCTCTGCTCCCACTCTCATTTGTCTTGAAAGGTCAAGCCACAGCAAGCATCAGACAAGACCCCACTGCACTGCAAGGCATTTCCATTCCAGCAGGAAGTGTTTGGGGCGAGGGATGGGAGCAAAACCAGGGCAATCTCTCCATCCCAGGGGCTCTCAAGCAAAACTAGAGAGGAGGGGAGCAGTGAGAAGAGGCCAGGACTGTCACTGGCTACGGAGAAGGGGAGAAAGCCGACCTCCTAGCAGAGATGTCCGGGTAGGGAGCAGAAGGGTGCTGCGAGGACACAATTCCTTCCTCCAAACAGGCAACACTGTAAAACACAAGACACAGACGAAAAAGGAAAAAAAGAGAGAGAGAGAGAGAGTGGAGGGAGAAAGAGAGCAAGGGAGGAGAGAGCAGAGAGAGGCAGGGAAGAAAAGACAGATGCAACTACAGACACCTTCCCTCCACCTCCTGTCCACATTGGTCTCATCCCATCCCTTCTCTCTCAACTGCCCCATCACGGTGTGAAAGTAGAGAAGGATTGAAAACAAGGCCTGGACTGTTTTGTTTGGCTTTGCCTCCTTTGCCTTGCTGCTGGAAGAGACAGCAGCAGAGCTTAGAGCTCATTAGACAGGTATGTGTGAGAGTTAAAACACTGCAACCATACTAATGGCCCGTCTTTCTTTTCCTCCCCTTCCCCAGCTCCGTGCATCTCCCGTACCCTCACAGCACAGAGGCATGGACGAACTCGCCACGCTCCCTGCCCCACGTGTTGCCATCTGTGCTGGATGCAGACAGAGCCTGTAGCTCCCTCAGCCCTCGGTCTCACCCACTGCTGAGCGCCCCATGAGCCCTGCCCCAGCCTGTGCTGGTGCACGGCACCCTGCATCCCAAGAAGCCTCGGCCAGGAAGCCAGACAGGAGAAGAATTAGTGCCACCAGCAGTGCTCATGCCAAGAAGACCTGTCTTGACACGCAGGCTGGGAAGCAACACCACCACCCCATCCCCGTTTCTAAATCCGTTTCCCATCTCGCATTAAGCCTGAACTGGTGACACAGAGGAGGACATGCTTTCTTCCCAAAGGGCAGCACTGAGCTCAGGAAGAAGATGCTTTCCTAAGCTGATGGGGAGGCCAAAGGCTTGCCTACACCTCATGGTGGCTTGCTATAGGGCAGCTTGGAGCTGTCGTGTGGACTTCGAAATCTAGGCTTTGTCAGGCAGAGCCCCAGCTTTGATTTACTTCGCCCAGAAAACAGGCTCTGTTTGCTCCTACCTCACAAGGATGTAGCTCCTGAATGCAGATGTAAGCATCTGCTGTCCTTGCCTGGAGGAAGAGAAGTTGGGGGAAAGCTAAATTAAAAGACAGTAAGATGGAGAGAGGAATGCAGATGCACAGGGACCGTATCCTGCTGCCCACTGGCCTCTCTCCACTGAACGTGGTGGAACTACGTGCGTCTGACAGCAGGGTGACTAATAGCACGAGTTCTCCGCTCACCCTAGAAATTTGGGAAGCCTTAGCAAGGGCCTGACTCTCAAGGAGGTACAGGGAAGGGTTTGTAGAGAGCCCAGGGCCCGGTGAACCAGCTGCAAACAACCACCTCCTGGCCCCCCTGCCCAGAGCTGCCTGTGGAGCCGGCGGAACATGGGTGCCTCGCTTCGCCCCCACCCTGCCCTGCCCACGGCTGCCTGCCGCGCGTCCCCTCGCCAGCCCCGGAGGCCAGTCACACCTCTGCAAAGCTTCGCAGCCACACAACGGGGCTGGAAAACGAGCACCAGACTTGCCTGGCAAGGCTTGCTGGTGGCCGTCCAGCACCAGCGCCCCGTGGCCCGCGGAGACAGAGGACTAAAAGGTGCCTCTGTCGCCCTCCCTGTAGGGAGAACTTAGGGAACTGATTCCTAATCAGTCAACCACCAGAAACACAGTGAAAAGGACGATTAAAAATAGCAGTTGTGATTATATTTAGTGTGACTTGGGGAGCCTGACAAACAGTTTTCAAGCAGCTGGGCATGGCAGCATTAAAAACCTACTGCAGGAGCACAAAGCCAACAAAACAGAGCCGCAACATGGGGCCTAATTTCCAAGTACTTCAGAGGTTTGATACAGCCGATACCTTACAAAACATCCGCTTAAATAACAGGGGACAGTTCTAGATCTAGTAAAAACAAATTCGAGCTGAAATGAACAGTCCTTCCAACTCATACAAATCGATCCAGTTTAACCTCCTTCATTTGCTGTGCAGTAATTTTGAAATCGGATGTTCAGAACATTCTAGGGACCCACAGCCCCATCCTATCACATACGCCTGAAAAAGCATCCATTGGAAAGGTCAAAAGCTTCTCCCAGAGATGAGACAAAGACACGGCGAGACCTCCAGAGAGCGGGCGCGCTGGGAAGAGTTCCTTACGGAGCGTACCTGGAGCTAAGAGAGGCAGGCAGGCATGGAGGGGGAAGCATGGAGGGAGCTTGGGGACTGGCACTACCCTGGGAGAGAAATGAATGGCGTGGCGAATGTGCACCTGGCCATGGCGGTGAATGAGAGAAACCAGCTGGACATCACAGACACTTTGGTACTGTTTAAACACAAATTATTCTTCCCCATGTTACTGAGCACATCAGACAGAGACAAGACCAAGGAGGAACACAGGTGTGCGCACACACACACACAAGGGCTGCTGACTGCTGGAAGGAAAAAGAACAGGGAGGAATGGATATTCAGGGCGTGTCGGCTGCAAGACTGAAGAGAGCCTGTGGCTTGCTCAGACGGTGGGCGCCCAGTCACAACTTACCTGCAGCTTTCCAGCATCAACGCGAGCACCATTGCCTGCATGGAAGGGACTGACGCAGGCTGGGCTTAAAGTGACGTGTGGGGGTACCAGTGTTCCTGCGGGCAACCAGCCCAGCAGCACCAGTGCTTACCACAGGGTCCACTGTGCTTTACTGGGATGGCAGCCTTCTGGTGGCATTCAGCCTTCTGGCGCTCACAGTCGTTGCTGTAGGTCCGGCTGTCCTGGGCACAGACAGGCCGGTAGGCACCATCGCAGGTGACGCGGTCACAGGAGCAGCGCGTGGTGCCACGGCGGTTCAGGCAGACAGCATTGAACTTGCACTCATCCTTGCATTTGTCTGGTAGGAGAGAGGATAGCACCGCTCGCACCCACACCAGGGACAGGGGAAGGGGATATACTCTCATTGCCAAGAGCACGGCATGGAGCAGCGCGGAAGGTCAGGAACCCAAATGCTCCTGTTGCCCAGGAAGCAGAGAGGTACTTACCCTGATGCTGGCACTGCCCTGAACGCACCTTCTGGATCTCCAGTCCTCGGATGGCCCCCGAGCGCGCCATCACGCACTCGTTGTCGTAAGTCACCCCATCATCACCGCACACAGGCTCCCTCTTTGGGGGACAGTTCTCGGGGCGGGACAGCAGGTCTGCCCTTCGAGTGCGAGGGTTCACCCGGCAAACACGATTCATGTCGTTGAGGACGCCTTTACAAGGGTCTGTGCACAGAGCCAGAGCAGATAGTTAGGCACACCCACGCCCTGCCCAGAGGGGTGCTTCCTGGCCTGCCCTTCTCTCTCCCAGATGGCCCCGAAAGCCTCCACACCTTCCCCAGTAGCACTCAAAGTGTGCTCATCTCTTCCTCAGGACTGGATGTCTGCAGGGCTCTGCACACATAAGGGCTCATTTTCTACTGAACTCAACACGCTGAGGACACGTGTCCTTTCCAAAGTGACTGCTGGATGGGATCAGCTCTGCCCTTTTTCCCCATCCCGAGCTGCCTTCACTCCCCTCTGTCTAGGGGACAGGGCTCTCTCCCCCGACCCATGCAAACCTCCAGAGTCCAAGGGGCGTTCGCTTGGCATTGCAAGATGCTTGATACTTCCATCCTGCTCGTCCCCCTCTCCCTCCCTGTCTTCCCAAAGTGGGGGAAGAGCCCGAAGGCAGCCAGGGCCACATGCTGCCCTGCCCCACTGCTCTAATCTAGGCTTATCCGGATCACCCTCTCTGATGAGCTGAGCTCACATTAGCATACCAAAGACATGGGCAAAACAGGTGCCCACTGTTCACTAATCCCTGCTCTAGCCCTGAGTTTTTCTCGTCTTTGTCAAGCACAGTACCTGCAGAGTGCTGATTCACTTTCTGCAGTTGCAGAAACACCAGCAAATGCTTCCACCCTTTAATCCTGCTAGTCTGAAATCCCTGCATTAACCACAGTCGCAGGTTGGCAAGGGGAGGAAACAGTACAGTACCCCATTTCCCCAGCCTCTCGCTAGCAGGCAAAGGATCTCCTTTTCAGCTGCCCCCACAACCCTTGGAGAAGGCCGGGCTAGGACAGGGTCACAGCTGAAGTCTTTGCTTTGTCCATTTTAGCACATGCAGTAATCATGTAAACGAAGCAGATGAAGGAGCTCCCACAGGACCTATCCAATCCATCTCCCACTCCCGCTCCGGCAAGAGCTGCCCGTGCTCGCCGCTGCCCTGCAGTCACACCAGCAGCCAGCCAGGGATGTGTGACCTCCTTGGAGGCCTCTACAAACTCCAGCAAAATCACAAGAGCATCTTGTGTGACCTCAAGGAGCTGTGGGTAAATAAGGCTGCTGTAGCGGGGCAGGGATGCGGTATAGTTGAGATGGGGACAGCATCACAGGGGTTGGGGATGAGGCAGCCATATCTCAGAGGCTGCATGATGAAGATACTCCAGATGTGCTCTACCTGCACTGCTCATCCCCACTCTCTCCCCTACCTTGCAGTACATTCCTCAAGACTTACAGCACACCCAATAGAGTTCAAATGCCTTCAAGTATTTTCAGATTCTATAGCCCAACTGCTCAACTCAGACTGCCTGAGTTTCTGATGATGCCCAGTTAAAATCAGGAGGACCTCAAAGGAGCAGTGAGGCTCAAAGCCCCCTCTCTGCCCTAGAAACCGGGAGCACCCAGCATGACACCACCTCTTTCGCACCTCCCACTCGCACCCATCTCGCCCTACTTGGGCCTGAGCAGTGAAAGCGCAATTAAAGCTCTTCCAGGTTTGCAGCCTGCCCAAACACACTCCCACACTCCTTTCCCCAGGGACAAACACTGGTCTGGCACGTGTCCTGGCTGATCTCATGGTTTCCCTAATGAATACAGTTGCTTTTAATTACAAGTATCCAGAGCCATCGTTAGCCAGAGGAAGCCATCCTCGGAATGGCAGGACTGTGTTTGTGCTCTGGGATCCGTGCCTGTCGGGCTCCTTTAATTAGAGGGAGCTGCCTGCCCACGAGCCCTGAGATGCCGGCTAGCAGCAGGCTTCTTGGCAAGAGCTGCAGCCGGGGGACTCCAGCCAGGGGAAGCGGCAGGAGGGAAAGGAGGCGGCACAGATGTCGCAACTGCTCTCTAGGTCAGTGGGTCCCCAGCAGAAACGCCCACAGCCAAATGCCGCAGGGAAAGCGCTGGCTTGGTCTGGGTTTCAGAAGCCGTAACCCACAGACTGACCTTTTTCTGCCCAGCCCACATTTTTGAGCTGATGACAGCAGGCGTGCAGGCAAGTTTTTCTCCCTAATCCTTGCCATTTCCCACTGGTCTGTCCTCAATACTGACGCAGGAGGAAATGTTTTTAAAGCAAAACCCCCTGGGGGGACAGGGGACTCACCACAGGCGCCATCGAACTTCTTGAAAACGTTCTCCTGCTTGTCGCAGGCGTGCTTGTTGAGGTCGCACTCGCTGCGGTAGTCTTTACCGTCGCTGCCGCACACCGTGCTCTCAGGCACACCGCTGCAGGATGATGGGCAGACGCACTTGGCCGACTGGCCATCAGTGGAGCGGACGCACGTGCTGCCAAAGCTGCAGGTCACCTCTGTGCAGGGGTCCTTGGAGCCTGCGGGAGAAAGGAGGGGGCACGACGCAGATGTGAGCACGGCAGCCTGTGCTCCCTCTCCCGCTTACTCCCCTCATAGGACGAATAAGCCCAACACACCACAGTATCTACCTAGACAGCTCCAGTCCCTCCAAGTGCCCAAAAAATACATGATAGCAATGAATGTCCTTCCATCGGCTTCAGTGGACGCTGGAGCCAGTGCCCTGTACCTGGTCCTGAGCAGCGAGCTCATCCACCCCAACAACCACAGGGGCAGGCAGGATCATGAAGCCATAGGATCAGCCTCCAGCCCACGGCACACGAGGAAGGGAGCTCACTCCCCACCTGGCACTTCACGCAAAGCCCCTCCTTTCTAAACCTCTCAGCCTCACTGCTGCGAGCTCCCTTCCCTGCACATGCTCTCCAAGATCCTCTGGCTTCAGCAAACAAGCAAAACAAGGGTCCTTAATGCACCTCCTGCAACCTGTAATTAGAGGAAGAGCTCAAGGAGCAATTTCCTCACTGATGGGGCAGGGCCAAAATTTATTTGCCTGCTTTTTTTTTCTTCATTTGTTACTTTTTTTATGATTATTATTTTAAATAAATCACTCGGCGCTCCCTCCCCTCTGTCAAGAGCCCAGCAGGAGTGCTGGGTGCAGATCTATTGCAAGCCAGAGCGCTGCATGAGAGAAAGGTCAAGTTAATTTACTCTGAGATGAGGAGACGGGGGTCTCATTTACACAGCAACTTGCTCGCAGCTGGTGAATGCCAGGCTGGGGAAGGACTTTCATCAGCCCAGCCGGCCCATGCATATGCCTGGTCCCTCCAACTCCACGTCCTAGCTGTGGCAGATGTGACCCACGCTGGGGACGCAGTGTGGTGCAGCAGGCAGAGCTGCCCGAGGCAGAAGGCTGCTCCCCACTGTCTGCCACGCGCCTCCTGAACAGCCTTTGGCCACCGGGTTGCCCGCTTCTTAAACTCTGCCGATCCCCAAGGCAGAGCTGGCAATTCTCTCAGTGTCCCTTCCCATCAGACCTGTCCCTCTCCCCCAGGACATCACCAGCGCCGCAGTGACGACATGACCTTGGGCCAAGCCTCCTGGCCTCACACGGTCGCCTCCTGAGGCAGGAGAGCCGTCCCCTGCACTCACCACACGGTCCCTTGCTGATGACTTTGATCCGCCTCTGTTGGTTGCACTGGGCCTTCTCCAGCTCACACTCGTTGCTGTAGGTGGAGTAATCGGAGCCACAGACAGGAGCCACCACCACGGGGCAAGCCGCCTTCTTGCAGACGCAGGAGGCCTGGGAGGGGTCGGTGGAGCTCCTCTCACACACCGCCCCGAACCCGCACAGCATCCCTCGACACGCTGTGGGCACAGACACGGGAGAGACCGGTGAGCCGCAGCTGCTCCTCTGCCAACAGGACGGGCGCAGACCAGCACCCACGCCTCTCCGGTCTCCCCTGGCAGAGCTGCTCCCACCACCCAGGCTTGGGGAAGGGCTGCAGCCCTCCGGGGGACCAGGCAGGGCCAGCGAGAGGAGAACGCTCTAGGCACAGCACGGTCCTTTCCTGGCTTAGGGCGGGCACGTCGTCACCTCGGCGTGCCACCTCCCACTGCCTGCCAGCGAGCAGGCAGCTAAGTTGGGTCCTTCTCCAGGGATGCCCAGGGCGTGTTTGGGGTGTAGGGGGGGCCGAGCCGACCTCGTCAGAGCCACCCACCCCAAAGTCATGCGCCCAAGAACAAGGGGCTGCCCAGCGTAGCCAGGGAAGGGCACGAGGCCGTCAGGCCAGGGCTGCTGCGCCCTGAGCCCCCGTCTCCTGCCGCGCCCGGAGCACAGGCATTAAGCAAAGGCACAGGCAACCTCAGCGCCTGCTCCATCGTGCCAGTACCAGGTGGAGCCGGCAGCACAGAGGCCACAGGGATGGGCAGCACAGAGAGCGGGGTGGGTAAAGCCTGTGACCCAGAGAAAGTTTCCTCTGAAGGGAGCTCGTCCTGGAAGGCAGCATATCCTTTGCCCTCCAGCACCGCACTAACGTCTGCGTCGGCTCTACTGCAGTCTCCCCTGAGTGACCGAGCCCTGCCGCCCTTCGAGAGCGGCCAGGTAAGGCAGGGTATGTGCTAGGCACCTTCATCCCACGCAAGGACTGGAGCATGGGCCAAAAGGAGCTAACAAACCCACAGTCAGCCCTCTTGCCTCCTCTGCGCCCCTTCTCGCTCCAGGCTGCCCGTTCTGCTTACTGCCAGACTGAACTGGAAAAGAAAGGTCTGCCACCAGCTCTGCCCCACAGCAGGGAGGTCAAGGCCCAGCTCGTGAGCAAGGAGGTGCCTCCAACCTGACTACAGACACAGAGGAGCACTTGCTCTGCCCAGGGCCCCTCTGCTCAAGCCTTTGTGAGTCCTCCACAACGCAACGTGTTTTCTGCCAACCAGCAAGAGAAAGGAAAGTCAAGGAATGGAGCAGAAAACATCCTCGCCTGTCCCAATGTGGGACAGACCGTCCCACACGCACACAACGCTTTATTCATTGCCGTTTATGCAAAGCAGCTGAATCATGTGGCTGGTATCTCTCTAAAGAAGATGCATGAATCTCTTTATCACATCCACTAATCGGAGCAGCCAGCACAGACCAGTGCAGCATCTGAATTGCTAATGTGATAGGAAATGCAATTCTTCGGTCGGAAGGAGGGAGGGAGAGGACAGGTGCCCCCGGACTCGGCGCTCTGCAGGTGAGACGGCAAGAGCGAGAGGTGCCAGAGCCTCCCGCCCAGCGGTCACGGCCACGGGCGCAGCCCTGTACTCACAGCACGCGCCGCTGGGCACGCATGTACGCGCTCGCGGGCAGGCACGCAGCACGCAGCCGCTGCGCCATCCCGCGCGCAGCCGCTGCGCCACGTGCGGTCCCTGCCCCAGCACCCGCCGCGCCGCTGCTGCGCCCACACGCAGCGGGCACCTCCCGCCGCCCCCGGGCACACCTCACCGCCCCGCGCTCTCCCACGTGCATGGCATACGTTAGAAATGGAGACTGACCTACATAACGAGAGAAAGAGAAATCATAAAAGGCAAAATAAAATGCTCGACAGCGGCTCATTTACACATCAATTCCCAGGCGTTTGCCTTTGACTGCCTCGAGATTTTGAGCTCATATGCACAGCAACAATACAACACTAAGAGACTAATATCATCAAATAAAAAAGAACTCTCTCTCCCCTGCCCAATATCTAAAAGCAATTCATCATTTTTATGAAGCGCTCTGGATAGTCTCTCCTGCTCTTTCCATTGCTGCTCTTCCTCTCTCTCTCTTTTTTTTAAATGCAGATGAGCCTGTTGAGCTCTGAGTTTAGAGGGTGCAGGGGAGGTGTGCAAGTGAGGAACATGAAATGCAGGACAAGTGGGGATTCATCTGTCCCCCCATCCCATGGCACAGGTCTGTGGAGCAGAAGTGTAACTGCGTTGTGCATAATCAGCTGTGAGGTGCAGGGGAAGGAGAGATGGAGCTATCTTAGACATCAGGGGTGTGGAAGGGAAAGGGAAAGGGAGCTGGTGTGCAGCAGATGCGGGATGCAGAGCCAGCCTGGAGTGGAGTTCAATCAAGATGCCTGCTCGAAGGCCAAGGGGAGAGAGCTGCTTGGCTGAAGGCACTTGCCTTCAGGACATGCCAGCCCAGGTTCAGCAGCACGCTTGCAGATAGTGAAACCAAGGTGGGAAGCATGTCCAGGGTTTCCAAGTAGGTGATGGGGACAGCTCTCTCCTTGAGCTCTTCTGTTCTTGTCTTTTGCCTCAGAGTATGGGAAAGGAGCCTCATACATCCAAGGCGAGGGCTTCCAAAGCAAACGGCCAACCCAGGTCTGGTCCCACCAGAAGTTTTCAGTGGGACCCAATTCAGGGCAGCACTGAGCACTTCAAAGCCCCCATTTTAAGACCCTTGGTTGCTGGATTCGGGTGCATTTCCTCCCCCCCCAGCTCATGCACCAGCCACACTTTTGCCTTTGGTCCCTGCCGTCCACTTCTCCTCCCAGGCCCCGCAGCGCTCCGCAGCAGCCAGCCTGCGAACCTGGAAGGAAAAAGCTTTCGGTGCTGGATAGGACTTCTGAAGAAATTAAAACATTGCTCATGGTTTTCACTCCTCTTCAAGGAAACTTTTAAAATTGTTCTTTCAGATTTGGACCCAAACTGGGTCTTGTTACCTTTTAAATGATCCTCCCTGTAATTGTTTTGTCCACATGTATTTAAGAATGTCTTAATCTGCAGTGATAAAAGCAATGGTAAATGGCAAAAAGGCCATAAAGTTAACTGGATCAAGCCACATAAAGAAAACTGGTATTTTATCAGAATTGAAGTTTCAGTCTATCCTTGCCCTCAGAATCGTATTTCAGAAACACATTAGGGACATAATAGGCCAATATCTGAGCAAAAGAGGTGACATAAAGGGTATTTATTTCTCTCTCATTCTGCATCAACCAAATGTTGTAAAAGCGAGGTTTAACAGCACCGGTGTTTGACAGACACCTTCCCACTCCCTGCCAACAAGCTCCATCCCTGGGAGAGAAGCCTGCACACCGCAGTGCCTCGGAGCTCTTCCCGACTCGAGGGGATGGCTCAGCTGCCCCGCGGCACCTGGGCAGGACAGAGAGCAGGGGCATGGCAGGGTGCAACCCCCAAACACGAGCTCCAGCCCCTCCTGCAGAGGAGGATCCGGCTTCACTGAGTTTCAGTGACTGGGCCCAGAAGCAGACAAAGCGAGAATGAAAAATGCTTCAAACTAGAAAAAAATTGTAACGAGCAAATTGCTTGTTTAGGTTTCTTTCACTTCTAATCATTGCTGGTGCTACTGGTGAAGAAGCCTATTTGTTCACAGCAGATGAGTTTGAAAACTCACCCATCCAATGCTAGGATGCAGTTGGGTGATGCAAGCTCAGAACATGAATGAGAATAAAACAAAATGCCTTAATTCCCCTGTCAGACCCAGGAGACAAAACAGGTTTATTATGCCTGCTAAGATGACTCAAGCCAACAAGCTCTGCAAAGGATGAAATGCAGAGGCAGCTTCCTTCTTCCCCAACATCTCTCTCTAGCTCTCTTTCTCTAATTTTACCTGGGAGGATTCAAGAAGCCTAACTATCACTGACACCGAAGGAATAAAAGTTGGGAAATGGGAAGTAAAAAGAATACACTATCAGCCCAGTTCCAGGGTATTCGGCACCAACCAAGCCTTCACATCCCGTTCCCCGAGCAGAGCCACCACAGACAGAAGCGCTTTGCTGGGTCCGGGCAGAAGGCAGCAGTAAGTGAGGCACAAAGTGCTCCTGTCCTAACGCTCACACACGACAGCTCAGACGAAGTGCGCAGAAGTGCAAGGACCTCTTAAATTTGATTCCTGACAGCGCTGGTCAGGACCAGCTATCCAAAGCACCCCACACACAAGGGGCTGCAGACTGCTCTCTATTCTCAGCGCCGCTGCTATATTTCAGGCACCCAGGGGCTGGACCCTGCTCTGCTGGGCGTCAGGCCAAGATACAACAAAGGGACCAGCCTTGCCTTCATGTTCCTGAGCTTCAGACGAGTCGGGGCCGACAGGAGTGCAGAGATGGTGCTTGCCAGCATGGCAAGGAAATCAGCCACCTGCCCACCCGACTGGGACAAGCACCAGAGACCTGGGGTGTGCAGACGGACCAGAGCTCTGCCTGCCTGCTGCCCCTCTAGTGACACCTCTACAACATCACCAGGATAGTGACCATGTGTTTTCCTACCGGTGTGCCTTCTACATCACCTGACAGACATGCCGGGACACGGCTTGGTTGAGACCACAACCAAAACCTGCTTTATCCACAGCAACACTGCTGGAGGTTTTTGAGCCAGCTATGACGGACGCCTCTGCAGGGTGGACACTGGAAGGCGGTGCTGAACCAGGGTCTGCATGAGCTCGCAGCAGACGGAGTCCCTGCTTGGGATGTTGGAGGCTGCAGCCTATTGTGCCTGTTCCCCAGCGGAAACAAGTTCTCTCAGCACTTGTTCAAGACCATGCTTCAAAACTGTCTACAAAGCACAGGGCAAGCCTGCACAGTGAGGTCAGAGAGCAGGCTGGATCTAAAGCGGAGCGCGGCTCCGGTTAAATCATCCTAGCGCGCAGGGACGAGGCGCAGCAAGGCATTTGGCAAACAATGAGAGCAGCACTTGTCTGGAGCAGAAAAAAGCTACAGCTAGGAGCTGACCTTTCCCAAACCTCCTGAGCCGCCGAAGACGAGGGAAAGAAACAGCTAAAGTGAGGTATCTATACAACACTTGAGCAAGCTGTACAGAACAAAAGGGAGGGCTTGGGCTTATTGTAACCACGCTGAATACCAGCCAAGCCTCTCCATGTCTCTTAGCAGCACTGGAGCAGAAATGGGATAATAAATAACAATAACAACAACAATAATAATAAAAAAGTGCACTTGCTGGAGAGGAGGGGAAAAGCAAAAGGTGTTGCTACAAATAATTTACGGTACAGTGCTTCCCACCACAACCGAGTCAGCATGACTCCATGGGTGGGCAGAGAAGTCTCCTCTCCCTCAGCAGCCCCAGGCTGAGCCTACAAAAGCAAGAAAGGCCTTCAGAAGAGATCAAGGCTAGGGGAAAGACCTGAGGGGTTCGGAGCCTCGCTCCAGCTCGGGTATGTGACGTTCTGAGGCTCTACCTTGCATCCTGCGGTGACCACCTGGTTCAGGGCAAAGAGCACACAGGAATGCTAACGAGGGTCTACCTGTCCTCTGGCTAATTGGGGAAGGTGAGGGGCACACGGAAGCGCTCTGGCCTCTCCCCTGAACAGCCCAGAGCAGAGGAGGGTCAGGGCACTGCCGCAACCTGGGGACGGGGCCACGCGGCTGCATTCTCCCACAGGCGAGGCGAGCGTGCCCCACGGCAGCTGGAGCCATGGCTGGCCTCTGCCTGCCTGCCAGCTGCTCCTGGCCCCCGGAGAGCAGCAGATGGGGGAGTGAACCTAGGTGCCGTTATGGTGTCCGCTTTCCGCACAACCGCCTGCGGGGCAGACCTCGCCTGGCCCGCGGGGCTTGCAGTGTGGCGTGTTCATGGAAAACACTGGGGTGAGAGGGGATGGCTCCTCCCAAAAGGCAGAGGGGCAGGGGCGCCAGCCAGGCACAGCAACCAAGCGACAGAAGCTGCCTATGGACCCACCTTCCCCAGCCCACCGGGGATGCTCCGGACTGACACGTGGGAGGCCAGGGTGGGATGCCTCCATCAATGAACCACAGCGATGAAAATGGGGAAACGGGGAGATGACAGGCTGAGGGGAGGCTCTGGGAGCCTCTCTATGCTGGCAGCTGAAAACAGGGTGGGGAGAGGGAGCATCAGGGTTGCAGTGCGCTGGGGGCCAGAGCTGCTGGCATGCGCCGGAACCGAGCCACTCCTGCAGAAAGGAGAGCAACTACCCATTGCACCAGGTGTAATGGCCCCGGCCCAGATCCAAGCCTCCCACCCCATCCGTGACACTTCCTCAGGCAGCCCCTAATTAGCATCAGGGAGGGAGCGGGATGCTTCATTGCCAGGGAAGCCCCTGCTGCGGTTCAGCTCAACGTTTCCCCAAGCAGGCTCGGGCACAGGTGGCTGGTACTCCATGAGTAGCTTCCAGGGCAGATGGCACCAGCTCCACCTCCTCGTGTCCAACAGTGCCTGCAGATGCCCAAAACGGCTGGAGGGACAGCTGAGAACAGGACAGCTCCACGGTGGCCAACAGGGAGGGCCAGGGCCACCACGAGAACAGCGAGGGGCCACCGCGGCTCCCCGCACGCAGCTCTGCCCTGCAGAGATGTGGGAGCCGGTGTGAGGCTGCAGGCAGCTTGAGAGAGGACTGCCATTGAAGTAAAGGCCCTGCTTGAGCTGGGCCCAAGAGATTGGGCAAAACGAAGATGCTGCACAGCGCACACATGTTTACTGGCCCACCCTGGAGCACTCCTGGCCACAGCTGGCAAGACTACTCTGCCAAGTGAGAGCCTGACAGTGCACATGTGCAAAGGGCTCACTCTGTGCCTCAGGAACCCCCTTTCTCCCCCAACACGCACAGGCTTGCACTGTGCCCTCCTTCGGTCCCCTGCGTCCTAAAATATGCAGCACCAATGCTCCAAGTTGCGCGCTCCCCTCCCCAGCCTGGAGCCAGCACCCTCCACCTCTCTCCCAGCTGCCAGGTCTGGCCGCGCAGCAGTTTGCACCAAGTGCTCCAGGTAGAGCTCCTGGGTGAGCTTCTCAATCCATCCCAGCCTTCTTCCGAGCCTCCTGGACCGGAGCAGTGAGGACAGGCAGCAAGGAGATGGCAGCCAGCTGCAGGCTGGGAGGGTCAAGAGCAGCTTCAGCTTCCAGCTTCAGAGCTTCCAGCTTCAACTCCCCATTCAGTTCTGCCCCTTGGTTCTCCCATTTACAAAAAATGCAGATAATAATAATCACCAAACCCCCAATATCAGTAGGTAAAGAGCTCAAAATAAGTAGTAGGGATTAATAACACGTTGGCTTCATCAAGTGCTTTGAGATCTTGAGGTGAAGAGCTCTAGCTAATAAGCCCCAAGCATTCACATTTTAATGTTTCTCCAGCTTAATAACAATAATCAAAAATGTGATGTCAAAATTGTTCTTTTCCACTGTACAGAAAAGAAAAAAATGCTACTGGAGCAGCTTGCTGGTTGCTTATAGCACCCTGCCAGGCCCTCGGCAGCGCGTGCCTGCCTGCCCGCACGCCTGCCCGCACGCCTGCCCCGCGTTCCCCAGCAGCGCCTGGCCACGCAGCCAGGCCACCGAGAGAGGAGCCCCTGAGAGGGGCTCTGTTGGGCACACGGGTCCTCCCCACAGCAGCTTTCTCTTCGGCGCTGGGAAGCCTGCCAAGGGAGGAGGAGGAGGAGGAAGAGGAGGAGGAGGGCCCTTAACGCCCACAGAGGAGGGAGACGCTGGGAGAAGGCGCAGGCGATTCCTGGCAGCTCCCCTCTCCCCAGCAAGGCCCGCCTGCTGAAGGCAGAACGTGCGCTTGCCAGCCTGGACCCGCTCCAGATCCCAGGGGAGTCCGTCCCTTCTCCGAATGGGCTGAGAAAATCAATCAGAAAAGCGCAAGAGACTTGGCTACAGCTCGCAGGTGGGAGACAGGAGGGTGGGATGTACCTGCTTTGGTGGCCTAAAGTGTCTCCAGTGACGGGAAGGGGTAGGAGAGAGGAAAGGCTAACAACACACAACAGCCGTGCTCCGCGCAGCCGCGAGTCCCCGCACGAGGGCTGTAGGCAGAGACAGACAGACAGACACTTCGCAGCAGCACACCCAGGAGGGTCAGGGCAACCTGTGCCTCAGAGGACCCGCTGGTGGCTGACCGCTGCCACGGGCTGTTCTTGTTCATAGGAAGAGCCTGAAATTAAAGAATGAGGATGTCCGTGCCAAATGCACAAGGTGGCTGCCTTTTCATCTAATGCTCTTGGGATTAAAAACTCTCCCTCTCCAGAAGGTGGTGGGTGCTCCCCTGCTAAAGCCACTTAAAGCAGACTGGACTGGGAATACAAAGCGGAGAGCAGCCCCAAACCGGCTAGGCTGGGCAGCAGAGGGGAAAAGCTGACACTCAAATCCATCTTTTCAATCCCTACTGCACGCTGACAGGCGCCGAGCTGACGGGCACCTCTGTGTACCACCCACCACCGTTCCCCACTTGGTCCCCAAGGACGGGGAGGTCACTAGTGGGCCACACTAGTGACTTGTCCTGTCCCAAATCCTGCCTCAGAGCAGCCACTGTTAAATATCCACGTTAGAGAGGAGAAGCCACCATCACGGAGCAGGCGAGCAGCGGTGGGAAGGGCTGGACAGCCTCCGTGGAGCCCAGAGGAGCCCGCACAGCTCCGCGGCCGGGGACAAGGAGCACAAGCAGGGTAGCAGCGAGCGTGCTAACAGCACAGGGCGAGGGCACAGGCACGATAAACCCCAGGGGCCCAGGTCGAGCCTTCCTTTGGAGAAGGGGCGAGCCGGTAAGCACAGCGCTGGCACAAAAGGCAGGGGAGGCGAGCGCCAAGCAGGGCAGAGCCGCTGTTGGGGCCTCCTTGTGCCGAAAGGGCAGAAGGAAACGCGAGGCTCCGGGGACGGAGCCGTGCGCGTGTGTCAGGACAGCGAAGGCCAGCATTAATTCTGCATGAGCGCGAGGTGCCCGTTGCCGTGGAGACCAGTTAGGCTGGTGCTCCAGCCCAGACTCTCGCCTGTGCGCGTTTACTCCCCTTCCCGGGCCCACCCTCGCCGCCGTCAGTGTCAATCGCCTCATCCAGGGCTCGCTCGGGGCAGGAGAAGGAGCCACCTGCCCTGCTCGAAGGCTCCCGCTGCAGCGCCGGGAGAGCCACAGGCCGGCACCCGCAGCTGGGCCGGGGCGTCCGCCCCACAGCCCTGGCTAAGCGCCGCTCGGCACCTCCCAGGCCACGCCGAGAGCGGCAGCCGCCCTCCCGGGAAAGAGCCGTCAGACCGCGTGTCATTGACGCCACGCCGCTTAACCCAGGCACGTCTGCTTCGAGCCCCTTCCCCTGGCACAGCCAGGGCAGCATTCAGGGTGGGCTTAGCCCCAGGTCCTCGAGCCCCAGTTTTGCCCATCTTCACCCACTTCGTGCCCTGTCCTTGCCTACAACACGGGACAGTGACTGCATGCGATGCCACCGACGTGGACCTGGAAAGCTGCAGTTAGCCTCCCTGAGCAGCAGCAGGCCAGCGGCGAATGCTGGCTAAAGGCACTGCCAGCACCCCTGCGTACAGCCCTACAGGTGCCAAAGGAGATGGGGAAAGCAGCATCCCTCCTCGCTCATCAGGATCCTGCACACCCTTATTTCCACAGTCTAGCCATGGAGCTGAGCTACACTGCAGCTGCAAATCTGTGGTCCCCAAGGCCACAAGAACCTCTGCAGAACAAGTCCCCAAACCACATAAGTTTTCAAGCCAACATGTTCTAAGGATGGAAGGTCTTTAAGAAGCTGAGAGAATGGTAGGCAGCCACCATCCAGTGTGGGAACCTCTGTGATGCTCCCAGCTCTCCAAGGATCTTACCTGCACAGCTCTACACATGACAGAGATCTCTGGGAAACCAGGTTATCTCCTCCTGAGACCACAGTGTGGTAGTTCAGCACCTCCAAAAACACTCTGCGCTCTTGTGTCACACAAAGAGACAGCAAGAGGAAGCCCAAACATGATCATCACCAGCCACCACCTTTTATAGCCCAGCCGCCTGAAAAAAGTCTTCACTTCTAAAAGCCACCACAGCTGAAATCTAACCTGTGAGCAGCAGAGCACTCAGCACTGCAGCCCGTCCCCTCGGCGGGCTGACACTGGCAACGCGGGCAGCACTGGCCAAGGCAGACAAAGGAGAAGCGGGAGGAGAGCTGACTACACGGTCTGTAACTGGGGACGGGTGGGCAGCGAGGAAAAAAGTTGACCAGCTGGAAGATCTAAAAGCGAAATCACGCGCTGGAGGCAGCAGGATGGCAGTGAGCAAGGCGAAGGTGGTGCTGGGGGCAGGCAGGGCAGGGTGGAGCAGGGAGGAGTTGAAAGCATCGTGTTCTTGGGTCTAAAACATCTAAGTCACTCTTGCAAATCAAAAGACTTAAACTCATCTTAAAAGACTCTCATTAATCTGTCACAAGCCCCCTGCGAAAGCAGCTCTGAGCAGACTGTCACAGCTCCTAATCACTAGAAGAATTCAGCCTCCATCAGAGAGAGGAGCAGTGTGGAAACGCGCTCCACAAGGAATGTGAGCAAGAAGCCAGCTTCAGCAGCAGGCCCCCACCACCCTGCCTGCACACCCCTGCAGATCCCCCCAGCCTCGCCGCAGAGCGAGGAATCTGCCCCAAGGAGCCACGCTGCAGCAGAACACCCAAAGCTCAGCACGCACAGAGCGCACCCAGATGGGATGGCAGCCCGTACGCAGACCACACGAAGGAGAGAAGCAAGGGCAAGAAAAAAATACTTGGATTGTTTTAACCTGCTCCCACCTGCCTGCAGAGGCCACGCTCTGCAGAAGAGTGTTTACAGACCGGGGAGATTAGAGAGCTCAGCAAGCGAAGGAAAGCTGCGGCAGCCTCCGGACGCTGGGAGGGAAAGACGCTCCTCCCCAGCCGCAGAAGGTCCAAAGCCAGTGCTCAGCTGCATGGCCGGCAAAGCCAGCACGCTGCCCTTTGCCGGCCCTCCCCAGGCCCCAGGCCGCCGGGCGCTCGGCAAGGTCTACGCGTGCCCTTTGCAAGGAGCTTGCTCACACCCTGGGGTGTGCGCCAGCTTCACGCCTCCTGCTGTCCTTTGCTCTCCCTCTGCGCTTCACGCAAAGTACTAAACGTAGCGACCGCATCCCGAAGCCACAGGGGTCTGCGCTAAGCCCAACCTCCCCTTGGCTGCACGCTGCCTCCCAGCACACAACAGCGAGACCCCGTGTCACTGTGACCTCAGGGCACGTTCCTACAAGAACAACGCTCTCTTGGCAAGAAAGCCTCTGCCACAGCACAGCGCCAGGCAGGATTTGCAGCGGGCTAACTCGGGAGCTGGTAGGCATGCACTAACTCTAAAAGGTATCACGCACCAACTTCAGCATGACACAGCCAAGGGGAAGGGAAGACAAGGCAAGACAAATGCTGTTTCTTTGTCACAACGCCAGACGGACAGTCTTGGGAGATGTGAGGCAGAGATGGGGGACAGTGAGGCAAGCAAGGACCCAATGCAGGGAAAAACAGGAACACCTTGGCAGTTCTACTCCTCCTCTAACACTTAAGCCACGTAACATGAAAGTACATAAATTGATTCCCAAGAGAAAGCTCAAAGCTCACTGTAAACGGAGAAGAAAATGCTCTCAAGAGATCAAAAGTGGTGTCTAATAACTGCTGCTACCTTATCTAGCACTCGGCTTTTGAAGAGCTATGTTTAGCACCTCTCCTCTCCCCAGAGCAACCCTGAAGCAGTCTGAGCTGGTTCGGCTGGGGCACACCTTGCTGCCGTGCTCAGGGTGCGGACCCCAGGCGGGGAAGCCGTTGCTCCCACGGCGGCAGCAGGCAAGAAAGCCAGGCTGGGCCATGGGGCAAGGGCATGGGGATGAAGCTCCACAAGCAGACCCCAGTCCTGGCTCCCGAGCTGTTGCCTCACTGCCGTCGGGTGTGAATACAAACAAGAAAAAAGGAAGGGGAAGACAAAGACCTAACCACGGTGACTTCAGTACAGGACCCCCTGGGCCAGCCAGGGGATGGCCAGATCCACCCTGAAGGCATGAATTGCCCAGGATCCTGGGGCAAACGGAAGAGCACCCCGGGTCACCCCCATGCCCGAGGAGGCAGCGGGTGCAAGCTCTGTACCAGCAGTGCAGGAGGTCAGTGTTCCAGTCTGTGCCGCAATGAAGTCTTGAGAAGGAGCAGGCATTATGTAATTAAAAGGGAGCAGCTGCTGGGAAGCTTGGTACAAAAATTTCACCTTGTGCAGAGAGCGTGATTTTTTTCTGTTCCGTGATGTGTGACAAGACTTCCCGCCACGCTCCGATGCTCCCCGTCCCTCCTCGCTCAGCGACACCAGCCTCAGCCCACCCACCCACCGGCTTGAGGCGGGGTGCGAGGCGTTCGGGTGGGGGGTGCAAACCTCTCCCTGCTCCCCACCATGCTTCCCCTGCACTGTCCTCGGCAGAGTCGTCGTTCCTCAGTGTAACGGGGCTTGTGCGTGCAATACTGACAGCGCAATCAAGCAGGAGAGTATCTCCACCGAGCCACTGTGGCCCTGGGGCAGCCCGTGCCCCAAACACGCATGTCTCCACGGAGCACCCCTTCCCCACACACGCCTGTTCCACTTCTCGACACGAAGAGGAGAGCTCACGGCAGCCCAGCAGCCACTGTGGGCCTGCAAGGAGCACCAGCAAGGCTTAGCGTCAGCCTCGCTGCCCGACAGCATTTGCTAGGTGGGGAGCTGACACGGGTGGACACCACGGCCCGAGGCCGTAGCGAGAGGAATGACTACTGGAGCAGATCGCTCTCCCCGCTCCTGCTGCTGAAAGTCAGCTCCTGCCATCGCAAACCACACGCGCAGAAGAGGGCTGGGCAAACTTCCTGGGTGTGACAGGAAGAGCGTGGAGTGGTCAGGAAAGACTGGGGGCTGCAAAATACCTCTGTGGGCAGACAAAAAGAGATAGGTCTGCAGCACCTTCCCGTTCTGCTACCCGAGCTCAGCCGCACCACAAAGACCTGCGCTATGAATTCATGTTGTGGCACCCAAGTCTTACATTGGCCTGCATCTTAAGAGAAATAGGCTGGGATTAGCAGCCAAAGCCAGCAGTACCACCACGCACAAAGGGAACAAAACTGAAGAGTTTGTGTTTTAAGTTATATTTTCATGGCGCTCTTCCCAGAGCAGCCGAGCGTCCCCGTCCCTGTCCCCCGAGCAGGCACGGAGCTGCCCAGAGAGCCACCTGGCTCCTTCCAGGGACTAAAAGCCCACGGCTGCCTGCCAGTATTCTCTCTGACAGGGGCTGGAGAAGGAAGGGCTCAGCGTGAATTCGGCAGCAGGAGGCGGGTACGGACAGCACACACGGCTCCCAAGGTGTGGGCCAGCCCCAGCCTTCTCGCTGCCAGCGCGCTGCAAGGTTTAACCTTAGGGCTGCACGCATGACTAGGCGGAGCAGGCAAGGGGAGGTAAGCACCTTGCATGACTTCTAAGCCCAAGGCAATTATTTCCCCTTCCCTCACTACATCCGTGCCAACAGGTTACTGGCCAGAGGAAACTGTTCATCAGAATTGTGGGATGGTAGTTAATCAAATAAAAGGAAGGAGCATCTTTTCCTGATGAAGTGTCAAACAGGAAAAGCAAGGCCAGGACCTCCGATACGTGGCTGCTGCTCAAGCACAGCCCTGCGCAGCCAGGTGAAGCCTCCCCACGCCCGCGCGTCACCTCCTCAGCTGCCGGCACGCACGGACACGGGTCTGGCAGAGAGCAGAGGGGTCGTGAAGCACCACTTCCCGACGCCACCAGGCTGTCCCTAGCAGAGTGGCCTCCTTCGCAGGGCGGCAAGGCACACGCACCTGCCAGGCTCTCTTGCTGCCTCAAGCACAGCCAAGGTAACACTCCGTCTGCCCAAACCCATCGAGTCATCTACAGGTGGGGAGCATCTCCTAACACCCGCCTGGCACAGATCAGATGCTTCGTAACACACGGCACCATTCATGCCCCGTGAAGGCAGGGATGGCCACCAGCAAGGGACATGGGGAACCAGTCCTCGCAACGCTGCAGGTGGCTGTCTCTTCATGGCAGAGGGGACGCTAGCTGGAGAGGGAGCTGGACTTGAGAAGGCAAAGCCGTAACAGGGTGCTGAAGAGAGGGCATCCAGCAGCCAGGTGAAAGACAATGCCCAGGACTGAGAGCATTGTAGGATTCATGTGCGAACCAATTTCACATGCACAATTGAAAAGCCACCTGCACCAGCATTTTCTCTGCCTAACCCGATGCCTGGACTGGTTCTGCAAACCCTGTGTTTATGGGGCTGCCAGGCACAAGAAAGCATTTTTCCAATATTTAATTTCTCAGATGTTCTCATCTCATGCATCACTACTGCTTTTATGCATCCATAAATAAGCATTTAGCGCTGCTCCCTTGGCCTGGTGCGACGGGTTGGGCCAGCGTCACTCTATCCACGCTTGCCAAAAGGAAATGGGTGTCCAGCCCTCTCAGCCTTCTTGGATGTTTCCAAACCCAGCAGAGACAGGACTCAGAGCTGGTTGGTGCCATTAACACATCTGCAAAGGTGCATGGACGCCAGGAAAAGGGCTGGCTCCCCGCACCGTGGTTAGCTATCGTGACTCTCCCCGTCCATGAAGAATGCTTCCTCGAGACAGACTGAAGCAAGATGCAGCTCTGAGATTAGGATGCACTCCTGCACTCGATCCAGGAAGCTGCTGGGGCCAGCAAGAAACTTAAACCTGCCAGATCAAAGAGCTGGTGATAGCAAAAGGGGCCGAACAGGCTGCCCGAGCCCGTGCTGCATCCAGAGGGCTTGAGGGCTTCCTTCTCCCTAGCAGGGCTGGGGGAGCAGCAGGGGCGGAGGGCACTGCCCGGACCCTGTCGGGGAGGCCCCAGCTGCAGCTCACCCCACATTGCTCCGCTCTCAGCCCCTCACCTCTGCTCGCACCAGGGAATGGGGAGGAGGCTTGCCCGCACCACAAACGGGAGCGGAGCGTGCGGGCAGGCACGTTCAGAGCCCAAACCGCCACCAGTGAAGAGCCCTGCTCGCCTCCCCCAGCTCCCACGTGAAAAGAACAGCTTTGTATCCTGCTTGCTGCTCTCGGCGCTGGAGCCGCCTGCTCTTGGCTGTGCCCTCGCACTCCACGCGGACCTCGCTAACAAGCACGCCGGCCGAAAGGGCTTTCCGCACCCCTGCAGAGCCGCCAGGGGAGGAGGGGAGGGATGGCGGGGAGCTGACCCCAGGAGCCCGGTGCCTCATCCTATCGATCCACCCGAGCAGCCAGCCCAGCTCTTGCCAGCCTGGCTTCAGGGCTCCCAGAGGGCTTACTGTTCTCCCTGCCCTCCGCAGAACAAACAACAAAGCCAATTTTGCCTCCTGCACGCGACTCCACCAAGGGATGCTGCAAACAAACAGAAAGCAAACCTCTCATCACAGATGCTGCAAGAACAAGGAAAGGGGAGGAGGTACGCTCCAAATCCTCCCCCACCATTTATTCCACCCCAGGGGAACGCGGGGAGGCACAGCCCACCCTGCCTGCCCCCTGCACCGCACCTGCCAGCCCCCCTCCGGAGCACTCCTGCCCTGGGGGGCCGCAGCTGAGCCAGCACCCGCCCCCTCTCCAGCTCCCGCGCAGACGCTCCCCAGCTCCTGCCTTCCGCTGAGGAGAAGAGCAGAGCTAAGCCAGCCTGGATGCCACAGGCCAGTCCCTCAGCTGGGGAAAAGGCAACAGCCTTCATGGAGCACCGCATTTAAGAAAGCCAGGCTTAAGACCTTGTAGAGCTCAACAATCCCCCGCTCAGCTGCGGGAATGCCAGTGGCACGGGCGATTTGGGAGAAAGCAGTGAGTTAACAGCATTAATGGCCTTGTTTCAAAATGAAGCAGAGACCACTCTATAAATCAATGTGTGGCTGAAGAGTTTTCTAGGGTAGAGATTGGTACTAGAAGAAAAGGAAGAGGTAAACAGCACACGAGTGCTAACTAGAGACCCCTTCCTGCTGGCTGGCAAAGTCTTTCACCCCCAGCAGCGCTGGAGCACCGGGGCAGCGGTCATGGCTGCAGCACCTTTTGTGTGTGCAGGATGGGTCTTTGCAGTAAAGATGCCCAAGGGACAGGAAGCCACTCCCTTCAGACGAAAACTGACGTCTGACATTGCCAGGGCAGACAATGATTTCTGTCTAGCTTTGCACCGTTTGTAAGGAGAAAGGACCACAGCAAAGCTTCCCGTAGCAGCGTTTCCAGACAGAAATACCAAGTTGCAGATCCTCAGCCAGTGCCAGTGGGCAGAGATCTGTCGGCTCTCGGCGCAGGCTGCCAGCTGGTGGCAACCCACTGCTCACCACAGAGCTGCGCAGACTTGTAGAAGGTGAGGATCCGGCCCGGAAGATAAAGAGGGGACAATCCTCAAGGAGCCCAGCTGGAGAAGGAGCAGTCGAGGGGTCCTGCTGCGTTCGACACTGGCCCTGTCACACTATCATGCTGGGACACAGCCCCTGCCCCAGAGCACTCAGCACCTGCCAAGACTCACCGAATCCTCGCCCACCGCCTTTGACACGCCACCAGGTACTGCCCGGGGAAGGGCACACGGTGTGGCGAGGCAGAGACCCTCCCCTGCCCGTCCCACTCAGATGTGGCTCGTTATGGGAGGGTGAGAAGGGTTCGGCAGCTCCCCAGCCAGGCCTGTCAGTCTGACAGCCGGGCACAGCTCTCACCAGCTCGACGCCTTGTCCCACCAAAGCCACCCTGAGAGCACGCCTAGGGCAGGACAGCCATGGCCCTCACCCCCTCGCCCGGCAAACCTCAGCCACATCTGAGCAGTTTACAAGCTCAAACATGGCCGCGACTAAGTCAGTGGACTATACACAGGACCAGAGCCACATCTCCAAGCCCGTCTGGGCGATGAACACTGACAGTCCCTCCAGCACAGCAGCAGGGACCAGCCCCATCATCCCAGGGGCGACCACTTCCCCGTGCCCCAGGCTCCCCTCTGCCCAGAAATGCTTCCCGAAGATAACGCAAGGCATTCACACCATGTTTGACTTGCAAAAGGAGGGGCCTCATTTGGCAACCCACCAAGGGTGGTAGTTTTCCATCTCCTGTGGGGACCAGAGATCTTTTGGAGTTTGTCACCTGGATGGGCTGGGCTGCTAATATTTTGGAGCCCTAAGCTAGGACTTACACCTACGTTCGTTTTTATTTTTGCTTTAGATGTCTCCTCTGGTCCAATTATAGATTAATCACATTTTATCTAGCATCCGTTTCTCCCCCGCCTCCATCCCCACCCCCATCAGAGAAGGAAAGAAAGAAAAAAACAAACGTGTTATTAATTGGCTGTTGTTTTCTCCTGGGTTCTTATCTGTGCACGTGAAACGAGGGAGGCTGGGGAAGGTGACTGAACAGCCTGCCAGCAGAAAGCAGGGCATTTTAAGCCTGATTTTCAGAGAAAACAAAGCTCCTATGATGACATTATCTGAGCATGAGCTTGCCTGCCTGCTACCCAACAGCTTCTAAAGCCATTGACTGATAACAGCATGGCCTCAAAAACCAAAGTTCCTACAGGTCTGTGAAACTGGAAGGCTTTAGTAAGCCCAGAGAAAAGGTGAGAGGTGCTGGTGAGTACACTGCTCATCAGACACCAGGGAATCCATAGGTGAGAGGCAATCCATAGGTGAGTGCCACAGGTCCAGGGATAATGCAAGTCTATAGGAAACCCAGGTGCTGTGCCACCTGCTCTGCCAGGGAAAGACCAATAACTCTGGAAGAGGACAAGGAATGCACCCTACTGCCTCATGACTGGCAAGGTCAAAATTCAGAGGTGCGGAGAGAATTGCCAGGAGAGCCCAGAAGCGGAAACCTGTGGGACCCAAGCAAGGATGGGAAAGGAAGGAGGGCTGCATTACAGCCTCCCACAGTTTACATGCCCACACCCTTTCTGGCCAGGGCAGTGGAGATACCTGATGTCCAGCGGAACACCAGCTTCCATTTTGCTCTTGATGCTGATACGGCTGAAACCTTTTGCCACCTGGTGCACAAGCCCAACAGATTTATTGTTAGCATTTATACAAGTATTAGTAGCTGACTGATCCAAGACTGGATGGGCTGGGATGATTCAACTTTGACTGCACAGCAGAAACAGTAATTTAATGAACAGCCAACAGCATCTCAGCAACCTCTGCTAGCCTCAAAAATCACCTCTCTCCAAGCTGCTCAGCTCACATCCCACGTACTTGCACTGGAGAGATTCCTACCCGCTTCGTGCCCATGCAACCTCCTGCTGCCACGAGCCAGCACAACGCACTCCAGCCCTTTCCTACCAAGACCTGCTAAGGCAGTGGAGCGTCCCAGGGAAACACCGCATCCACATCACTCCCTCCTTGCTTGGCCTGCGCCTGCTCTCAGGGCAGGGCGAGGGGCAGCAGGGAGGACGTCTGCTGCCCAGGCTATTCCGAGATGCAGCCTTCAGCTCCAGGCCCCACAAGCTGAAACTAGTCATCTCCCTCACTGTCCTCCCCTGGGTTGCTCTGACACTACACCAGAAAAACAAAGGGACCAAGGGAGACAGAACACTGTTTCTGGCTATTTCCTCATGCTAACAGCCCATCACCTTCTCATGGTCCCTCCCTCACCTGCAACTCTGCCACATACCATGGGCACACACACATTTGCTTTTTTTTTTTTTGCCCTGTGCTTGCAGAGCAGCAAGCCCTTCTGCACCCCCTTCTGCTTCCCCCCTCCTTTTGCCAAAATCCAGGAAGAGCTTAAGGGACAAACACAGAATAGCCACTAGACTCGACGCTGCTGCTTTTAAGGATAAGGTCCCTTTCTCCAGTCCCCTTCTTTCCAGGGCCTCCACAGATGAACCAGTAAAGCTCTGCAAACTGCTAGAGCACATGGAAGATCACATCTCTCTTTCCAGACCTTCCCCACCTCCCCCACAGCCGCCTGGAAAACCCTCTGCAGCGAAAGGGCTGCTGTGCCTCCCAGGGAGCAACGAGGGACAGTGGCTCTGCCCTCCCTCCTCGCCCCGGAGGACCATGCTCTTGCATCCCCCGGGTGGAAGCGAGGGCAGGGCACGGGCGTGATGCAGTGCTGCTCCGGGCACTGAACAGATCACTGGGTCAGCAGGCGCCGCTCCGCCGTCAGCTGTGGGCAGCGCGAGAGGTTCAAGCCATTTGCTCTCAAGTGCACCCTGAGCACGGGAACCCAGCTCCAGCGAGTGACGGTGTACTTACCATCTCGCGGCGTCGGTGGTGTCTGAGTAAAATAACTATTGGGCTTGTCTGCAAAGAAACAAAAAAATACAGGGCTGTCAACAGTTCCTTTTTGCACACTTTCCCCTTCTCCCCCCAGACCTCTCTCCACAGCTCCCCAGCAGCTTTTGGGCCAGCATTTCATTCCTTCAGAACATATGCCCTGCACAAACAAGGCACCGACTCGCCGGACGTGGTCGGGAAGTCCTGCAGCAAGAAGGGAGCAGCTGGAACAGGAGCCAGGAGCCCCAGCTCTCCCACTTCTATCGATGGAGCACCTCTGGCTTGGGATCTGGCAGCAGCCCTCTCCTGCCTGGCAGGCTGGGGCTTGCCTCAGCCCATTGTGCGCCATTTCGCCGGGGCTGCGATGCAAATCGCATTGCCTATCACCCACCTGGGCACTGACTCACCAAGTCGTTTGGGTTGAGTGGGACAGCAGTGGGGAATGCTGCAGCCTCTGAGGCAAGAAGGCAAAGGTGGGAGAAAGGGGTAGCCTGAGGCAGCAGAAGGTGAAAGCTCCCATGGACGTGACCCAGAGCAAGGTGGCACAGCCTTGCCACCAGCCAGCCCTCTACATTTGGGTATCCCCTGATTAAGCGGGAAGGCAAGAAGGGTTCCACTCAGGCAGCTGGCTCCACAGACACTGCCATCCTGATTGGGAAGCACCCTAAAGTCAGCGCCAAACTGTGCTCTGCTCTCTACTAAGCAATGTGCCCAGGGCAGCAAAGCCCGTCTGTGGCAGAGGGCACACAACTCCTTACCAGCCAGGCTCTTTCCCTACCATCACCTGGGCCCTGCTCCTGCCAGTGCTTTTTAAATGCATTCCTGTTTTACAGTGTTCCACGGCCTTTTCCTAACCATGTACACGTGAGCAGAAGCAGCGCATCCCAAAGCTAGGCTGGAGGATTTGTCTGCCCTCTAAAGGTTATTCTTGCAGCAGGTGTTTGGTACTTTCCAGCATCAAGGAGGTCAAAGACACCACTGCATGATGGAGTCCTTCCTCCACAGGCTGCACCTAGAGAAAGGCAGGCTTTGGGAGGGTGAGCACCTGTGCAAGGATGAGGCAACAGAGCAGAGTGCCTAGAGCAGCTGGAAATACGTGGATGTACCTACACCCAAGCATGCAACCTACTCAGCCACACCAGGGATCAGATCAACAGCCTAACTAACCTCAGGGAAAACTCCTCCACTTTGCCCCAAGCCTCTGCTGATTCTTCAGAGCAAGAGAGCGTACAGAGAGCAGGGATCCTTGGAGCAGCTGAGAAGACACATCTCCCAGCAATCGCATATAGTGACAGGACCCCAAGGGTTCAGCAGTTTGCTTGTAACAAGGGAGCAGCAGAAGCCTCTGGCCAGGGCAGGGCTCACAGGAGCCCATCTTTTGCACCTCACCTCCCACACAGCCCTGCCGAGACCCCTGCCTTGCAAACCCACTGACTGCATCCCCCCAGGAGCATCACCCACACTCAGACCTCAAGCGGCAGGTTGGGAGACACGGTATTGGGGGGAGGGAATGGGACACACAGGGTGCTGGTGCAGCTGAGAGCACGAGCACACCGTGCACAGCGGGGAGCTGGGTCTGGCCCACGCACGCCCACTTTCGCAGCTCTGCTCCGCAGTTCTGGGCCAACATCATCCCAGGGAAAAGTGGGGCAGAGCTGCGGAGTGGGCCGTCGCCTCCCCAGCTTCTCCCCAGATGGCAGCAGGCAAGCAACAAGCGCCGGGGCACAGGGTGAAGCCCAGCCAGCGGCTGGCAGCGTTGGGAGGGCTGCCCCCATGCCGGAGCCCCAGCACGCTGCTGACCTAACCCCTGCCTCTCCCTCCCCTGCTCCTCCCACGCACCCAGGAACACCTACAGTTGTTGAGGAAGAGCAGCACGGCAAATCCCAGCGTCGAGGTGGCCAGAAGGATGAGGCAGATGTTGCAGGGGATCATGAAATACCGCACCACCAAGGAGACCTTGTGCTGGTACATCCGGTCCCGCTCCAAGGCCCCCGGCGCCATGGGGTACTGGCAAGCCGTCATGCTTGGCCGTCACACTGTGGGCCAAAGCTCAACCTGCCACTGACCCATCCAAGGCAGAGTAGCCACAAGGCTGATGTGGATCCCTCTTCCCCCCTCCCCAGTTGTCTTCGGTAGCCACAAGACCTAAGTTTTCCCAGAGGTTCCCATCCTCCGCTCGCAGGAGGGCAGGGCAAGCCAGGGGCACTTTCAGGAGCAAGAGTTTGTCCCCGCATCTGCCATCTCAGAGGCACAGCCTAGGCGTCAGGTCCGAGGCTGCTCCAGCTCAGCAATCCCTCTCCCAGCCCGGGAGGTATCAATCTACACCTGCCCAGCAGAAAGCGAACTAAACCCCAGGCAAAAGTGCTGAAAGCTCAAGTTCTGCAGCCAAGCCCACCGGAACGGGGACAAGCTGCTACCGGCGTGGGAACGGCGGAGGCTGCCGCAGCACCAACACGTGCTGGCTCCCGAGAGTGGTGCTGGGACAGAGACGGTGCAAGGGGTGCCGGCATGGGACCCTCTCGGGCTCGCAGCCTTGGCAGCGTCCGTATCCTTTCGGCGGGGAGGGGAACGGAGGTCTCGCCGCCCCGCCAGCGTGCAGCCGCCTCCCGGCTCCCCACTCAGGCTCCACACCGGCCTCGCTCCGCCGTCTCCTCCGGCTGCGGCCGCTCCGGGGCAGGCACTCCCAGGCTCACCGGCTCCGGAGCAGGTCCCTGCAGCCGGGAGCCGCCCGAGGGTGCCGCTCAGTTGGCCCACGCCCCGGGCGAGGGCAGGCGCTCTCCCTTCCACGCCGAAGCTCCTTTCACAGCCGCTGCACATCCATCCCCGCTCGGCTCCGCTTTCCTCCAGGGCAGCCGGTGCACAGCGCTCCCCCGCCGCCGCCCCTCCTCAGCCGAGCCGGGCGCCAGCGCTCCGGCACCCTCCCAGCCCTCCGGTGAGCAAGAAGCGGCCGCAGCCCGGCCTCTCCCCGCCCCCGGCCGGCGGAGAGCAGCGCTGCCCAGCGCGGGCACCGTCACCGCCACGGCAGCGGCCGGGGCAGGCCGGCTCCCCTCCTCACACCGCTGGGACATGCCAGTCCTTCCCGCAGAGGGTCCAGCTCCCCCCGGGGCCCGGCATGGAGCGGCGGCACACGGCGTGCAGCGGCAGCTCGGAGACCTAATTCCGTTGCCCGAGGCTCACCCCACGCGCGGAGAAAGGGCCGCGCAGCATCAGACAAGAGAGCACCAAGGAAAGAAGCCCCAGCAGCCGCGTGAGCGCCCGCCCCACGCCCTGAAGTTTCCCCGCCCGCTCCTCTGCCCCGCGGGGGTGGCGGCGGCCCCCTCCCTCCCTCCCTCCGTCCTCCCTCCCACCGCAGGCAGCGGGGCTCCGCGCCCGCCCCTCGGCTCCGGGCGCCGCGGGTCGCCCCCCGGCAAGCGGGGGGAGCGGGCCCCTCCCGAGCGCTCCGGCGGCCAACAAAGGGGAGGCGAAGGCGAGCGGGCGCGGCGGAGACAAAGAGCAGGAGGCGGCGGGGCCGCGCTGCCCCGCTCCCCCGGGAGCGCGCTACAAAGCCCCACTCCCCGCCCCGCACGGCCGGACCACGCGAGATGCTGAGAGGCGGAGATGCCTTCCCCAGCATCGCCCCCGCCCCGGGCTCCCGGAGGGGGCCGAGAGCCCCAGGGACCGCAGCGGCAGCAGATCCACGCAAGGAGCAGCCCCCAGTTACCATTTTCTAGGATGTTTATTCCCGGTGGAGAGGGACACCTTCACAGCTGGTCCCGAGGGAGCAGGACCGGGCTGTGGCCACAGGGACCCGGCTGGTGCTGCAACCCGCTGCGTGCTCAGGGTCGTGCTGGCACTGCCAGCGTGCCAGCTGGACCAGGGGAGGGGAGAAAAGAGGCGCTGGGACACACACGCAGCATCAAGCTGTGCTGCTCCTCTCCTTGCCTGCTTGGGCGCTCCTGCCCTCGGGAAGCCAGACGCCACTGGTCACCGCTTTCCTTGGGCAGGATGCTGCCAGCAAGGACAGGAAAGCGGCCAAGAAGAAAGCTGAGCTGAAACCTGGAGGGAGGTCAGGGCCCAGAGCCAGCTTTCTCGAGTGAAGGTCCAGCATCAAGGCAAGAGCAAATGGCAGGGTAGGGCTGCCCTGCTATAGCCCGAGCACTCCCAAAGGCATAGATACCTGGCACCCACAAGGCAAGTCCAGGCTCCCACAGCCTCCACTCCATGCCCACGCTCCACAGCGCCTCTCCAGGCTGAAGCCCCGGCTCTGGTGAGACAGCATCCCTGGCAAAACACACAGCTCCAGGCACGCTGTTTCCCAGCCCACAGTACCACGCATCTAGAGTGCTGTGACCTGCCGCTTCCTCTCTAAGGCACCACCGTCCTGAGCAAACCTAAAAGCTCTTCCTTAGCCTGGAGGGAGAAAACAGCTCCATGAACAAAACCCTGTGAGAGGAAGGCCCTCCAGTTAGAGAGTCCCCTGAACACAAGGGTGGGCTGACCATACACAGCCCTGCACTGTCAGAGGCTGGTTTATCACTGAAGCCATGGGACAAGAGGACCCTTGCAGCCTCCCCTGCCCCCCAGGTGCTGCAGAGGGGCTGTCTGTACCCTGCTGTGGCATGTGCAAGGCAAGGAAGAAGTCCTCAAACACCCATGCTTGTAGGACAACACGAGCACTGTGGAGATGTGGCAGTGGGTACCCCGCTGCAGTCAAACTGGGAAGCTCCTTGCAGAGAAGCTGCTTTAAGTTCTTCCTGTCTCCCCCTGCTCGGCACCAAGCGGGTGCCAGGAAGGGAAGCACAGCTTCCTCCCAGTCACCGCTGGCAGCCACCACCCAGGCCCGGGCCGTGGTGCTGCCCCATGGCTCGGCAGCGCTCTTCTCTCCTTCCCTACTGGGATGGCCGGCTGCCATAGCTCCACGTGAGGCAGCTACAGCTGGTCTGCCAGCGATGCCGGCTGCAGGGGCTGCACGACCCTCTCTTCCCCGGCGAGGTGCCCAGCTGGCTGGACAGCCGCATTCCCACCACCCACTCCTCCAAAAGGCAACAACAACTTGAGTTGGGAGAATAACCCTCGCTGATGGCACATACCCCTCCCAGCCCCAGCCTGCTCTTGCCGTGCTGCCCCTCCCTCCCTCACCTTGGCAATTCGCCTGGAGCCCGAGGGACGCAAACACTAAAGCTGAATCCACCCACCCTCCCCTCCAGCGAGGAGATGCAGAGGAGACTGGGTGGTCCTTTAGCAGGGCATGTCAGGCACCACGAGTTGCAGGGTCTCCATGTGGGATCGGCACAAGCTGCCCTACAGCCGCACCACAAAGCCACACTGCTCCTCTCTGCTGGAGACATGGGCTGGGAGCATCCTGGGTGTCCCAGCACTGCAGGTGCAACTTCCCAAGAGCAGTACAGGGAAGAACAAAAACAGAGAAAGGAGGAAAGAAAGCTAAGTCACGTCTCAGACATTGCTCCTTTTTAAACCTGCATCGCTCCCTCCCCAGGGACTTGCAGAACATGATCCCTGCTTGCTGCAAGGCACGGGCTGCATCCTAACTGCCCTGCCAGGAGCAGAGCCCACACGAGCAGGGTGCCCAATAGCCTCACATCCAAGCAGTAAGGCAGATCAGCATGCACCTCAGGAGCTGTTCTCCTCCCCACACACACAGGGGCTGCACAGAGCCCCCAAGAGCCCAAGTGCTACGAGGGCTCAGTGGGAAACACTCTGCCAAGCCATCTCTCCCAAGCAGACCTCTGCTAGGAACCCACCTCAGGAGCCCTCTCGCAAGCAGAGTCCCCTGCCAGGCAGAGCACTGATGGGCCGGGTGGAAAAGGGCTCCTCAGCCAGCACCAGAGGCCACAGGGCTGCCTCCTGGGACATGGCACAATAATCCTCCCTTCACCGGGGATGGGGCATGAAGACTGGCTGAGTCAGAGTGCCCTGGCCACTGGGCGGAGACCTCCCACCCCTCCAACCCAGTATTTTTCCCTCAAAGGATAAGCTCAAGTCCCTGCCACTGCTGCCCCATTTCTAGTACCCTCCCCACCTACCACAGCCCCCTGGGAATTTCTGGAGCGTCACAGAAGCCAAGACCTCCCCAAACAGCGAACACAGTGCCCTGGCCCTCCCCTCCGCTTGGTCACCATGTAGCCACCTTGGCCTGGTCCTGCATCCTTCTGCTCTGCCCCAGGACACAGGAGCCAAACTCCTCCCTGATGCCTTCAGCAGGGCACGGCTGTGCTGACGCTGGCCCAGCAGCACTCCTCTCCCCTCCCCGCCTGCTCCACAACCCCATCCCCGGGGAGGGCTTCAGAGCCATGCTCCCCCGGCAGTCCCAGCACATGCAGGCTAAGACCAAAGGCTTGGCTTCAAATAAAGAAAGAAAAAAAAAAAATCCCCAAAGGGAAGCAGGGACATTTGCATCCTCCTGTGTGCATGTTTGCACATGCAAATCAGCCACTGCACAGTCCTCTCTTTCTTCCCAGGTCTGCAAGGACTCTGTCCCCTCCAGCCATTTGGAGGCCACTTTTAGGGGCAGCACTGCCTCAGATCTGAACAGCCTTTGTGTCCTGGAGGAGGCAGGTTCAAACTCCAGCACGGGCAGATTGGCTCATCACCCTCTTGGCAAAGACAAACGCTTGCACCTTTGCCCCTTACAAGTCTTTCAGATGAGACTTTATAACCAGAAGAGCAGTTTGCACTGGGGAGACATCACACTTGCCTGGTCCATCCACGTGGGTTGTCATTTTTGTCTGTTATCACCCCCCCTCCCCAGAGCTGGCTGCATGTAGACACCGCTGTACAGTGATGGCATTTCACAAATGCCCGCATCCTTTTGCGCCAGCTACAGTACACGGGCACGGTCACTCTCCCACCCACTCCCTCTGCCGACCATGCCCACCACGCACACTCAGCCCTTCCCTTTACACTTGTGCCACCGGCACACGAAGGACCAGGCAGGAGAATACAGCAAGACCTGACAAGGCGAAAGAGCACATAAAAGCCGCCTTTGGCTCGAAGTGAGCAGCTCGGAAGAGATAGCCAGTGAGCCCAGCAGCACGGAACGCACACGACCAGCTCCAGGCCACTCTGAAGTGGAAAGAGGTGGCTGTGCAAGACCCAAAAGCACCTGAGACATAGGGACAGCTCAGTTGCCCCGGTACTTCTATGTCTGGCTCTGTCCGCCGTAGGACAGCCCAGCCCGGCCAGAGAGGCTTCATCCCTCAGCCGTGCCGAGGCTCCAGAGCAGTCCATCCACCGCTCATCGTCCCCGCCTTGAGCAATGCCGCGCACCTGCGCTGACGGCATTTCTCCCTTTCCTGCTCGGGACTGCAACCAGTCCCCGGCTAAGGCTGCAGGTGTTCGGAGGAGGGCCAGCCCCAGCGGGGTGCAAGAGGCAGAAAGTCACCATGGCTGCCTGGAAAGAAGAGGGAGGGACAGGGGACAGCAGGCCAATTTAACTCTCTCTGACATAGCTGCTATTCCTCTACTACAGGCAAGAAAACATCATCTTTGAGCTCATCCACATTCACCCCTGCCCAGTTTTCTAGATGAAAGTGTTCAATGCATTAAGGCCTCCGTGTGGTCACCAGCCAGTTTAAAGCCTAGCGCCATTAATGGGTTTATTTCTGGGCTTTCACAGCGAGGATGTCACAGCTGCTGCCAAAATGCAGCAGACAGGCAGAAGGGGCAGCTGGCCGCGCTCAGCGTGGCAGGACAGTAGTTTTATCCTCTTGCTCTTGAAGCACGGAGCTGGCAGGACACACGTACTCCATCCCAGGGCCCGTCGGCGCTGGGAGCGGCACGACCCATGCACGCTGCCCTGCACCTCTGAGCTGACCTAAGATGGGGGAGGCTCACAGGCATCTTGGGGGACCCCATGCCCTCGAGCTGCCAGTTACTTGGGAAGAGATAACACCAGCAGGAGACACTAATTTCATTTCCTTCGCCTCCCCATTTCTGCCCACCAGATGCCAGGTACCCGCCTGCGACACCAAAAATCAGTGCTACTTTGGGATCTGACTGACAGCTGTCAATCTCTCCCTCCTCACCGAGCTAGAAACCTTGCAGAAGCCCCCAGCTCCTGCTGTTGCCAGGCTGATTACCCACCTGGCTCCCTTCTCGATAATCCTGTTTGGCAGGGAGCTAATTGGGATTTATCTGGCTGCACCCAATGGCTAGAGAGCCATTTTGCGCTTCCTGCGGGGAGGGGGAAGAGGAGGAGGCGGCAGAGGGAGCCTGCAGAAGGCGTTTGCACGTTCTCCCTTCCCCATCCCCTCCTGCAGTTTTACAGGCTAATTATCCGCATTACAGAGAAAGGAGCAGGAGGGGGAGAAAGTGGGAATTTTAATTATTTCATTTAACACTTGGCAGGACCCAGCTTGACTCCTACTGAGCAGCGCTTGGAAATAAAGAGCTTTTAAACCCTATCAATGGGAGATGGGGGAGCGGGTGCAGGAGATGGGGCTGGGGTGGCCAGCCTCGTGGCTAGGTTGGCACATGTGCTGGGAGTGGAAAGGGGTATTAATTCACACCATTCCTAACAAACAGCCATGCCAGGTGGCACTGGACAAGGGGTGCCTGGCTGCCTCCTCTGAAGAGGACGGTTTCCCCACTTAATGACTTTTGGCTGAAACAGTCCCCTCCTACCACACGACACTGGACCATGCAGCTGCCTTCCAGATGCGCTTAGGGATGCCTGAGCATGGAGCACTGGAGCGGGCCACAGGCGTGCGCCTCGGGGAATACAGGTCTCTGTACCCTCTCCCAGGGCCGCAGGCCCTTCTCCAAGCTGGTGGCCTGCACGCCACAGCCTGTGCACGTGCTGCATTGCAAGTGCAAGACAGCCCCTCCGTTAACAGATGCTCCCACACACGCGCGGCACAACGCCCACACCTCTTCCACCTAGCCACCCATACGCAATGGTGAATGGGTTTCATGATGTCTCTGCCTCCCGCCTTGAAAAAGAAAAAAATAAAACAAGGTTTGCACACAGAACTCTGTGTCCAGATCTAAACGTACAGGGCTGCTGCCCAAAAGCAGACACACAGCAAAGCAAAAGCAACCCAGGGCAGGAAGGCAACGCATCTCAGCGCTAAGCCACACGGCTCCCCGCTGTCCTGGCCGAGGAGCCCAAGCACTCCTCACCCAGCCCTGTCATCCTCTGCCCTCGCAAAGGTAAAGCGCTGCCCTGGGCGACTGCTCACAGGGACTGCTGGGCTCCCGCTGGCACCCGCACTCCCGGCTCCAACTCCTTGCTGCCTGCGAGCCCAGCTTGCAGGCCCCAGAGGAGGCAGCTGGGCTTGCACCCACAGCCCAAGAGGACTTTCCAGACCACGGCACCGTGCAAGGGATTTCACGCCTTCAGCGGCCTCTGCCTCCCTCCTCCATGGTTCCCAGGAGGACCGCGTTGCCCGCTGGCTCGCTGCGCTGCCAGGGCAGCTGCCCACTGCAGCACTTGCATGCCGCAGCGATGCTGAGCACGGCACCCGGGCCAGAGAGAGGTGAGCCAGGGTGATGCTGGGACGAAGGCCCCCTGAGTCTGTCCCCCCAGCGCCCCGAGGGTGTCCGGGGCAGGGTGCCCGCAGCACCCCAGACCCGAGGCTGCGGCCGCGCAGGCTGGAGGCGTGCCCCGAGCCGCAGCCCCTCGGCAGGCTCACAGTGCCACCTGCTGCTGTCACCAGCCGACGCCGTGAGACACTGCGGCTGAGAGCCGGGCCACCAGCAGCGCACTGGGGCTGCCCGCAGCGTCCCCGCAGCGTCCCCGCTGACACAGCGCGGAGGGGATGGTGTTAGAGCCACGCGAGGGTGATGAGGAAGGGAAGCCTCTCCCTTGCTGGGGGACAAACCAACCTTTCAAGCACCTCAGGGGCTACAGTCAGCCCAGAATTTACATTGTCCTGTGGCTACTGTTCCCCGGGACAGCATCAACTCCCTCCACCAGAAGAGCAGCCCCTCCTGACTACTGGAGCAGCTGAGAGTGAGCCGTCCAGCCTCTCTGTGTGCTGATTAAGTCATCACTTCTGCCAACCCTCTTCCAAACACACACCAGTTGCTTTGCAAGCTGATGTAAACTCGTTCATCTGCAAGGGGGGCGTGAGGATCAGCTGGTGTTGCAGAGCTCCTCAAGGATATGATAACATGGGGTGGGTGCAAATAGGAAAAAACAGTAGAAAAATGATGAAACAAACCTACAGCACATTTCTGGAGCAAACACCCAGCAGGCTAAAATTAGCACATATCCCTGGCACTCTGGATACCTTCCCACCGAGAAAGCAGCTGTCAGTGCTTCCAGACAATGAATGACATCCTTCAGCAACAGGGGTGGGGGTATGCCTCATCCTGGGTCTGCCTGAAAGAACAGCATTGGCCAGAGTTAGGGCACTGCCCGTGACCTCATACGGGCCTCGGAGTCCTAGAACTGCATCAGCAGAGCCCAACTAGTGAGAACCAGGCATGCGGAGGGTATGAAAGCAGAGGTACCTCATGAGAACACCTCGATTCCCACCCGCCCAGCCCAGCACTCAAGGAGCTGAGCGGCGGCAGTGGGGTGATGCAGGAATGGCCAGCACATACCCTGCGGAAAGGTGAGACATCCTGACAGCAGAAGCATCCGCTTGCCGCGCCAGCTGTACGAAGAGCTGCAGGCAGAGGGAGCGCTGGGAGCAATATTCAGAAAAGGGCCTGCCAGCCTTCAGCCAGAGCTGCTCTGGAGGGCAGAAGCCGAACGCCATGCCACAGGGCAGCCCGGCGGCTCTCTGCCACCTCCTCCCAGCCAGGGCTCCGCTGGGGAGCAGCGGGGTGCCCCCGGTTCGGCTGGACTCCTCACGCTGCTCCTACCCTGGGCCAGCAGCAGAGTCGGGCCAGCCGAGCGCTCTCACTGCACCCTCCCAAGAGGCAGTCCAGCCACAAGAGAGCCTGTGCCGGCTGGAAATTACAGCTGTGCCCTCGCGTGATGCAGCTCTGTGCCCGTCAGCACCAGCGCCCACAGGGCGCGGTGCTCCCGCAGAGCGGCTCCGAGACAGCCGCTCGGTCCTGGCTGTGCCCGCCGCCCACCACAGAGAGGAGCGTCAGCCCCACACCCTGGTCCAAGCCGTCCGGTGCAGTGGAGCTCTGTGAACCACTTCCCATAAAGTGGACAAACCACGAGAGCTGCGGAGCGGTGCGAGACAGGCCTCTGGGAATGCGCAGAGCCGGACTCACCAGCAGGGCGAGAGGCAGCAGCGTCGTCCCCTCTCGCAGCGCAGGGGAGGACACGCAGCCCCGTCGCCCAGCTCCGCGGCCGTGGTGCTCAGACAAACAGCGCAGGCTGCTTCCTTGGGGAGAGCAAAGCCCCCCGAGCTACACAGTAATGTGAGAAGAAAGGCTCAAGCACATCACTAGAAAGGAGAAAGGTAACACAGCCAGCAAAAACCGTGCGCATGCACGTGCCCTCCAGCTGGATCGGGAAGGCAGGGAGAGCTGCGAGAGCCTACCGACGGGAAGGAGCGGAAGGGAAGGGACACCCTCTCCTCTGACCGACTTCAGCCCTGCTCGGAGACCGCTCACAGGCGCTGCGGAGGGGCTTGCGTGTTGGATGGGGGCGCGGCAAAGGGGAGCGAGCAGCCCCGGGAACTCAGATCCTTTTTCTCCTGCTCACCTGCTCTCAGAGAGAGAAAAGCAGGCACCAGCTATGGCACTGTCAGCCACACACAGCTGAAAGTAAAACGTGCCAGTGTGGCAAGCAGTGAAGAGCATCCAGGCGGTGGGGCTGCCGGCATCCAGAAGAGCAGGACGCTCTCGACTCCTCTGTTTATTCATCTCGGGGCTGAGGCACGGGAAGCATTAGTCGGCAGGGGATGCTGTCGGCTCGGAAAGCGTGTGTCTCTCGCTCCTCCCGGGCCCAGAGAGGCCCGGGGTCCAGGCCAGGAGTGGGCGGCTTTCAATAAAACTTTTATGTCCCTCTGTTCCCTCTCCAGCGCCTTTGCAGCGAGGGCACATTTCCAAACAAACCCTTAGCCTACCCATCCCGATCTGCACAATACAGTCTATATATTATACATAATGAGGAGCACAAAACAAGGAGGAAATACAGCAGCAATAGCTTTAAACAGCTCACCAGCCAGAGCTGGTCCAGTCCCAGTGCAACTCCCTTTCCCTCAGTTCAGCGGGGTTTGAGGCAGCTAGCCGCAGTGCCCAGACTGCAGCTGGCCGAGCTGCCACAGCTCCAGAGTGCCCCACATCACACCAAAAAGCCAGCTGCTCCTCCAGCTACATATGGGAGTCAGCAGCAAACCTAAAGGTCTCAGGATGAGCACAGTGAGGGCAGAAGAGCAGCCCCAAAGTCAAAGGTGGTGCAGAGAAGCATTTTGACACCTCCACACCCAGGCCCGTCCGTACAAGCTGGGGACAGGCTGCGTGTCCACGGCAAACACGGACCTGGGCGCTTCAGCCGCAGCAGGGCAGCTGCCCGGGTGTGCCGGAGCGGGGCAGCGGCACAGGGCGGCACCGTGCTTGCCCCGTCCTCCGGCCCAAGGCAGCCGCGCTGCCGACAGATCTGCGCAAGGGCTCACGCGTGCAGGGGGAGGGCGCGAGAGGAACTGCCAGCCCCAACCACATGCCAAACGCCTGCCTTACATACGCTCTGTATCCGCAGCCACCAAACAAAGGAGCTGGCCGCGAGGCTCCCGGGCCGCCGGGATTCCCAGCACCAGGGATCGCAGGGAAGCGGGCACCCAGCCAGCCTGCAGCCGCGTACACCCTCGCCCACCAAGGGCTGCTCTCATCAGCCAGGGCACGCACATGGTTTGTTTTAATGACTGGGATTCGCCGTTTAAAACAACTGCCCACGCAGATGACAGCTGAGGGAGAGCTGAGCCATTGCTGACACTGTGCAGGGCGGGTGAAGCAAGGGGACCAGAGGAACAGGGACAGGAATACCTTAGGGGCTTTGCCCCAGGCCCACACTTCACTTACTTTTGCTAGAAAGACGCCCAGAATTGTCTGTGGTGTGTTTGGCCCACACCTGCAGCTTCACAGCTCAGCCTGGACGGGGGCACACGCAGCCTCTGCCCTCGACTGCTGGCAGCAATGCTCTGCCCTCGTTCATTACCTGCATCAGGCGCAGCACATGCCACAAAACCCCCAGGCCAGGTCAACAGGCAAACCCGTCCATTTTACCTCCAGTACGAGCTGGGACAGTGCCCTCCCCCGCCCTCCCCAGGAAGCTGGTGAAGGTGAGAGGCTGAGGATGGAGTCGGGTATGAGACAAGCACTACGTGAGCGGTGTCCTTAGATCACAGTTTCGTGCCCACAGCGCTCCAGAGGCTTGGTGCCACAGCAGCTGTCGCCCGCTTTGTGCGAGGACAGCGGCAATCCAGTGGAGCCCAGGCAACAGTGTCAAGGCCGGGCAATGAGGAGGCAGAGGGGAAAACAGTTCTTCAAACTGTGATCTAAAAGCAATAGCTCCCTTTGAGGTGAGCGCACACTCTGCAGCCAAGAGGCCGTGGGGATGGGTGTGCCCGTACCCACCTCCAGAAGGTTTCTATTGCTCCAGCACTTCCTGGGTGGATGGAAGAATGACAAGGACTAGTCAGCGAGTCTGATGGTGGATGGAAAAAATGGTATTTTTTTGCATGACACACCACCACTTACCAGCAAGAAGCTTCCTATGTTCTTTAGAAAGCAGGGGAGGAGAAAAAGGAGAGAACAAAACAGTTAGAAACAAGAAAACAGGCAGCTAACCCAAACTTTCCTGCCCTCCCCCCGGCCCCCTCCTCCAATGCTCCACTACCAACACCACCTGGGGCAGCTTCCATCCACCTCTTCCAGCCCTTTCCAGGCAGCACTGGGCACTAGCTCCCAGATCACCCCAGAATATCGTGGCCAGGTTGCTGGCCTTCTAAGCCCGCTGATTTAAACACGTTTTCATGGCACAGTGGGCTCTGAAATCTGCAGATCGACAGAAAACAGCAGGATCCTGATGTTGCTAATGATACTGCACACCGCAACCGCCTAAATCATGCGCAGCAAAACAAGGGAGAAATGGGGAGCCCCAGAACCAGAACACTAAATGTGTGCAAACAACAACAAAAACCCTGTGAGGAACACCTCAGCGCTGATCGCTGACTATCGGCCACACAACACAAGCATGCTGGATTAGATACCGCAGTCGATTTGATCCACAGAGAAGCCTGCACTCTTTCGTTACAAGGACGGCTAAAGGAGCTCCTGCAAAAAGTAGAAATTGCAGCCAAAGACTCAGAAGCCAACGTGCATTAACTGTTCAACTTCATGGGTTGCCTTGTCAATAGGTGATTTTCTGAAACCAAACTCACAATTTGGAAACATTCAGGACCTAAGCCTGGAGCTATCCACAGCCACGCCAGCCTCCCCACACAGGCTACCAAGGATCAGATGTTTCCCATCCAACTCAAAGGGGCACATCCTTTACCATCGAGCTTGGTACCTCCTATCCGAATACATCACCTGAGCTAGAATTACTTTTGAAGTCTAGGAAGCCAGAGCACAAGATGAAACAAGGTTCCCACCACACATGATGAAGGAGAAGGCTAACAGTTAAACAGCCGAGCATTTTCGTAGTTGTTAAGGAGCACAGCTTATTTATCTGCAAGTAATCTATGGCAGCGTAGAAGTCCTGTAACTGTTACAGCATTCATTCTAGATGCCTACGGACATAGCAGCTGTCCTGTGTCCCACCAGACCATGGGTATCTTCTAGTACGAAATACAACTCTTAACCCCTCTTTTCTATTCCACCCAGACCACTCTGCCTCCTTACAGGACCACACACTAGCTACTAGACAGTTAAGAGCGAGGTGGAGTTTGGAGGACACGGTGCTGCTTGTGTGCTTTTCTCAGCCTGGGCTCTTGGAGGCTGCTGAAAGAGGACAGACACCAAGTCCTGGCCAGACAGGATGGGACGGGATGCAGGGGAGGGAGGTGGGAGACTTCCCAGGGAAAGGGAGTGTGCTGGGCCACACACGGAGGAGGAGGAAGGCAAGGATGCAGCTGGAACTGAGCACTTCATCCACTGCCCCGGTACCCAGGCTGAGGGGCACTGTGGCCTCCCCTGTGCTCTGCGTGCCACGTTAGCAGCAGCTCCCACAATGGGCTGTGGGACATGGGTAGTGTGACACTGTGAGGAGCTCCAACAGCTCACTGAGACTATTCGGGGAAAAACAAAGTGAGCATTGAGGGCTGGAGACGGCCCCATGCCAAGGAAGTGACGTGCAGCCTTCTCCACTGGCAACTGGGAGCCCTCTCAGCTATAAGCTGTTGGGAGATGCAAGGAAGAAAGGAAAAACAGCTTAAAAATATCCCACAGCAGCACAGTTATTTTGGGATTTTAATTTGTAAAAAGAGAAAGAAAAACAGAAATAAAAGCCAAGACCCCATGGCCAGCTCTGGTGCAGACAAAATACTAGTGTCTGGCTGCAGGACCGAGCACTCACTCCCTTCCTTCCCTCTGATGCCTCTAAATTACGATTACGTGGATTGTGCTATGTCCATCACATCCTTTTGTCACCTGGCAGAAGAGACGGCTCTTCTGGACCGCACGGCCTGGGATTGCCAGAGGGAACGGGGCCCACCTTTCTCTCTGCTGCTCCTGGGGAGCAGCGGGAGAGCTCCTTCCTGCCAAAGCAGCACCTCTGAAGAGCCCTGTTGCCAAGGCCAAAGGAAGCACAAGAGCAGCAGCAAGGCGTTTGGGACGGCAGAATAGACTCGATTTTGCCACTGTGCAGGGAGGGGTCAGGGGCTTTTCCTGAGGCATTCAGGTACAGAAGCCCTGGGGACAAGGCGTGCTTGGCTGGGGTTTCTACAGAGCTGTCTTGCCCGCTGTGTTTCAGGGGATTCCACTCCGTTGATATTCCTTGCCAAGGGAAAGGACGTGGATGCCAGTGTGGGACAGAGGCAGTCGCTGCGGGGCAGAGAGCGTGGGCAGTCGTTAGACGTTGCGTATCTTGGGGACATTGCCGTGGAGCTCAGGTCCCCCGCCTTTGTCACGCGGGTGTCAGGCAGCTCCCCCAGCTCAGCCCGGTCGCCTCGTGCAGAGAGCCAGCAGCTGCCCGGCCGCACAACACTGGGTCACACATCGTTTACCGCGCACACAGCGCTTCTCACCTCACTGCTTCACAGCGGGCAGGCCCCTCAGCCGCTGGCACAAGCGTCACAGCACCGGCACCCCAGGGAGCCCCGCCGGCAGGGCACCGCGTCACTCCATCGCACCCCCGCGAGGTGGTCCAGACCACATCACCTAACGCACACAGGACAAGCGACATGCCCGAGGCCACCGGGTGAGAAACTGTGGCAGAGGTGCGTAGCATGCACAGAACAGAGGGCAAGCTGGAAACAGAAGACCTCACTTGCCCTGTGCCAGAGCACGGCATTCCCAAAGCAGCACCTCTTCTTTAAGGTACCCCTGCGGCCCCTGCAGGTAGGTGTAACTGGGGTGTGGAGACCCTCGGGTCCGGCTGGGGCTTTGTGCTGGGTAATGAAGCGTCACTGTCTGCCCACGGGATAGCTACTGAAGCTTTCATATGCAGGTACCAAAACCCGATGTTTGCCGGGACTGAAACAGCAGCTGCTGTTCAGAGCCAGGGGAAAACCAGAAGGAGCGAGACAGCAACAAAGAGAAGATGAAGTTGCCTGGCCAAGACCCCCACAGAGCTGCCAACTTCAGTGCTGCAGCCCTCAGGAAATGGGAACTGCAGCTTTGCAGCACCAGGACAAGAGACACGTGTGCTGCTCCAGCTGGAGAAAAGGGTCCGTGTCCCCTGCAGTGCTGCTAGCTCTAGTGTATGGGTGGGGAACAGGATCCCAGAAGGGACGAGGGCCTTGAGACGCACTTGGGCTGGCAGTGCCACAGCGAGACTGAACACTTGACCCCATCCATGGAGCCTGTGACTCACGGAGACCTCGGAGCTGAAGGCAGCCCAGATCGCTCTTCTGCTCAGCAAGAGCCACCCGCCCACGCAACGCTGCTCCAGTGCCAACACCGCCAGATGGAGTCCTGGACACCCCAGCACCTTCCCACACATTCTGACCTGCAGAGCTTCCACCCCACAGCTCCCGCTCCTCCTTCCCAAGGCTCAGGAGATCACGCCAGTCCAGCAGGGTGCACATCATCTCCCTCATTTTTAGAACAAAAGTGCAATTGAGATGAGTAGCCCCAGAGCCTGACCTGCCTTTCAACTCCAGCAAATGTCACTGTGCTTTGATTTTCCCCTTCATCATGCTGTGGCTCAGTGAAGCAGCTGTTAACATCAAGAAGGGGAAAATAAGTTTATTTTACTACATATTAAATAAAACAAAAAAGGAAGGAGAACAGGAGGCTCTGTTCCAAGGTCAGGCACTTGACTGCAGAAACTTTTCCTGGACAGAAACACACTCTGAGCAGGGGAATACGCACGAGTTTTGCAGAGAAGCAATGTGGAGCAGGAAGCTGGTGCTCATGCCATGCCCGGGGAGTGCAGCCATGGCTGGAATGGAGCAGACCAGCCTCTCTGGAGCACCCAGTACATGCTTTTTGACTTACTCCTGGCCAGGGGCTGAGCTACTACATCATGAACAGTGGTACTTCTGAGAAACCACATGTGACTTGGACAAGTCACCCACACAGCTGTTTCAAGGCCAGAACCATCTCCTGCTTAACAGCTCAGTTCCTGAGACACTCAACCAACACATATCCCACACCATTTCCCTGCTGCCCGGGTCAGAAGACCTCACCAAAGGCAAGCTGTCCTCTGGGAAAACCCTGCTTGGAGGTCCCAACCTGAAGAGGAGGCCCTGTAAGTTGGCCTTGCAGAAAGACAACTGCTAGCCCAATGTGGGCTCAACCCCAGGGCTCTACACAGGGCAGGGGTTTTCCTCTGCAAGTCAAGCACTGGAACAGGCTGCCCAGGGAGGTGGAGTCACCATCACTGGAAGTGTTCAAAAAACATGTAGACATGGCACTTCAGGATATGGTTTAGTGGGCACGATGGTGTTAGGTTGATGGCTGGACTTGATGATCTTAAAGGTCTTTTCCAACCTTAATGATTCTGTGATTCTTCCTTCGAAGCAGGAACCCAGTGTGTGCCAGTGAAGAGCACAGCAGGTGGGTATTGCCCACCGGGACCCACGGGAGGAAGCTGGGCCACCCGCAGAGCCACAAGACACAGGTTCCGAGGGAGCGGGAGGGATCCCCGATGAATCCCAGGAACCCAACAGCATGGTGTTTTCTTTGCCTTCACACTAATGTCCCTGATAAGACTGCCAGTAAGATGCAGGTTGGACTGTCTCATTCCCAAGGAAACAAGCCAAGGGTTCCCACGCCACCTTCCCGCTGCTCAGTGCACAAAAGCAACACAGACTTCCTGAAATCCCTCTCTCTGTGACCCTCCCTACTGTTTCTCAGCATCCTGCTCCAAGGCCACACTCTGTACTGAGATAACAAGGCACTCGGCTGCCAAAACCAGCAGCCAGAGGGGCCCAGGATCCACGCAAATCTGCATTCAGACAGAGACCTGAACTGAATGGTCAGAAACCAGAGCTGAAGCCCTGTGGCTCGGGCTGCCCTAATCCACGTAAGGCCAGCGTGGGACCTCTGGAAGAGCTCGGGGACTGGGAACCAAGGCTGCACTGAAAGCCAGGGGCATGCAGGCACCCACCTCCCAGCCGCAGTGGGCAGGCAGTGCCGGCGGCCGGGCGGGCTGACAGCTCAGCCCCCAGGGACGGGCAGCTCTGCTTGCACCTTCTGCGGCCAGCGACCGAGATGAGGGGCTGGAGAAAGTCAGAACGCCCAGAAACAGTTTCCATTAATGTAACATTAAATCCCTACACAAAGAAATGAAACCCAAGCCATCGCACACCAAAAAAGAAAATTTCTCCTTTTTTTTTTTTTTTTGCAGTTGGCACTTAGAAGTTTTAAGTCTGGGGCATCCAGGCATCCCCGCTCTTGTAAATTACACCCTAATTAAACACATTACACTCGCTCTCAAAAACATATCAATCAATTGGTGTGCGATCAGCATCCAATAATTGCTGCTGCTGAAATTCAACCTCCCTGGAGAGGTGCAATTCTGTGTGCTAATTGTTTAGGTTTGGCAAGCGAGATGGGAGCTACGAGCAGCCCAACTGCCACCTTGGGAGGAGGGTGCTGCTGAAGGGAGAAGAGGCGGCAGGGATTTTCCCACCTTCCTCCATTCCCAAGCTCTGAAGAACAGACCCCAAAGCACAGCCAGAATTGAAACCAGATGTGTAGGAAGTGTCTCATTAGCAGTAATTGCTTTGCAAGGATTTGAGGTTTCCCCTCTGTGCCACCACCAAACACACTTTTAAGAAGCTGCCATGGGTTGGGTACCAGGACGCGCTGGTGGGAGGGAGGAAAAAACCCACAGGGCAGAGTCTCTACTACACTAACATTTTTATTGAAGCCAGGGAAAGTTTACTCAGACTGGGCTGGCTGCAGCCATCAGCCTGCAGAGTGGCAGAGGATCACCACTCCAGCAGATTAAGCCAAAAAAACCACTCAGCATCTCAAACCCTCTTTCTTAAGCGTGGCTCATCACGGCCAAATGACTCGTGAAATAGCCTCATGATTAGCTCCCTTGCACCCTCCCTGCTTTCACAAGGAGGAAAACAGGCACAGGACACTCCAGGAACTCGTCTCCTTCCCTGCAACTCAGGGCTGATTAGAGGATCTGGCAGGGACTCTAGGCTTCACTTACCCAACCATCCCTGCTTGTAATCGTACCTACGGAGTGATTTTTCCTCGGATTACAGGGCTGAGCCCAGAACAAATCAAAGCCAAAGACACAAATAAGAACAGGTCAATCAGGTCCTTGCACAGAACTGCTGTGTCTGTTCCCTGGAACAGGGAGACCCAAAACAAGGCAACATAGTCATGAGCTGCCCCAGGGACGGGACAAGCGTCCCTCCATGTCCCTGTGGCATCGAGAGCCATTATTTTCTCCGTGCCACACAAGTTTCCCCCATCAGGTGACAACTTACCACCTATCCATTTTACTCAATCATCCCTTTGTTCTTGTGCTGAATTTCAACTTCTCCAAATAAAAGCGCAGGCAGAATCTCCGATTTACAGCATACTGCCTTCATAATTCTGCACCAGCTTTGGTCACACGTCAAACAGCGCGGAGCCGCGGGCGGTGGAGCAGCCCGCGTGCCCAGCTGGGCCATACTGCTGTCCTCCAGTTGGCCTCATCCCATCCCGCTCCTGCTGCGGGATCACCCCAAGGCAGAAAACCCTGGGGAGCAGCACACCTCGTGCTCGAGGCCCACACCAGAACCCCCCCCCGACACGTCCCTCGGCGAGGGGAACAAGCCAGACGGACACAAAGCTGAACGGGAGAGGGTGCTACCTGCCGCGCGACGCTCGCCAGCAGCGAGGCGCTCTGCTGCCGCGCTACGGAGGTGGGCGAGTCCACGGCCCTGTCCCAAGTGCCCATCCCTACGACAGGGGTAGCGTGAGGGACCCCAGACCCAGCTGGGGCATAGTCCCAGGAGACCCTTACTGTAGGACCACTCCTCCCTCCACCCCATTTCCTCCTCCAGACAAAGGACCCACTCTTTGCCAGACATAAACTAACCGTAACAGCCGCCCCCCGAGGGCAGGGCGGAAGAGCGATTCGAATGTCAAAGGAGGAGCAGGCACCTGCATTATTTTTGGTGAGACGAGCATAATTGAGAGCCTGCAAATCTCCCGTATTCCTTGGGCTCCTTTCTCAAGTCCCTTTAGCAGGCTGTACCCCCTCTCCCGTCGCAGCGCCAGAGCTCAGATCGCAGTCTCCAGGGCTAAGACAATAGCTGCTTATGTTCTAAACCAGCGCTGCTTTCTGGGAAGAGTGCCAGGCCTGGCAGCTCTCAGCAGCAGGGAATAAAAGACGTGTTTGTGCTATGGAGCCCCTCTGCACCAGTGGGGCACCCGCAAAGGGAGGCAAGGCACCAGCCTGCTGGTGATCCGAAACAAAAATGCAGACAGATGCCCTGGGCTTAGCGACAGACGAGCGAGGAAGACCACAGGCTCAAGCTAGAAGCAAGCACCTTGTTCGAGCAAGGGAGCTGTACAACCAGCAGCAAGCAAAGCCCTTGGGCACGGGCAGGCGCATGGCATCCCCCCTCCCAGAGCGGAGCGCGCCACGGCTGCAGCACAGCAGGCTGCTGGAACCGGTGGAACGGTCACCCTGAAGGCCGAGGCCGCTCGACGCAGGAGGCAGGGTCGTGGCAGAGCACCGGGCACGGTCCCCACTGAGAGCCAGCTGCAGTTCAGCGGGGCCCACCTGAGCATGAACAACGGGGATCCTCCGCTGCAGCGGAGCTCCCTCCGCCCCACGGAGCGGGCTCAGGCGGCAGGCAGGCAGCGCTGTGTTTCGCCAGCCATTTCTTCGTGCTCACTGCTGCCAAGCCTGAGCACGCCGTCCCAGGGGATCTCCTCCGCAGCGTGGCACTCGGAACGCCTGTACTGCGGGCTGGATAACAAGAAGTGCCCTTTGCTCTCTCTAGAAGTCACTGCGGAGGCAGAGGGTCCCACCCTGCAGGGCCCATGGATGTCCTGTGGTACCCAAGCCCTGGCAGCGACAGACCAGACCCACCCGAGAGCCTGAACAGCGCTCGGCGCTTTCACAGCTTGTGTATAGCTGGCCGGGAGGGGGTGAAACCACACACTCGTCCTCTTCGCCATCACAGTCACTTCCACAGGCTCAGCCTCAGCTGCTGGGAGCGCAGCGGGGTGGAAAGCCCACCGCAGCAGAGGCACCCCTGCTTGGCTGCTGCCCTTTGTGGAAGGGCCCAGTGTCGGCAGGGACAGAGCCTCGGGCAGGCATCACGCTCGGTACGAGCCACGGCTCGTACCTGCCCTTCCTAGGTCAGAAAGCGGGACTGCGTTTCTCAGCCGAGGACCACGTCCCACGCCTCCGGCCAGCGGCCAGGGACACGCAGTCCAGCACTCTGAGCCAGCCGTCCTGCCTGCTGACGGAGGCATGGCACGGAACTGGTGAGGCTCAAAGCAGAGGCAATTTTCTGGGTTGAGCAGCCAGTGCAGCGGTCAGGCTGCAACCCCATTAGCTGCCCAGCGCCGATACTGCGCCCCACGTCCTTGACAACACAGCCTTTTGCCCCACTGGGCTGCTTCGGTACCTGTACCACGCCCCAGGCAGTACATAATTCATTTCCCGAAATCCTTCCTCCTCAGCACTGCTGTCAGGTGCAATAACCAACACCAGTGTTTTTAAAAAGTCCATGTTTTGCTGCAGTGGAACAAAATGCAAATCAATTAATCTTAAAAAAAAAAAAGCAAAAGTCAAACTGGCATCTTATTTTCCTTTCTTTTTATGAAGCTTTAAAGTTGCTTTTCGACTGTCCTGAATAATTGAAGTTAACATGAAAATTTAAAGTCTTTCAAGATTTCATTAAAATTCATTCTCTTTCCCTTTGGAGAATTGTCATTGCCAGAGTCCCACGTAGGGCAGACAGCACAAGCGGCTGCCTCCATTCACAGCATTTAACTCTGTTCTCTCTGGCTAAAGAGAATTCCCTCTTAATCATTTAATCGAGACCCAGAAATAACATCCTTCGCTGCTCCCCGTCATCAGCCTACAAATCCCACTCCCACCTGACTCCAGCACAAATCCTACATGTCCCCTACCTCCTTCAACCCACGAAGCTCCACCATCTCGCTACCGCTCCTCCCGTCCCCGCAGCCCGCGAGAGCGGAGCACGGTAACGGGCTCTGCACTGAGCCAGCAAGCAGCCCCCTTGGCCCCCTCCTCAGACTAGTCAGGTCGTGTCCTCCTTCCCCAGCTACTTCTGCTTCACATGGGGCATCCACGGGTGGGCACGGCCCTTCACAGGTGAATGAGGTCTTGCATCTCCCAGCAGGAGGGATCCAAACCCTTCAGCATAAGCCCATCTCTTGCCGAGGGCGGCAGGCAGACGCGCGACTCAAGGGCAGCACTACTATCACTGTGGCTTCCAGGAGGCCTGATGCTGGTGGCTGTGGTCCTTCCCAGCACCCTGTGCTCCAGGAAGCCGTGGCTCTGGCAAGAAGACATGACTGCAGCACTGCAGGAGCACCCGAGCCAAACCGGCCCCCGGCACTGCAGGCAGGGGAGCACAGCTTGGTGCGGCCGCGGGGGACAGCGGGACACCCGCGGCACTGCAGAAGGGTGTCCTGCACCCTGCCAGCGCTCCGTTCCCAGAGCGGCAGCGAAGGGCTTGGCCCGCTCACCCTCCCAGCCTCCGCAGGCAGCTGCCCACCTCCTTCCTAACAGCGAACTGCCATGTCCAGTTCAGTTTCTCATGAAGAGAACAACCCTAGAACAGGAAACCCAAGACAAACAGCAATGCTTTTAGAAATAGGTCTTCCTAAATTGCAAGACTCCAACTTTTCTTTAAAAGGCAAAAACGTGCTTCCCTGGAGCACCTGCAGTACACGAGGGGTGGCCCTTGGTTGGGCCATCAGACAACCTAATGCACACAAGGAAAACAGCAAAGATCAGAAAAAAATTAAAGGCTAGAGCTAGTGCTAGTACTCTTAAAATGATGCCAAGGCTATCAAATCCTATCAGGCTTCTCTGTGAGAGCTGTTTAGCAGCACCCTCAGCAGCTGCTGGACGCTGCTCTCCCAGCACGGATGGGCTCCAAAGGCTTTGCAGAGAGGGTCAAGTTTCCTATTAAATCACAGCACCAGACTGGAGGCACTGTTAGCAATTAAGTGTTATAACCTTCAGCAAAGCTCTCCCAATTTACCCCACTTGACCAACTGACCCTGAAGATTTTGAACAGCCTCTATAAATCCTATTGATCTTTACCGAAGTCAAACCCATGAGGGTTTTGTTTCCAGAAGGGAAGTTACCAGGGAGCGAGAATGCTCTGTATGCACTGACCATTAACCTCACGCTTTCCTTTTAAGCATAAGTTGACCCCTTTCTCCTCTCAGTAAAGGAACAAGTGGGCGCTTCAGAACAGACATATGCCCCAAAAAACTCCCAGCAACAATACCAGCACTGAGTGTTCACTTTACATGCTCATTCTTACGTATCCCGTATGGGGAAAACCACTGCCCCTCCAGCTGCAAGGAGAGCCAGGGCAGAGGCTGCCTTCGCTCTTGGGGCTCTCCTCTCACAGCACTCCCTCTTCCAAGAGGATGTAACAAGAACCAAACTACAGCCATCGTGCTCAGTGGTTAGTATCAAGGCCAAGGACTACGGCATGAGTCCGGGCTCGGGAGACCAGGCAAAAGACAGAACACAAGGCAAGGATGCAGCACTCCGGTCCCCAGGGCATTTCCTCCCTGATCCACCAAGACTGGCCAGGTCCAGCACACAAGCTGTTGGAAGGATAGCACCCAGCAGGACATCTCCCACTACCATGAGATCTTCTGGACCATAAGTAGCAAACCATAAGAGTTTTCTAGTCCTTTCCAGATACATTACGTACTTAAGGGTGCAGCAAAATCCAAGAGACAGGTGTCAGGATGCAGAACAGTATCTGAAAAATGCCATGAGCAAACATGGCTATTGTAAAGGATCATTAGCAGAAAAGAAAACAGGCTGGGAGACAGCATGACACAGAAGCCCACAGCCAGGTAAAGCAGGATTAGAGAGGCAGCAGCCAGTCATTCCAAGCAAACAAGTTTTCAGCCAGCAACAGAGGCCAACAGAGCTGGCAGCGAGGTTCAGCGAAGGACTTGTAGCTGCCCAGTCCAGAGCGTTAGGGGTAAAACAAGGAAAAAAACCAAAACAGACCTTATTAAAAACTGCCTCCCACCTACTTCTCTAAGCCACCATACTGCCGGTGGTGCAAAGCAAAAGCCTGACAGCATCCGATGGCACCAGCTCCCTTCTGCTTCAGAGTCCTGCAACTCTCAGCATGTCCTCTTGCCTGCCCCTAACACGCTCTCCTGCGGAACTTCTGCAGATCTCTGAAGGCCCTGCATCATTTCTGCCTGCAGGAGGGCCAGGAAGGCAAGCTGGGGTCTTTTCTGTGATCACGGAGCATTAATGGTCCTAGCAGAAAGCTGAGGCAGCCAAGATTTTTGGTGGTTTTTGTTTTGTTTTTTTTTTTAACAGAAGATTTAAAACTGAACAGAGAAGAAAGGTTCAATCCACCTAAAAGGAATGCCTGGTGTGAGTCCCAGTCATGCAGTGGGAATGTGGGAGCATCAAAAGACGCCAGCCCCATCACCTTGCTTGGGATGGAAAGCATCCCCGTTTAAAGCGTTCCGGGTATCCTTATCTCCATTGTCATGATCCCTCCCAAGCCACCGATGCCTAGCCAGGCGGTTGATACTCAGACATAGCCCATCCCACTCCTGCAAAACAGCAGCTTTATTCGCACTCCTCTAACAACAAGGAGAAACGGGCAGAGACAGTTTCTCTTGCGGCAGTGGGCAAATGGGACAAGCTCTTTCTACCCCCCTCCTGTGTGCTCTGCTCACCCCTGCCACCCGCACAGCGGAGCTCCCTCCACACCAAGAAGCCCTCCAGGCACCCATGCACACTCACTGCTGGCTGGGCTAGCGACTGCCCAGGACCAGCCTCCCACACACACACGTACTCTGCTCCCCTGAAACCGTAAGTTCCCACCACGCAAGGCATCCTTGTGTGTCAAGACCAAATGCATCCCTGCCTCCCCTGCCCCGCTTTCAGTCCAAGAAAGGAGATAAATGCTGTTCTTACCTAGTAATGAATAATCCAGAATCCACGTGGGAGAGGACAGCACATGTGAAAAAAAAAAACAGAGCAAAAACAGTCAGTCAGACCAAGGTAAACTCTGTCCCACTCGCCCCTGGGCAGCACAGGCTGGTTTCCCTGGCCACGGAGAAAAGCTCACCAGACTTGGGGCAAGGGAGGGGTCACCATGCTCACCCAGCCCCCAGGCCTAACACCTCACCCCACTCTCACTCACCCCCAGAAGCCTGCAGCCCCCCTCCAGCAGGAGGCAGATAAGCCTTATGGGGCACAGAGGACAGCGGAGCCGGGTTCCTGCCACGCTGCTGACAAGTGGCTCAGGGAGCAAGCTCGACCCCCGAAGCACAAAGCTGTGCAGCACCCTCTTCGTGCTACAACAAAAGCTAACCCAACGAGAGGGAAAGACAGATTAAGTGGCAGAAGAGCACTTGCCTTTCCCCAGGAAGGGGAGATGGCCGAGCAGGGCTTGAAGCCAACCAGACAAGGAAGGAGGTGCCCACTAAAACCCATGCAAAGAATGTATTTGGTGGCAGGGAAGAGGCACGGTGGTGGGGAGCACAGCTAGGTAACATCAGCACAGTGGGAAACAGGTCACACAGTCAAGGGAGAAGGCTGCATCTGTCAAAGAAACATCCCAGTGGCATCCACCAGGAGCCCCGCCAGGATGGAGGGGGTGCAGCCCAGGACACGGAGCAGTCAAAGGACACACACAGTGAGGATGGGGAGGAAGAAAGCAGCAACCAAGCTTATTTCTCTCCCGGCAGCTCCCCTCACGCTAGATTTCCACAAAGCCTTCGACCCCGCTGTGCCCAAGGCATGCGCCCTGCAGTGCAGCCGGCAGGGTATTACACGGGATCCCGGCAGTGAGAAAAGAGACAGAGGCGAGCAAGTGCGCGGGCTGTCCTGCCCTGGAGGTCTCAGGTCCAGCTGTGTTGCACCAGCACGTGCACCAGGCACCTAGCTCACGCGGCAAAGGCTAGCCAGGCCTCCAAAGGCTGTTGCTGGCAATTCCATTATCACCTCTTCCTCTGCAACCTCCCCACAATGTCTGTCCCGTACAAGACAGTCAGGCCACCCTTTTCTCCTCCGCCGCAAGCGATATACCTGAATCGCCCCACGGGGGAGATGCACAACTATTGTAAGAGTCCTATTCTACAGTCCCCACAAGGTCTGGGATCAGGTGAGCAAAGCTCAGGAGACTTGAAGGAGTCAATGAACCACAATCAGCTGGAGGAGCTGAAAGCAAGAAACTACTGCTGGCCCATGTTGAATCAGTCTCATTCCCTAATAGCAGGTTTTAATCTCCTAATTGGGCTGCAGCAATGCTGCCAGCACGGGGACAGGGTGATGCAGCTGAGGGCAGGAAGGGCATCCATTTCTGGATGGCTCATAAAAAGCCAGGCAAGGAGACAAGGCTGGAAAATCCCCAACACCTCCACCAGCAATTGGGACAACCCAGCCCTCTCTCTCACCCTCCCCTGGAGGCAGAGGGATATTGCTGTGCTTAAAGCAGGGGAGAAACCATGGGACAACAGGGACGCACCTGAGACAACCTAAGGATGTAAGTGGCAGGCATGAGAAAGGCGTGCTCCTGACCAAGAGCAGCTTGCTGTCAATATGCAAGACCCTCTCTCCACCCAGTGTTGGCACATAAAGCAACAGGAACAAACCCAGTTCTTGTCTTAACTGCGCAGAGAAGCGACAATGGAGAAGGACTTGGACCTGCACTTGCTGATCCTGACCCAGCCCTGATAAGGTAGTTATGGACCCTGTAAGTCCCCTTGCCATCTCTTTTGGATGGCCACTTACTTGTCCGCTCCTCCCACACCGGTGCGGCACATCCCTACTTTGCTCGGCTGAGAAGATGCCTGCAGGCGGGCAGCTCACCCTCCCTGCAGAAGCAGGGCAGACCCAGATTAACCATCCTCTGGAGAAAGGCAAGACCTGGGACCCCAAACAGCCCGGGAAGCGAGACACCAGTAGACAGTTCCCCATGTTTATCTGAAGGGCCAAGCCACAGCGTGGCCAGCTGACCTCTCCCTATGGCTCCGATTGCCCAGACGTGGAGCCCGGAACGCTGTGCTGCAGCAGGGAGCTGGCTGCGGCTGTGCCCTGGACATGGGGCAGCACTCTGCCCCAGGGACCAGGCCACCCACTCACCCAGCTGGTCCCTCTGGGCTACGGTGTGGCATAAAGATGCTTTAGATCAGGAGCCATGTCCCATCCTACCGGTGGGCATGCCCTTGGGACTGGGTCGATCTCACTCTATTTAACATAAGGTGCTAAGCTGAGGATATCATTCTTGCAGCTTCCCTCTGGCAAGTGAGGAGATACTCCTCCAGGAGGGTGCTAAGACTGAAATGCCAGTTAGAGGTGCTCCGAAATTCCCTTAAGATCAGCACGGTGGACAGTACAGACTCAGAGCAGGTAGCAGTGACGCCAGCGTAAACCACTCGGAAGGTGTTTGGGAGCAGCAGGCCAGCGGAAAGCGGAGTCACACACCCATAGCACATACCCTGGCCCCTGCAGCGAGGGAGCGGGCATCTCTCCCAGAGCGGTCAGGCCAAAAGGGCAGCGAGAGCCCAGCAGAGCCAGGGAACAGCAGCAAACAGCTGCTGCCAACGCTCCAGCCAGCGAGGGTTGCCAAGGCTGCTGGGCTCTGTATATGCAGCAACAACCTTTGAAGTCAGGGCAGAGGAATGTGCCCCGCTCCCCTCCGCCAAGGCAGGGCAGGAGAGACCACGTTCCCACAGCCACCTCTCTGCTCTTCACCTGCCGCCCAGCCTGGGACCACCCCTGCGGCACGCAGGAGCGGGTGTCCACGCTCCATCATGCCTTTAGGCAGTGAGCCACAGCAGGCCAGGAGAAGCAAGCTGTGACCATAAAGCTTCTTGCCCTCTAAGCACTTGCTTCCCAGTAGTACGGCTCTTGGGAGCCAGAAGACAGTGCCCACCAGCCCGGCCGGGTCACACTGCTTGCCCCATGACACCAGGTGATGGCTCTCTCCTCTCCAGCCCCATGATTCTCCCATCTCGAAGCTGTTCTGACAGCCCCTTCTCTGGAGGAGGGAGTCCACTGCACATCCTTTCTTGATTGAGGCCATAGGCTCCTTCTGAACACATCCCAACAAATTTTGCATGTTGATTCCCACGTAGGCAGTTTTCTGCCTGTAAACAATTATTGCTGTATTTTGACACCCCCGTAACGCAGTCAGACCATCTGTCTGAACTGCAAGGCTGTTAACTGCTGTTAAACTGCCATCAGCTGCAGATGCAGAGGTAGCACTAGGATTAGCTTGAAACAACCACCAAACCCCCGAAACGCACATACAAGTTAAGATGCAGTCGAAGCGAACCCGCAGAGCCGGTTATCTGTCCCCTATGGGCATTAAGTGCCACGCAGACCCCACAGCCTCAGCACGCAGCTTCCACAGCCTCAGCCCTGCCTTTGGCCGTCCCATCGACCAAGGCTCCCACAGAGCAAAGCCAACTGGTTCCCACCCCAGTTGGGAGCAGCATCCAGCGTGACGCCCAGAACTCCCACATCGTCCACAGGCATGCTTCCTGTAACAGGTCAGCATTACAGTGGCCAATTTCCAGCCCTGCTCCAGGGCAAAGAATGTAACACGTGAAGATGTAAGACATACATGACTTACTGCGAAGGGAAAGCCTTTAATCTGAAGCAGGCTTCAAGCAAGTGCCAGCTCTTTCAACTCTATCCTCACATACGCTGCTAGAGGACTGGCTGTCGCTCCAGAGGAGCATGGCAGCCAGGGTAGTGCTTACGAGACATCGCAGTGCAGATTCCCAGCCTCAGCAACTGCTGCGGGGCTGCTGATCGTACAGGCTGGAGTCGGAAGGGTACATGTATGTACGGGCAGATGTAACGCTATCTCCCATCCCATGCTGCAGGCACCAGGACGTGTGGAGGGGCAAGCACGCAGAATCACGAGCTGCACGCAGGCCAGGCACCGCGAAGCCGCTTGTGCCAAGGACTCTGGGCCATATGTTTGTGCGAGCCGTGACTGCTCTGTGAGCAATGTGCCACCCAGAGACCAGCCTGCCTGGCTGAGCAGGGAGCAGAGCCCTGGAGTCCCAGCTCGGTTAGGTCCCACTATGCCCCACGTAATGGGGCACTGAAGCCACGCGGCAGGGCGGCTGCCAGGAGGAAGAGAAATTCCCTCTGACAAGCCGGTGTTGCCTGTGCACACTCTGACCACGCCAGGCTGTGCCGGAGGCCCTCTGCAGCGTGCCCTCCTAAAGCAAGGGCGAGCCACGCAGCCCTCCTCTTCAAGCAGAAACGGCGCCGCTCCCACTACGGCCGTGCGCATCCCCGGTGCCCTCCCACGGCCGCTGCAGTGTCCTTCCTCCTTCCCCAGGGCACGCTCCCAGCGAGGAGCTCCCGGACCTCCCCTTCCCACACCCGTGAGGGGCGAGTGGGGTCTCCTGCGAAAAGGCCCCAGTAGCCTAAACCCTCGGTGTTCTCCTCCTCCCCCTCCCTGCGCCAGCAGCCACCGCCTCACCAGGCCAGAGGTGGCCGCATCCACACCGCTGGGAGCCCTCTGCAGCAAGAGGCACTGCTCTGCGCAGACCGAGCCCCGGCAGCACGGGAAGCGCCCGTCCCCCGCAGCGGAGCCCCTGCAAATCTGCGCGCGCAGGGTCAGAGCGCAGACCTCTGCGGCAGGGGAGGAAAAGCCCCCGCGGAAAAGCGGGGCAAAAGGCGCAGAATATGTGTGAAGGAGCCAGCCAGCCACCAGACTCTGCTAGGGAAACGGGAGCCCCGGAGCCGTATTTTCTTTTATCCTGACAGATGCAATGGCCAGAGGGTCCCCAGGGGCTGGGGGCTCACTGGCCGGGTTCGCAGGGCAGAGGCTCCAGCCCACGCTGCTTCCCTTCATCCTCCGGCAGACAGACACCAATGCACCCAGAGGCCGATTTCCGGGGGCAGCACTTCACCAAAGGGTTCCCACGCTTCGGCTGAGCGGAGAGGCCGGGATGTCCGACGTCCTCGCTTCGGGAAAGAAGAAAGCGCTTATCACACGCTGCTCTCTCTGCGGCGGCGGCACAGAGCACGCGCAGGCACCGGCAGACAGGAGCGTGCGGCTCCCTTCGGGCGCACGAGAGCCCAGCGCTCCCGCCGCCGGCCACCCTTGCCAAGCGCGATGCTCCCGCAGAGCGGGGCCAGGCTCTGCAGAAGCGCGAGAACACCAGCATGCTCGCCTATGCGATGCTCCCCAACTCGGGCACAGCCACCGCCCCACCGGGCGGGAGGACAGGCGGCAGAGCCGCAAACAGCAAGGCAGGAGCAGGGCATAAACACAGCCTGTTTCCAGAGGCAGCTTGCCCATAGGCCTGCATCAGCAGCAGTGGTCCAGCAAGCATCTTAAAGCAGTTTTCCTTTTGTTTCCTCCACTCTTCTGGTCACTCTCCTGTAGGTGGGGTTGTAAAAGTGCAGCCTGAAGCACAAAGGCAATGCTCCACAGAAAACAAGCGTGTGGGGAAGATGGGCTAAATCCAGATGGACCTGTAGTTCCTGCATTGGATTCTGCACGACAGCAGCACATGAGTGGGCATGAGGTCAAGTTCAGATGAGTTCAGAGCAGCTACACAACGCAGAAGGCAACACTGCACACCCTACACTCCCACTTGGCAAGGCTGCTCCCAGAACGGTACCCCTGAGCAGAGGATGCTTCCAGATTTTGTAAGGCTATACATCACCATCCACACCCCCTCAAGTCACAGCCAGCTTCTCCCACCAGTCCTGCCCTGCTCCTCTCTGCCTCCACGGCATTTAAATCCAGATGCTACAAGCAGAGCTGCGCGACGGGACATTGCCGAAAGCATCACTCGCAGCCCCAAGGGAGCCAGGCTGCACTTCCACAGGGCCTTTGCAGAGTCTAGAAGAGACTCCCTTGGGCAAAGAAAGCGCAAGTCCAGCTGGCTAGGAGTCTAACTGAGAGCTGTCTGGGAGAAATTATCAGTCTAGAAAAACAATTCCAGCCTGGGTTTCTTTAGATTCCCTCCTGCTTCAGTGCCTGGGAACTGGGTCCCAGCCAGCAGCTCTGAGCTCAGCAGGCAAGGGTTCTCATGAGCCAGAAGAGCATGAAGTAGATCAGCTGGTGTCAGTAGGAAGCTTGGGACAAAGGCAGAGTTTAGGAGGAATTCAGCAGATACGTCCCCCTAGCTTGAATCCAAAGCAGAGATGCTCCCAGGCAACGGAAGTTTCATCCACTAACAAACCTCCAAGCTATTTCTATCCACCATCAGCTTCACTTTCACCCACAAATGGAAGGGTCGTGTTCTGTCCAAACCAATTTGCCCACGCTGCTATGAAACCCTGCTGAAAACAGACACTCCTAGTGCTTTACCCCAAAGATCACTCGAGACATGCATATTTGCCATTCCGATGCAGCCCTCTACAGAAAGCAGAGCAGCAAGTGCCGCAACACAACCAAGCACCATGAAAGCTGCCGTTTCTCTCCCCTTTGCTGAGCAAACAAGGAGTTGCCCTGGAGAAGGCAGAGCAAGTACCGCAGCCTGCCTGCAGCACACCGCCTCTTCAAGCGCGTCCAGGGCAGACTCAGTGATCAGACTCGCAAAAGGAACGGCAGCTTTAAAACAACCGGCTAGCTCAAGATGTATGCCTATATCCCTTTCATCCCACCGAGGCAGCTCAGAAATCCCTCCTGCAGTTTGTTAGCGAATACAGCCTGGAACATGAGCTGGCCTGGGAACTGCCCTGCCAACCAGGGAGCTGTCAAAGCCCCAGCTTCGTGGCAGGACCCCGCAGCGAAGGATAAGGAAGCGAGAGAGCTCCTTCCCCAGAGGATAAGAATTCAGTGTACTCTGGGAGAGAGAAAAATCAAGTTCATCTGAAAAGAAAAACCACACGGTGTGAGATTTGGGAAGTACATGTTTACCCTGCGCCACATCAGACAGCCAGCTTCTGCAGAGCGCCCTTCTAGGCTGCTGCAAGGAAGCCCTTACTTAAAAACCAAACACCCTGCTACTTCCAGCACGATCAGTGCCAGCATTAGCGAGCTGGAAAGCCTTGTGGTGAGCTCCCCAGCTCAGAGCGAGCACTGCAGCTCACAGCCCCTGGAAACGGGGCGCAGCCCGGCCGATCCCCGCACAGGTCCGGCTGCAGCGCCTGAGCCTGGGCTGCCACAGGGAGCGCATCTCATCTCTGCCCGGGAAAAAGACCAAGAAGGTGGCAGGTGAACCTCAGCTGGCGCAGGGCTTGATGAGCAGACACAGGAAGAATGCCGCCCCACGGGTGAAGTGGGGAGATGGGAGGCATCCATGAGCCTGCCTGCACTGCCAGCCACAATCCGCCGCCCCAGAGCCTCCTGGCTCCAAGCAGCGCAGCTCAAACACAGCCCTGCCTTCTCTCCAGCGATGGGAAAGCTGCTGTCTACAGCTGGGCTGAGGCCGTCTGACGGACCAACCTGGGACTGCAGGACCCCCTCAGGTCTTGCCATCAGTCCCTCGTCACCCAAGCAGCACCTCCGAAACCATGAGAAGTGGGACCCTGCCCTGCGCAGGCTCTCCAGCCCAGCGCTGCACAACTTCTGGGGCCAGCTCCAGCTTCTCCCCGTGCTGGCGAGTGGCCCTCGCCAGGCTTGGCAGTGCCAGCCCCCGGGGCCCCAGGCCCAAGGAACCTGCCCCAGTCGTTCCCTAGGTAGGCAGGTAAAAGCAGCCTCAGATCCCAAGGGTGCCCAGGCACTTGCAGCTCTCACCCCCCGCCCCACGGGGGTCTGTGTGCGGTCTGACCTCAGGAAACACGATTTGATCTGGGGGCCAAGAATTTCTCAGGGGAGTCCAAGGGCTCAGCTTTCACAAACCAGACAAAGCATCAGATCCCCTTGACACGGGGTCTAAATTCAAACATCCTTTCTTCTATTTACTAGAGCCACTTCTGGAAGCAGAAGTTTCTCTCTCACGTGCCCAGATTTGAAGGCTTGCTGGCTCTGTCAGTACCTTTAAGGCTGGCCTGGGTTATTGCTCAGCATCCCTCATCAGGACCCCTCAGCACGTGTAAAAGCAGAACGGGCTCTTGCCCTACCCTAAAGCGGCACTGCCCCTAGGCTCAGCCAGCTGCGTACTTCCCCGAGCAAGTGGGTGGGAAAATCCAGCCTTTGATGTTCCACCGAGTGGCTCCAAAACAAAGATGGACTACGGGAGATAAAAACACCAAACAAACTTCACTACGGGATATATCCGGTAGATAAAGTGGGAAAGAATTTTATTTCCATGGAAGGCAGACTGCATGTGGTCCATGGAATAACCAAGTGGCAGCTGTTTTCCACTCCCAGCACACACTGCCTTTTACAGACATCACACCAGCAGAGCACAGACTGGGTGGTACGGACAGCCCAAAACCTGTGTTAGGGCTCCAGCAAGCACCATCCGGACGGAGCTGCTCCCTGCACACGTGCTCAGCAGGTAGCAGTTCTGGGCAAGGCAGCTTCCCCACAGCCTTATCTCAGCCTGCCCAGGGAGCAGGAGCCCTTCCAGCACCTGCAGCTGGACCTTATCCAGCTCATCACTCCCATGGTCAGCGCAACAGGCATCAGACAAGTAAGCAGGTTGAAAAATGGAACCTGAAAAACAGTAGCAATCCATTGCTAATGTGGATTTTGGTCCTAGAAACCAGAAGCAATGACAGACTGGCACAGACCAAAAGAGCCGCGGCTGCTCTGTCTAGTGGAATGGCATCAGAGGGGACAGGAGATCAACTGCTTTCAGGTACATAAGCAGCTTGTAAGCAGAAAATGGAGCAGGCTGTTCTGTGTATCAGGGCGGGTAGGTAAGATGCTGTGCAGAAGTTGCTACTTTTGATTCAGACAAGCCACCCCAGAAATCAAGCTTCCATCATATTTCTGTAGCCATTTCCCCACCTTTAATGATCTTAGTAGCCAGAGCATTGAGACAATTAAGTTTGGCTCTGTCTTCCAGCCCTGACACCCCTCCAGGCAGAATAGCAGAGAGAAGGGGATTGCATCAACACCACGCGCCAGCCAGGCATTTTCTGGGTTGACGGGACAGCCTCACAAAGCTGCTTTTCTTCCCAGCTCCAGCAGGCTCCTGGCCACCCCCTCCCCACTTCCCCTCACCATCCTCTTCCTCCTGGGAAGAGCCCCAGAGCTCAACAGTGACACAGATGAGCCCAGCACATGGGGCTTTGCTACTGCAAAGCCCAGCTCAAGGCAGCAGGGGCGGAAGAAAGCAATAACGAGTGACAAGCCTCATTTGCAATCTGGCAGTGCCACCTCTACTATGTAAGCTGCAACCAGAGAGCCCTCTGTCACCACATCTGTGCAATAACTAAAACACATAAAACGGGCACAAAAAGAAGTTTTTGCAAAGCTGAAAGAAGGGCTGTCATGTGGCAAGGCTTGACGTGCAGGAGCTGCGTGCAAACCACTGCCAGCCCTGGTGGGCTCCGCTCAGCTGAGACACAAGAGAGGGACCAGCTGGCGCAGCACATCCCCGTGAACATCAGGGCTTGCCCAGGAAGCCTGCAGAACCCTCCGCCCCACGTGGCTGCTCGTCACTGCCCTAGTTCACCCGTCAGGAGAAGGCTGCGCACAGCGCAGACGCCAGCGTGACGCAGCACTGCTCCAAGGAGCGCCGCGTGCCCTGGCACTACATCTGGCCACGCAAGATGTACCAGGGGCTCAGCCTTGCAAGCACCTGGTCAGTATAAGGCAACAGTTCTCGTGAGTGTTACGAAGAGACAAAAGCCTCCACTACTAGAAGCAGCAGCACCTCTGCCGCTGGCATGCCTCTCATCCCAGCTCTCCACTCACACGCCATGCTGAGCACCCATGAACAACCACCTCCGACTGGACCTCCTAAGTTCAGCTTTTCTGTGCCAACAGGGGCCCCTAGAGAAGTCGGGGAACAAGTGACCACCTGAGTTCAGCTTAAGACAGCCAGCTGATTTGGACCTTGCAATTCTTCTGCCTTGAGTGACAGCGCAGTCCAGAGGCAAAGGTGAGTCCTTGAACCACCTAACCCAAAAGATTTGGTCCAAGCAGTGGAGCACAGCCCCGCCGACCAGCCAGAGCCGTGACAGGAGACCTGACCACGTAGAGCAGAATTCTGCTTTTGATGAGACCTACCTTCTAGAGGCATGGGGTACTCCTTTGGCATCCTCCAAGAAAACTGTCTCCAGCCATACTACTCCACCACACAAAACAGGGCTTGTTCCAAGAGCTAAATATATGCCTAGGGGTTACTGACAAACCCTGGCAACAGGACGATGGGAACCCTGATAATATTGTAGCATTTGCCCAGCCCTCTAAGAATAACTGCACTGCCTATGAGACCACCACAGGAGTTTGCTCCCTCCTGCCCGCTACACCCCTGGTACCATGCATAAGCCAGGAACCCACTGCTCTGGGGCAGGTGCTGAAAGAACACGGATTTGCAAACCAGTTCAGCATTGCCTCAAATGGAAAATAGCTTTTTCTACAGGATTAGAAGTTTCACCCTCAGCTTCCTGCAGAAAACAGTGCAGCGCTGTGCCTGGCACAGTCCCGGCTGGGTGTCAGCGGAAAATAACCAGCAGTTCTCCCCATAAAGAGATTAAAACTTTTTTACGTGAACAACCGCCTATAAGGGAGCGAAAGGGGAACTCTGCGGGAAGCGTGTGCACACAGGACATCACGCTTCGACTCTTCAGGCATGAGCTGCTAAGCCAGCGGCTGCTGCCTCGGCAAGGCAGAGCCCAACTCTTCCCCAGCAGGGACTGCCCCGAGTTTCCCCAGCCGTTCCAGGGCAGCACTGCCTTTCCTTGCTGGAACTCCAGCTCTGCTGCAGCTCCCCACGCCTCCCGTGGAGGGAGAGGAATGGCTCCCAGCCTTGCAGCACCCCAGCAAGTTCACACAAGAAGCCCCCGGCAAGGCAGGGATGCCAGCCGCTTGCCAGCAGCCTCACACCCTAACCACCAGACCCAGCCTTGCACCAGCGCTGCTCTTCAGCTGGACGCCTTCCCCAGCCCAGCGGGGGTGCTGCCTCCCAAGCACTCCCCTCTCACATCCTTTGACAAGCTCTGGCATTGCCCAAATCCTCTCGCGAGAGGCCCCAGTGCTGCAGGAGAGTTACTGGCATGTTACAAGTGGGTGTCTGCCTCTGTATCCAGGGGTGCTCAGGGGATGCATAGCTGGCATTCCAGGCTGGCAGAGCTCTGCCCCACATAATCCACCTGACCAGGGCACATGCCAGAACAGGTTACGCAAACAGAGCATGCGAATGCCGCGAGGGAGAGCAGTCTTGGGCAGGGAAAGGGGAAAAAAGGCTGGAGAAAGAGCTGTATCTTGGTACACATTTAAGGGTCCTCAAGCCAAATCTTCCAGCTGGGGTGCAGAGCACTCTGACCTTTCCAACTCACCACCAGTAAGTCAGTACGACAGAGATTTGTCCTTTCTGTGCACTGCAGAGGGAGAAAGAAGAGATTCAACCCCATCTCCTCATCTTGCCCCAGTTCTCCCAGGGGCAGGAATGGAGCGGGGCTGTTCTGCCAGCATTACCACCCTCGTCTGGGCATGGCAACCACAAGCTGGGACACGTGCTTAAACGGGACTCACCCTTTGCCTGCCTCCCGACCTGCAGCGTGGAGCAGCGCAGGGAGAGGTACGCTGAGGATGGATCGCTGCCCATGAGGCTCAGCCCGAAACCTGCAGCCTGCTGGGCCAGCAACGCAGGGCAAGACAGGCACACTGAAGGGAAAGCAGGCCAGGAGGGGACTGCAGAAAGCAGCAGCTTCTTAGGCGAGTTTTCGCAGCACAAGGACCTGTCCAGCCTTGTGCCGAGGAAGCCACGCGCCCGCCCTGCAAACGGCGAGCGCCCAAGCGTGCGCACACAGGCAGGCGTGCGTCCTCCCCGCTCCTCGCGGGCTGGGGCACACCGGGCCAGCCCAGGAGGGAGCACTGGGGGAACCAAAGCCTTGGCAGCTCCCGTATGAGAGCCTGGCTTTGCATTCCCCTCCCTGCGCCTGGGGACAGCAAGCTGGCAGCCTGTGACAGCCACCGCTCCCATGCTGTGCTCACCTTCTTCCAAGCCTTATAGTGGCAGTACTGGAGGAGAGACTAGAATGAGAGGCCACTGTGGCAGGAGCAACAACCCCTCTGGTTCATGTCCTGCTGACGGCTGCCGGTAGCAGATGTTTAATGAAGAGCGCCGGAGCCAAGCAAGGGCTGAACAAGCTTGCTTGTACTCTGTATCAGCCTGGAGATCAGGTCTTCAGAGACCTCCTCAGCCAGAACTGGCTTAACTTACGCAATTGCCTGATTGACCCAGCCATCATGATTTTGCCTAATCCTTTCTCAGCCCCTTAATATTTCTGGCTCTTACAACATCCATTGGCAACAAATTTCTTACTTTTAACTCATCTCTGTGGAAGAGCAGCCTCCTTTTGAGCCTGCTGCCTAGTTCCTCCACTCTCTATCAGGAGAAAATAGACCTCCTTCCTATACGCTGATCCGGATCGCATCCCTTGACACCCACCTCTCTAAGCGAAAGCCTGTCCCAAGCCAAGAGGCCCCAGCACCCGCATGGGCAGAGCTGGGGGCTGCCCAGTCCCGCTGAGACGTGCCGACAGCCCTTGGCGTCCCCAGGCATGGCAGCCAGAAGCCACACGGCGTGACCAGAGACCTCCCTCCCCCTTCCCAAGCTTGCAGGGATCCAGAAATTTGGCACCCAGGATGAAGACTTAACCAAAAGCGAGGGGAACGCCCCCCGGCGAGCTGCCAGAGACAAAGGGCAACCTAGGGAGAAGGGGTGTCTCGCCCTGCAGGGTTACGTCACCGTCACCGTCACCGTATAGGGACATGCATCTCGGTGCCATTGTTCACAGGCAACCTCACAGCCCAGGAATGCAGCGGTCTGTGGGGGCAGGGAGACGTGCCGAGGGACATGCGAAATGCTTCCTGCCCTCCTCAGCACATCTATTAAACAAAGCCACCACCGACCTGGCTACTTATCCGAGGAAATGCCAGCCAGCCCTGGAGCAGAGGGCTGCTAGACAACAGCAGCTCCAGGTCTGGCCGCAGGACCCGGCGAGGGGAGCACCACGTGCACAGATGCAGGAGACGCACCCACACATGTCCTGGGACAGAAGTTTCCCCATACCTAAATCCACCTTTTATCCAACCCACTAGCTACACACCCTGCAAGACTTTCAAACACTAAGCTGATGCTCTGCTTGCTGCAGATGCCCTGTAGGAACTACCTGAGCTTTGATTTACGGCTTCCTTGGCACCACTGATGAGGGCAGCGCCCAGGCTTTCATGACACGTTAAAATTCATACTGAGGAACAGGTTGTTCCCTGCAGAGAAGCAAGGATGGGGTGAGGGAGGGGGAGCAACAGGTTATGGGGTGGGCATGGGGCTGCAGGCCACTTGGGACACAGCCTGTGGTCCCCGCGCCCGCAGGCACCAGCCCCGGCAGAGCCCGTCCCAGCACCCGCAAACACCTCTCTCCTGAGGCCCCGCACCCATGCCTCTGCTGCACTGGTACTCCAACCGCAAGGCAAAGGCAGCGAGAGAGCGGATTTCTGCAAGGCCAGGTCTCTGTGCTTAGTCTAGGACAAGTTTGTTAGGAAAGCAACCGTGCCGAAAGCAGCAGAAGCGCTCACCTAGATGGAGCTCAAATGGCTCCTCATGACAGAGTTTCCCCATGCAACTGCCAGGAGCTTCCACTGATCCTAGTTTATCTCTTAGATAAACAGCATCAGTTAAAACAATTTGCTCAGGGATTTTATCACTACATAAACAGACAGCCCAGTGTAACAAGGAAAGCTGAGAAACTGGCTGTAAGCAGGAGATGGATAAATAAACCAGACAAAGAACCTGTTTTCTCAAAGGCTGACTCCCCAAGAGCACAACTATCCCAAAAGAAGCTACAGCCTAGCCCAGGCCAAGCTTTTGCCAACCCCAAGCCACACAAACGGCTTCCACAGCCCAGCCCAAAGGATTTGCTTGGGTAATTAACTGAGGAAGTGAACTCAATTCTGACCCCACAGCCTCGATAGATCTGTTCATTAGTAAAGTTTTCGGGTACCAGCAGAACAAGAATTGGCGGAAAAAGGATTCAGCGTGAATTAACCTCCTGGCAAAATATCACCGCAGAAGAGATGGAGCCGCGGTACAGTCCTGTGCCTCCTGTAGAGGAAAAATGCTCCTCAGCCACCATGGTAAGAGGAGTGATGCTGAAAACACTGAAGAGGATCCCAGTCATATGAGACATGGCAGCGAAAGAGCCATTCCCTCTGGGAAGGCAGACAGGGAAGAGCAGACTCCCCACATGCTTGCCCCGGTCCGTAAGCGGACCGCAGCACCCCGCAGCACAACTCGGCTGGGGCACACAGCCGGCCCTCTCCAGCTTCTCCGTTGTTTGTTTCAAACCCAGCCACCCAGGAGTTACAAATTCCGAATTCAAAGCAAGGACTCTTCTGGTTTGCTGCATAGTGCCAGGCGCTGGGTTTTCCCCAGCAATTGTTGTACGAGCACTTGAAAATCAGCGCATGACCCCTTCTACCGGGACAGCCACCAAGAGAAAGAAGGCAGCGCTGCTTCGCATCGCTGGAGCCGCGACCCAGGGAGGGGACTATCAGCAACAGGAGACCACCCCACCCACGCTGGATGTCACCCCTGCCTGCACCCCTGGGTGGTCAGTGCCACCGCTGGTGCCGAGTCGTGGCCGCGGCACGGCTGGGAACGCCCCGCTCCCCAGTCTCCCCATTCCCGCGGGCAGGCTGCTCCTCCTACACCCCCCTCCGCCGATCCCGTCAAGCGGGGCTTCTCCTGCCAGCCTACCTGGCTGAGCTATGACTGGAATGCCGCCCCTGGCTGCCCGCCCAGCGCTGCCCGCTGGCGAGAGCGGATTAAGGTTTATCGGCAGAAAGGTGCAAGGGGGAGGGCTGGTACCGCCAGCGTGCAGTGCCCAGCCTCCAGACAGAGAAACCCTATGAAGGGGTCCAAAACCACCCCCGCCCACCGCCTGCCTCTGCTCTCAGGGGCGCGAGACGCATACCTCGCCAGCACTTCGCTCCCTTCCCGGAGGTCTCTCACTCAGCCTCCGCCGGTACCCGCAGCTAACGCTGCCCAAGGGGTGAGGCCAGGGCGAGCCCCAGCCTGCCCTGATGCTCAGCAGGCAGTTACAGACCCCCGGCAGAGCCCTGCAGGTACCACTGCAGGCACCAGGAGCGGGGTCTCGGCACCGCGGGAAAGGCAACAGAGAAGCCAGCCCATGGTACTGGTAAAGGGAGCCCCATGTACCAAGGTACATCCCCCAGAACATGCTCTAACACCTTTTCCACTCCCCTCCTTTCTTCCCAAGCTCGGATGATTTTTGCCTTCCACAGGAACCAGCAGACTGACCACATGGACAGAAAACACGCCGAGCTGGAAACAGACCTTACAGGTCGATTTTCTGTGTCCATGCCCATCACTGCCAGCCGCTTCCTGAGCCGTGCAACTCAGGAAAGTTTGTTTGGGGCCGTCCAGCCTGAGGTGGGAAGCCAGGACCCAGCTTGCCTTACGCAGCCAGAGATTCAGATCACTTTTACACCCTTCACCACCACATCTTTGGGGCTGATCCTTCTTTTGTAATCCAGTTATTCCTTGGTTTTACTTGAAGGCCTGAACTGACCTAAGGCCCCAGAGCGTTGTTTTTTTTCCCAGAAAGAGAGCAAGATACAGTGCTTCTTGGCTCTGAAGCTGTTCTCCTTGGCCAAGGCAATCACAATTTGGCAGCTGAATAAGAGTTGGCAAGTAATATATTGGTTGATTTCCCCACCCCCCCCAGTGACTTCTCTTCTGCAGCTTGGGGTTCAGAAGTACTGCAAGTGCTGGAATCCCACAACTTGCTCAGCTTTGGTGACCTGGGGGTTGAGTATCTGGCGATTTTTGTTCTGGTAGGAGTTAATACGCACCCAGCCAGGCTAAAGGTTTTGGCTACAATCCTCCACCTGCAAGAAACATTGCCACAGCACAGGAGGCTGGAAAGAGGTTTAAAGACTAGTTTTCAGAACATGAATTTAGCCTCAGACAGGAGCTTTCGGTCAACACCACACAGCATGCCCCCAACAGTGGCGAGTGGTTTCAGATAAACTCTGAGCATCCCTGCTGACCTTTGGGTCCTGCGGCCTGAGCTGTCCTTCCAGTCTGCAGCTGTGTTTCAGAGGAATTGATAAATTGGTGGCATTTGAGCTAGAAGGAAGATGGGAACTAGCTCTAGCCATGCTTCTCCTTAGCTAAAGAGCTGAGGAAGTCCTATTTCAACACCTCTATTTGCTTACTCCTCCAGACCAGCAGGAATGCTAGGATTTTATACAGAGAGAAAAGAACAAGGTACACCATCCAAGAGCACGTCTGGCAGACCACCTCGGCACCATGCATGCACCATCAGTGTGCGGCGCTCACAGCTGCCCTGTGTTCCTCTGGCTGTAGATGGAGTCAGAAACAGGCTGAGAAGGTGTTGTGGGCAGCCTGGAAGGCCGAAGGAAGAGCCAGCAGGAGGAAACGCAGAGCACATCTGCATTGCCAGTGCATCCAGGGGAGTGCCGTAGCAGGGCGAGTCCCATGGAATCCACAAACAACAGGAAAGAGTCCACAGCGACTCAGTGCTGTGGAAGTGAGGATCCTGAACAGCCCCCCAGGGGAGATTTCCCTGCCATCAGTTCTCCTCCCATTTCAGGTGCCAACAGCCTGGCTATCTATCTGTAAAGCTCTGGTATTCCGGTTGCAGCACCGAGTGTCTGTCCCATCCGTTCAGAGTCGAGGTGCAGGTGGGTAATCACAGTTATCCTGAGCTTTCCCCTTCTACTGCTGGCAGCCGTGAGCAGCCCACCGACTTAGAACTCCTGGGTCCCATTCCCTGCTCGCTCACAGACTTGCTCTGCAAACTGGGACCATATTGCTGCTTACGTACCATACCTGTCTCAGTCTGCAGAAATGCAGGTAGCACCAAGGGGAGTTAAATGGCTTGTTAAGGTAGGCAAATTGCTTTAAAGCCCTTGAAGGAAAGATAACTGCTTCACTCTGTTTTCCAATGAATTCTGAGCCTCCACACTTCCCTCTAGCCCCAGGAAGAACAGTTTGGATGAGACTAATTCCAACCCAAAGCACTCCTGGGTGTCTGAAGAGAGTTACGAGCTGGTCTCCAGGCTGGTCTGGCCCTGCTCACCTGAAACACAGACTGAGGACTAAATACCCAAAGAGAGGCAATGCACTTAGAAGTGCAGAGATCAGCAAAAGCTCCCTCAGCCTTCTTCTGTTCCCCTCGTTTTAACTGAGTATCACCCACAAATCAAAGATGCTGAAGCACAGCCTGTCCTCCAGTTCACTTAAGCTAATTAGCATCCCTGCAAGACAGAGAGAGCACAGTGGTCTAATATTAGACAAAAGATGCACTTACAGCCCATCAGGATGACACACCATCCTCTGGGAGCATGCAGTTCTCTTCCAACATCCACCACTACACGGGGGAAAAAAATGGGATAGAAACAGGCAGTCAGTCATGGAAGATGCTAAGGTTTGTCTCCTGAATCTGGAGAGGGGCAGCAGAGCCATTTCAACCTGCTTTCCTTCCCCTGAAAAGGCAGCCCAAAGTGAGAGATTGGAATAAGCAAGCTACAGAGCAGGGGTACAAGCAAAGCCCAGCTGTGAAAGAGCACCACTAGTCTCTGAACAGTGAGCAGCAGTGCCGATCCTCTTCTGGGGCAGAAATTCACTAAATCCAAGAAATCCAGCTAAATCCACATGGCCTCAGCTTGAGGAGAAAAACCACTGCCTAGTTACTCCAGGAGTGACAGAGGCAGACTGCCCCACGCAGCACGCCAAGCAAACGCCAGCCACGGCTCCTGCTCCGCCAGCCACTTAAAGACAGAGGTAACAGACACCATTACAGCGATTTGTGTTGCAGAAGACCTTCTACCAGCAGGCTTCTGCGTGGTCCACAAGATCTCTGCTGCCTGGTACTACCTCTGGGACAGGACAAAGCAGCTGTGTGTCAGCGCAAGGCAGCGCAGACAGGCATCCCATTTACCGACCAGAGAAAGCAGCTTTCAGGTGAAGCTGCAGCAGGGACCCAAGGGAACAAGGGGAATTAACAGCGCTGGGATCTGGCCAAGGCACAAGAACTCACGCTGGGCAGCTCGAGGCCTCAGCTGCAACTCTGGCAGAGGCCATTCATAAAGCGACCAAGCGACAAGAGAAAGCGGGTGAGACGCCACGTGGGAGCGTGCAAGCTTAGGGAGCTTGGGCTTAGTTCACGTGGGCTCGAGGCAGGACTGGGGACAGAGCCCAGGCTGTGGCCCTGCACTGTTCAGCTTGCCACGGTAAGATTAACAGAGATGGATGTGGCTGCTGGACACACGAGGAGCCAAGGGAGTAAAAATTAGAAGCAAATAAGAAAGAGTGGTTTGAAACTTCACACGTCCTTATTCACTTTATAGTCTGTGCTGCAGCCAGGCTGAAATTAGCCAAATTGGGTATGAATTATTGAAAGCACTAGAGTCCCATTTCCTTTGCTAATCAAAGAAAATTATTCCAGGGAGCTGAAAGTACGGGATGAGAAGCAGTTTTTCAAGGTGTAAGGAGGGAGCCGCTTGCAAAGTACCATTCACCTCCTCCAATCCACAGCCCATCAGGGAGAGGAGGTTATCCAGGGAGAGGAGTCCTGGGGCACGGGGCCGCTCTGTCCCCACCCCAGCCACACAGCACATCAAAGAGCTCTCCTGCTCCTGGAAGTTATCCCAAAGTCCCAAAGGAATGCAGGACCTTTGCAGAGCGTTTAATAAGATAAACAGACCGGAGTCCCACTCTGGGTAAGGATTAGCACCGGGCAAGCCCGGGCGGGTGCCGGCAGCTCTGACAGGCAAGCCCCGTGGGGCTCGTGGGCAAAGGCTGGCCCGCCAGTGCTGCCCATCGCCCCGCCGGCGCTCCGGACAGCCCCGCTCTGTCCTCCCGCCAGCTGAGCCCAGCTCCCGGGCTTTGTCTGGAAACCAGAAGCATGAGCCGCTCCCCTCATCCCTTCCTCCGGGACAGCTTCTGCAGCCACCCGGGCTGACCCGTGTGCCCACGTGCCACAGCTCTCAGCCAGAGAGCCCGTGACAAGCGGCGTGAGCCTTGGGCGACGGGAGAGCGTCGCCCGCCTCGGGCGGCGGGAGCCGGCCATCTGCAGCGAGAAACAGAGGCGAGCTGTGCCCCCGCCAGAAAGGCAGAGCCCCTCAGCCCTGTGCGGCTGCGAACTGGCTGCAGCATTCAAGCAATCTAGATTGACACATGCTGCATTCTGCGAGCAGCCACGCCTGTGCATTTAATTTACACTTCCAGCACATACAGCGTGACAGGGCTGGCTGCTCCCTCCCATGTTTGACGCTGTGCAGAGATACGGAGCAGTCGGGGAAACGAGTGACGGGGAAGGTTTGGACAGAAGCAGTTACAGCACGGCAGTGCCTTTTGTTAAAAGTTGGCAGATTTGTGGCCTGGCGACACTGTGACCAAAAGCAACGGCCAGCGCGCAAAGGCTCACACAGCACAGGCTGCCTGCAAAGGCTGGTCCCGCAGCCTGCGGCATCAGCCCGCGCGCTACAGCGGTGAGGTCCCAGGCGTAGCACAGGCTCCCAACCCCGCACCCAGCCGGAGGAAGGAGGGACACACGCTGCTCCCCATTTTATACGCTGGCTGCAGGATGGGGGCAGGGGGTGTCACGGAGAGGCAACAAGACAGAAAAGCTGCACCCAAGTCCTGCCTTGCAACGGGTTATCAAGGAGCCAGAAAAACAGTTCTGCAAAGCCAGGGGATGCAGAGAGGGTGAAGGAGATGAGAGTCCAACATCTGCAGGCATTCAGTTTAGGAGATGCTCAGAGGGAGAGATTCTGAGCCAGCCTTGTCAGCAGAAAAGCGATGCCTGCCAGTAGGAAGCGTCACTCCACTTACACCCACTCCCTGCCGCCCCGGCGAGCGGCTGCCCCCGCAGCGGGATCTCCTCTCCCGCACGCAGCCCCCAGCACCAAAGGCTTCCCATGCCCACAGAGGGGCTCCCCGCAGCAAGCCCCTGCCTGGGAACACTGCGACACAGCTCTCGCCAAGTCCCCCGAGCAAGGTGATGCTGTGCAAGTGTTCTGCAGTGGCGAGCGCCGAAGGAGGCTGCAGGGACCGAGAGTGGGACACGGAAGCGTTTCAGACTGGTCCCCTAAGGGAGCTCACAATACCTTTCCCATTCCCACGTCCTTTCTCTGCTACCCCACATCTGTACAAAAAGGATGAAACAGGGAGAATGCCGCTGCCTGTGCCTTCCCACCAGGTGATGGACCAGCCCTGGACCAGTACCCAGCAGTTCAAGAGGAAAACGCCCCGCAGAAGGCGCAGAGCCTGCCAGAGCCCGCAGCAGCAGCTCCCCTCTGCAGCACAGCAGACGGCAAGCCATGGTCCCCCTCCAAGTTATTAGAGAAGCAAACAAAGGAAAAACAGAACCAAGAGCACATGGCCAGGGCCCAGCACTTGTCATAACTGCACAGCCGGCACCACCAAGAGATACGCCGTCTGTGCTGCTGACCAAGAAGCCCCAGCCGATCCCACAGAGAAATGCGGCAGGATGTGCCAGAGTGGGAAGTGGGGCCAAAAGAGCCTTCCCAGACCAGTAGCCTCCCACACCGGATTAAAATTCCATAGGAATTTACTAAACAAATCGACTCTTAGCTACTGCCATAAACCCATGGGATGTTTTGCATGACGACCATGCAAGGGAGGGAGGAAGCAGACCCTTACGCTTGGCCCACGCGCAGGGCCCCCCCACGCTAGCGGCCAGAGTGCCTCCTGCCAACGCCGGCCCGGCCAGCGCGGCGGGGCCGGGCTGGCCCCCGCAGCAGCGGCCACAGTACCTGGCTCCAGCCGCCCCTGCGGCACCAGCACCTCACCCACCAGCGAGTCCCGCTCTGCCCCATGCCAGTCTCCGACGTGGCAGCCCCGGGGAGCCCGCTGCAGCGCCGGCAGCCCGCTGAGCTGCCTGCCGTGCCCGTGCCGCCCCAGCCTGTGGACGGGGAGGCAGGAAGGGGCCCCCAGGATTGTCTTGCGGTGGATTCTCCCCTCTCAGCTTACTACATTTTACAGCCTCTGGCTAACTCTCTCACCCTCCTGAGACAGAGGTGTTGATGCTGTTCTCATTATCTTCAATTCAAAACACAGCCAAGAAGAGGAGGGAAGGAAAAAACACCTTCTTTAAGAAGAAACCCACACACTAACCCTCTTCCAGCCCCCTCCCTCGCCTGTTCTGAAGCACAATGAAACGCCAGGGATGGATTAAAAAGAAAGAGTTGCAGGGGTGGAGGAAGGCTGCAGAGAGACCAGAGCATGGGAAGTGACCACAGCCCAAATCACCTAACACAAACCCGTGCCAGCAATTTCCTTGCTGAGAGGAGCCTACTGTGCATGCCTCACAGTCTCTGTAAGGAGCCTGAAAAGAAAATTTTGCATGGGCTGGTTTACAAGAACAAAACGTCTCGGTTCTATGGAGGCAGAGACCTAAAAAGAAAGAGAGGACAGAATAAAAACGAACAGGCAGAAGACAAAACGGAAGGGACAGCGTAACTTAAAGGGAGATGTTTTCAAAGCAGTCCTGCTCCCAAGTTGACCAGAAGCCTTCGCAGAGCAGAGCAAAGCGGAGGACGCTTGTGGCTACCACTAGACAGGAGCTCAACCAGGAGAGCCGAGCTGGGACAGAGGAGCTGCCCCAGCCCCAGCTGGTCCCGCACCCCTCCGGGCACCCAGGTCGATCCCTGCAGGCCGGCGTGCGCAGGCACTCGCCCCGTGCCTTGGCGGCGGCCCGCAGGCCCGGCGCCCAACGGCTGCCCCCCAGAGATGGCAGCAGGACTGCCCCCCCCGCCAGCCAGCCTCACCCTTCCTCGCCTGCCTCCCCGGGGCGCGCCCGGCTGCCCCGCAGCAGCAAGGGGCCGGTGGGTGCTGCCAGCGCGCGGGACGGCGGCGGAGCCAGCGAGAACCCAGAGCGAGAGGCACGTCGGGGAATGCACGTCACGGCAAGAAGAGATCAAAGAGGGAAAGAGAAAAACCGAGTTATCTCCCTGGGTAAAAACAGGGGAGGACTGAGGCCGCAGGACTGGATGCAATTCTTCCATGGCAATAATTAATAGGGTTGCCACAGAGATGAAAAGTCGGAGGAGAGGTCTGGACTGGCTAGAATCAGAATTTCAGTAATACCTAAGTGACATTTTTAAACATATGGAGCATCTGCAGCACACTGCATGCTGAACACAAGCCAGAGCAGCCAGCTTTATTATGGGCATCTATATGGAAAAAGAGTTTCAAGGGCCCGCACGCTTCACGGCAGCGCCCGAGACCCCACATTAGCCTCCTCCATTTCCTAGGCAGGGTGACACACAGCACCCAAAGGCGACCACGGCAGCACAACAGGCGCCCGCCTCGCTGCCCACGCAGAGGGAGCAGCCCCCGGCCCGCAGCTGCCCCAGGGCTGGAGGCGGCAGCAGAGAAGCCGCCGAGCGCCGCGGAAGCGCCAGCGCAGCGCTAGCCACGGCCACCTGGCCAGCTGCCGCAGCGCCCGGCTCTCGGCGGCCCGGGAAGCCAGCGGGTCGTCCAGAAAGGGTCTGGGACGGCTGCTACGTGCGCACATAGAGGGTCAGTCCTCAGCCTTGCTCTCACGGCTGGAATAATGCCCATCAGGGAGGCAGAGTATTGCCCACGCACCGCGCCCAGACGGGCGGTTCTGTCCTTACCGAAAGGCTTAACAACCCCCCACTGGGCTCACGGGCCTCATGTCCCACGTCACCTGAGGTGACACCCTACTAGTTAAAGCGCAGAGCGGGAGTTTCTTGAAGACGTGTGGGACACGCTGCTCTGGGGCGAGAGTCTCAAGCCACCAGCGGTGCCTTCTGTCACAACGCTGTGTCCTCACTGCGCCCAACGCTACCAGGTTTTGCTCGGCGCTGCGCGCGTAAAGTCAATGTGCATGGTTTTCCCCAGGAGGCTTAAAGTCCACGCACAACTCCCCAGCTGGGGAAACTGCACCGGCGTTAATGCAAATCATGCCACACACAAGGCACTATTTAAGAGGAGCCCTGGGTTCTCATTAACCAAGGCCCTAACGAAGGTTTAATCTGAACTTCCTTCCACTCACACAGCTCAGTATGGAGTCACCACACAGCCCCTCCCACACCATACACAAAAATCTTGCTTTTCTTCAAGTGCAGTTGTGATCAAAGTGAAATGTGAGACACACACAGAGGGAAAAGATCTCTCGGGGATTAGTCAGCCGTTGAACTCCAGAAGAGCGTGCCTGATGGTGCTGTCAGGGGAGAGCAAGGGGAGGAAAGCACTGCACCTCGCACGGAGCCTGCTGGTGGTGTGCCCTGGGAAGCTCCAGCACCTGCACAGGGTCTCCAGCCCCCCTCACGCAGTGCAAGCGTTCAAGGCACAACTACAGCGAGGCTGCGGCTGATCAGACAAATTCCTTCCCCGGGAAGCCTCATCCATATGCCTTGAAGAACGAGAGGAAATGCACCCCTGGTGCTACACAGCACTGCGTGCTGCTCGGGGCTCCCTTTCCATGCGTTCCCCGCAGAGGCACCGGAGCAGACATCCTCCTTCGCCCAGGGACCTGGACCAAGCCAGTGTCCCAGCCTTGTGCGCAAGCCCCATGGCTGCTCCTCTGCTGTTCAGCACCAAAATACGTCCTTCCAGGCACCCTCAGTGCTGAGCCAGTTTGCAGAGCTTAGCTGAAGTCTTGCTTTTTGACTACAGCTGGCCAACGCATTTTTAGCACAACTAAGTGTAATCAAAGGACACTGTTTTTACTCTAACCTGAGCTGTTTCACAGAGATGCCCTGGTTTGAACCCCCCTCTTAGACAGGAAAGATTTTGATGTCTAGGATTTTTCCAAGCTGGAGCAACAGGAGATGAAGATACTCAAAACATTCGTGTTTTTCCACTCAGCTGCCACCATTCTTCCCATTCTTTCTGCAGAAGCACTCAAAGTTTTGTTTTTAAACTCAAAGTGCAGCAAAGAACAGTGTTCTGGGCAGCTTTGCTTTGAACCCTCCTGTGGGGAGCTGATGGGAAATAAGTCCTGGAGCTAAATTCTCAGACTCGGAGCTCAGAAATGGTTCCCAGGGTGGCAGGGACAGGTTCTCATGGCTGGTTTTGCATCGCCTCCCAGAAGGCAGTAGGGTAGCTGTGCTGGGCGAGCTGAAAGAGACTTTCACAGACCTCAGGAGAGGTCTGAGCTTTAGGTAGTGCTCGAGGGAAACTGAGGTTTTGGGGGTCAGTTTGTTCCACGGTCTCTACAGCAAACCTGCTAGCACCCAACATGTAGGATACTCACGCAACGACCAGGCTTCCAAGATGTGGCAAGAAGAAAAGGAAGTTCACTGGACACGGCAAGAAAGGTGGGTTTATCAAGGCAAGTGAAACAGCTGTTAAGTCAGCTGGATGCCAAAATAAGAATGGCTGCATCTCCCCGAAGCAACGCTTTTTGACCTGAGGCAAAAGCAGGAATGGATCCCAGTGATAAATTCTACATTGAATCTATCGTATTAGGAGGAAAACTAGATCATCTCCCAGGGGCCTTAAGGGACAACATCCTTCACCACAACTGGGAACCCGCTAGCTCAGCCACCCCAGCTCACATCCAGTGTGTGCAAAATGAGCACGCCAGAGAACGCAGCAAGCTATGTGAAGACAGAATTCTTCCAAATGTTTGCTCAGGTTTAACAAAAACAACTACACACACACACTTTCTCCTCCTTCCCTCTCCCCTAGGTCCAAGGATGGAGTAGGACTCGTACCTTTCAAGTGCAATACAGAATACATATATATAGGCAGAAAGTGTCCCTCCCTCTTACAAAAACCACTCGAGAGAGATGCCTCTTGTGAGCCACTTCGCTGAACCAGCTCACTCTCAGCCTCCCAGACTGAGAGTTCGGTCATTTACCTCTGTCAGCATTCACAGCTGGAAAAAGGGGTTACGGCCTCTCCTCTGCACATCCAAGGGGAGGAGGGAGCCAATCTGCATGTTTATTTGTTGTCTGTGCAGAATTCCTGCATTCCTTCCCTTGTTGACTCATCTGCTCTCAGGACATACTCAGACCCCAGCAAAGGGCTTTTGGGGCACCGCATTCCCCCTCAGAGCTCTTGCTGGAACACAGGACAAGCATAAAGGGGAGGAAGAGAGAAGCCAGCAAATGGGTTACAGAAGTATGTTTTCAAGGCGGTTGGGCAACAAGCAGAAGAAAGATCAATTATCTCAAGATCTGCTCTCCACAGAGGTGCATCTCCACACCTGGAGGTCTAAGACCCTATTAAAGAGCACATACAGGCTCTCCCCCCCTCAGCTCTTCCCAACAGCTATGTTATTGTTACACTCCCAGTAACTCAGCCACCCTCTTTGGCATGGGCTTGTCAATACTCCTCACCTTGTCCCAAGGACAGCTACCAGTCAGTCACGGTCCCTGTGCGGAGCGCCCGTGTGGTGCACATGCACTCCGTGAGCATGGCACAACATTACAACCCACTTTTGGGAGCAGACAATAAGGCTCCAGAGATTAACGTGCAAGGGATACACGACTTCACCACAACAATATAGAAGCACAACTCGTACCCCCCAAAAATCACTTAGCTGCTCAGCTTGGTTCTGACTTCATTATACCTCAGAGAAGCAAGCTTTACTCCTAAGCAGAACTCAGCTGGCTTCTTGAATCCCTACAGGAGTCCGCAAGGCTGACTTAGCAAGCAAGGAAGCTGAGCCAGAGGAAGATAGGGGTGACTACCATGAAGTACAAGCCTTCATCACAGGATTAACCCATTAACTTATTTGCTCTAAACCTACAGGAAAAATTTAACTCAGGCGTGAGGAGTCTAAACTCCCTGGTAATTGCCTGCCACACACTTGTGTTAGGCCAGGACTTGCAGTGGGGATGCTCCCAACCATGTCAGACTCAGTGCAGACCGGACTGAGAACCTGCATCAGATCTGGAGCAAAAATAACATAAAGTAACTTTGCTTGGCTGTACCTTGGTTGCAACCGCTGCCTGACAACAAGGTCAATGCCAGGCACTGTCCCTGTGATAAGCAAGTGCACAGAGCAGTATGAGTCTACCCCAGACACATGTAAAATGGCAGGACTGATCTGCCTCATCACCAACGGGCTCATTTGCCAGTCAATTATTTACTGGCTAAGAGCACAAGGTGGCCAACAGAGCCAGGGCTTGGCCACTGCTGCATCTGTGCACTCCGAGCATCCCAGGGAAAGCCAGGCACCCACGGTCCGGCCTCACCTTCCACGCAGTGCTCCACCTCCTCCAGGTTGCGCAGCGTTATCCGCATGAGGCTGGAGTTCAGCATCAGCTCGTTGCGGTGTGCCGGCCACATATACTGTGGGGCAGGGTTGACGAAGAAAATCCGTGTATCCCCAGTCGAGACTTGGTTGTCGCAGATTAACGGGTCTCCAAAGCCACCAATAACCACCTTGTTCCCACCATCCAAGAGGATCTCGTGAGTGACGATGTCTTTGCCTTTCAGATAACGCCAGACTCTCACCTTGAACGAGAGGGAGAAAGAGCACGTGAGACCATTTCACAGCCACAAACAACTGGCATCTTCTGGCCCAGTTAATTTTTATCACGTTGTTGCAAGATGCACAGGAGTGGTTCCGCCTGGCAAAGCCTGCCAGCAGAGCTAATTTCATTAGCCATCCCTCTAAGAGCAAAAAACGCGTGGGCAACGAAGACTAAAGCACACACCGCTCTTTCTGCCAAAGCGGCGCCCAGCTCCCCAGCCTAGGTACCTGGCACCCCGGCCCCCTCCCCACACAGCCTCGTGGGGAGCAAAGGGGGACACGTCGCAAGGGGCCCCTCAGCCACGCCAGCTCTCCAGCAAGGGACAGAGACCCCCCCACCCCTGCGTGCAGCCCTCTCCCCTCTGAGCCGCGACATACCGCCTCCGGTGCCGAGGCCCAGCGCCTGCCTTCCCCTCGCGCCTCTCCCGCTTGGCGTCGGCTGGGCCCACAGCGCGCCGCCAGCCCGGCTGCTGTGGCTGGAGACTCAGCATGGCCTGATGAAGAGCTGCCCCATGCTAAACCCTACCACGAGTCACCTTGACTCACCTCCCCGGAGGCCCGTGAAACCAGAGCGGCCCTCTCCTGCCTTTCCTCTCATCACCAGCCCCGGCGAGGGCTCGCCTTCCCCACCCCAAGTGCAAACACCCGGCAAGCCCCCGGCACAGAGGATCCCGCGGGCCGGCGGAGGGTAGCAATGGCCCTTCCCTTTATTCAGGCAAGAACAATGACTCCAGATAAGCTGCCGCTTCTCAGCGAACACTTGAGGGCCACCAGCAGGCACTGCTGCTACCCCCAGGCCCCCGGAGCAGCCTCCCACGCGGCGCAGGAGAGCCTGGCAGGGCCGACAAGGCTGGGGCTCTCGCGGGACGGCGGAACACCAGCAGCCAGACGGGACGCAGACGTGGGGTGGGAGAAGGGGTGAGCAGAGCCCGTCAGCCTCTGCGGCACGGCTCCACTCAGACCGGGAAAGCTGCCCAGGAGCTTCCCCGGCAGAAGGGGAAGACTCCGCTGCTGTACGCAGCCAGTAAGGCAGAGGATGAGCTGATCAACCTTTTCTCTCCGACACTGTTTCAACTTTTATGCCCACAACAGCCGTTTCAGCTGCCACATGACTGGCTACGGCAAGGGAACGTTGCTATCCAGCAAGGGACACGGCACTTAACCAGGGGAAGCTGGCAGAGAACTCAACCAGGAAAAATAATTTATTAAAAAGTCTGAACTGACCTGATGCTACCCATTACTAATAAAGAATTCAAATTCATAGCAGGAGATTCACTCCCGAACTGGGCGCTTAGGCAGAAGTGAGATCCAGCTCACCTGCTGCTGACCCTTCCCACATACATGAACCTGACCTCTGCAGACGCGGGCCACAGGGTCAGGGACGCGATTCAGGCCCTGTCAAGGGCACCACGGCAGCCCCAGCCTTGCCAGAGGAATCCCCCTTCTGCTCCCAGGCAGCATCGTTCCAGGTGCCGGGCTCCAGCTGGTACCGTTCTCCCAGAGAGATCCCGACGCGCAACAAAATCTCAGTGGTGAAATATATCAAGGGAGAAGAAAATACTTCTGAACAACAAAAAAAAAAGCTTTGAAGGGGACATTAAATGGCTCAAAGCCCCCAACCAGGGAAGGCTGCACACCCAGAGAGAGCAGCGTCGATCCACGGGGGAGGCTCTACACGGCGGCACAGGAGCCCCAGAAGAGGGGAGCAGGCAGCAGGCGGGTTGGATGAATGAAAGAGGAGAGTCTCCTGGCTCTGACAAGGCACCTTGGGAAGATGAAAGGCAGAGCAGATAACTTTCCATGTAGAAATGTCAAAGGCAACTCATGTTTCTATAAACAACTAGAGAAAACCTTTGCCTTAGCAGGCTGGATTTGCTAAAATACATGGAGGATTTGGCAGAAGGAGCCCATTTCCCTTTACTCATGAAAAACTTTAGGAAGAAAAAGAAGTCCTGGCCACAAGAGTTAGTCCCTCTCTCATCCCTCCCACTGCCAGCGGTTCTAGAGCAGCCTTCCTCGGACCTCATTGCTGGCTTGTGCCCCTGCCAAAAAAAGGCGAGACCGGCACGCAACGGCAAGCCAGCCGCCCTCCAGTGCCGTGCTCTCCACCGCGAACTGCCCAAAACACACACCCACACAGGAGGGGAGCAGCAGCCCTAAAATGAATCTTTAGTGCACATGGGACTCCAAAGACATGTCCCCATCCGCTCCCGATAGGTTAGAAATTCTCCTGCTGCCACCGCAACCCTATCGCGGGGGAAACGTGGCACAGAGACGAGCCGGCGAGTTGCATGTAATAGGAACAGCTCATCAGAGAGCTGCCTGAGGTTCCAGCTCGGAGCAAGGGCGGCTGCCGTAGCGCACGGGTATTACTGTGACCACAGGTATCCCCAGCCTGGCATGCTCAGAGCGTGCGTTATCACGCGCTCTGCCAGCATCCCCCTCCGACCGCAGCCCGAGCACCCGGTCACCTGCACTCTGCAGCACCCTTCACCGCCCGAAGGGCGCTTCGGCGCACCGCGCCAAGCGCCAAGGCAGTCGAGGTGACAGCTCAGACCTGGGGGCGGGTCTTGATCCCCTCTCCAAAACAGGCGCACACATACATACTTCAAGAGTGCAATTCCGAAGGGAAGGCAAGGGGCGGAGAAAGGATGCTCGCATGCACGTGGGCAGACAGATCTCTCCTGACCTTGGGGGACACTGGGGGTGGCAAAGAGGCAGCCAGTTGTTCACACTACAGCTTCCATGCTTGACATAGGGGTTGCAGGGCGCGAGGCTTGTTACAGTCGAGGCGGAAAGCACAGAGCAGACATTATCCCACTCTAGAATGAGCCATTTTCATAGTTATCTGCAACTGCAATTCACTGGCCTCTGCCCTGCATGGCCCTTCAAGTGCATTGTGTCCCCTCGTGGGCTTCTTTAAGACCATCGAGACAGAAGGACTCTTACTCTTTACCAAATGCCTCCATCCCATTACTCAGCAAGTACAGAAGGCACACACAAAGATGTGACACTGCAAAGTTCAAATAAGAGGGTAAAAACATGTTGGGGGCTAGGGGGGATGCAAGTCTCACGACCTTTAATCAATCTTGTAATTTTTTGAAGCCCTAACTCCAAAATTCCCGGGGCATGAGCTCAGCACTATATCAGTCATGATCAAGAGTCTTCAAGGTCCATAATGATTTTGAGTTGAACTCCCACACGCTGTCCCTACCACAACTAGGAGTGGGCAGCTGCAGGTGCTGGGGAAAGGGAACAGGGCCATTCCCACTGCCGCAGGAGCGGGCAGGCTGGGGCAAGACCCCCCTGCTCAGCACAGTATTCACCTGTCAAGCAGAAAAAGGGAATGAATTTAGCATTGCTGTACTCTACAGGTGCAACTGAAGGTTAAGAACAAAGTTTAGGAGTGTATTTTATTCTCGTATCCTCCTACTTCTCACACCTTCTCCCGAAGGTGTAATGTTTGCCCGCCTTGGAGAAGGACTCTGGACTTGATGGGTCTCAGCTCCCACCCAGCCCAGCAGGTCCTGGGATCCACACGGCAGCTGCTGTGTGCTACCGAGGTGAGCCCTGTTCTCCTGCATGCCCGAGATTAAAAACCTTCCCAGATATAAACACCTCTGTGACAGCTCCTCTTCGGAAGCTGCAACGCCTTAGCTGCCCCCAGACGCGGAGAGGTTGGCTCGAGACGTACCCACGTGCTCTCATGCTCGTTTGCCTTCTGGCGTGAAGGGGAGCCGGCTCCCCTTGGGCCGGCGCGAAGCACTGCCTCAGCGACCAAAGGGCGAGCAGCAACTCACAGGCAGGCTACCGGCCCCGAGCCAAGCTGCCGGGCCAGGGGAAGGAGAGGGGCTGAGAAAGCAACGCCCTCAGAGCCATTTGCACAGCCCCTTTCAGCCCAAGCCTGCCCGGAACGCTGACTGTGCATTTGCGCGCGGCCCCGTCAGCACGAGCCCTCTTCTTGAGATGGCAGTCACCCAAGCAGAGGCAGCTTCGGATGGCGGGGGGGGTAGCTGTGACAGGCAGCTTTCCTCCCCTCTGATCTCGCAGGAACCCCGGCATTGACACAGAGACATCTGCCCCACCATATGCAGGGGTGCCACGCGAGGCAGCCCCCCTCAGAGCCGGTCTGGGGCCACCTGCGAGCACGGCACCCCATGCGAGCCGAGGAGGCAGGGATGCTACGGAGCACGGCTTGTCCGGCTTCAGCGCAAGCCTGCGCTAACACAAGCCTCCCGCTTTCCCAGCCGGGACCAGCTGTTTCTCTGGCATTTCGCAGCGGTGCAGCTCCCCGCGGTTGTGCTTCTCCCCACAGTCAAGTTAAGACACCTTCCTGCAGCCCCACCTCCTCCTCCTCCTCCTTCGGCAGCAGCCGGCGGCCCGCAGGGCAGGCGCTCGCTGCGAGGAGGTGAGGTGCACAAGCAACCAGGGCAAAAACCCAGGAACACAGAGACGAGGGAAGGAAAAAACACGCAAGGCAGGTGGAGAGCGCGGCCCGAGGCTTGCGACAAAAGGTAGCAGTTGGGCATTTTCACAGCTGGGTCTAAGGGGGAAGAAAGGCTAAAGCCTACCCCCTCTTCTGAAGCAGATGGTAATTTGAGTTAATTAGCACGGCTGTTCTAGTCATACACCTCAGAGCCAGGCCACAGCATTCACAAGCAACATCAGAGTCCACCAGCTTTCTCTCCACCCTTATCCTCTATAATGAATGGATGTGAAGGCACCGAAGACCAAACAATTACCTGTAGGGCATCCCATTCATCATCACACACAATTAAGACTTTGTCACTGGTGACTCACCAGCTACATCAAGGATTGGGGAAGAAGACGGAGAGAGAGAAAAAATTGGGCTGGAACCTAGCTGCAAGAGGACCCTTCCCTATAGCAGACTCACTCTTTTGCCAGCGAGCACATAAAACACTGGATTAAGACTGTTTTACAAGACTCCTGGCAGCTACAGGGAGGCAGAGTAAGAACAGCAAAGACTTTATTTAAGCAGATCCTTGCAAGGGTGTATTTTGAGTGCAGTACAAAACCAGAAAGAAAAAGATTTTCCAATATGCCATGGGGGTCCAACCGACAGTAGGGAATGGGACCACCTGTACAGGCACGTGCAGTGCTCAAGAATTCCTGCCAGGAAGATGCTTTGAGAAATGCCAGCCTTGGTCTTGTAAAGAAAGATGAGAAGTTAGAGCATAGTCTCCTCAGGAAGAGAGCTGTCACTCTGGACAGACGTAAGAAGAGTCACCACTAGGTTTTGGCAGTTGTTGAAGATGAAAGGTACCAGCTAGCATCGGCTCTGCTTGCAGCTTCACACGCAGCTCTGCCAAATCCTTCCCTCCTGACCACGCATCGTCCCCCTCCCCTTGCTTGTCACCCTCTGTACCTCTCCCTGGCAGAAGCCTGCTGCCCTTTCCCTAGGAGCTAGCAGAGCACCAAACCCACCTCCCCCAGCAACTTCCACAACCAACCCTGGCTATAGAACCCCCAAAACATGGGCTCTATTGTTTGGAACAGGATCCACATCCTTTTCAACACTTCCTATAGCACATACAGAACCTGTATTCATCCTATAAATAGGAGCTCTCTTCATAAATGTCAGGTCAGACCAGAATAAGGCCCATCAGAGGACTCAAAAGCAGGAAGGGACAGTGCCAACACACAGGCTGTAAATAGGATGAGCAGCAGCACCACAAGCTCGGGAAGAAGAGCAAGTCCAGGGTTGCAGTCAGGGGCAAGCCCAGCACCCCGATTCCCATGTCAAATCCCTCGGTAAAGCAGCACATCAGCCAGTTTCAACATTGGGAGTTCTGTCAGCCTGTTCTTCATTATGCATCCCCTCTAGTAGCAAACGAATGGCTGGTAACTATATACGGGTTTTTATCTAACATTAACTTCACATTTCTTCTGAATTGTAGTGTGCTTATCTTCATCTATCAAAGGCTTCAGCTGGGAGGGTTTAGAGTTTACCTGGGAAGAACAATACACTAATGCAGCACTCGCAGATATTTGCATGCCTGCTCCCTCGCAGACCACCCAGCACCAATAACATGTGCTATTTTGGGTGTGGGCTTGAGGGAGCTCCTACCGCACACTTGGCCCTTGCCTTTCCTTCCAGATAAAGGAGAACCTGACAAGAGATAACTGTGGTATTTGGAGGTAACCCCAGGGCCTAAGGAGTATGACAGTGAGGAAGCGGACATGTGTTTTCTCACAGCTAACCAGCGAGATCCCTTCTGCACCTCGGCTCGCCCCGGCTCCAACTGGGCACCGGGCGGTGTGAGGGCAGCAGGAGCCAGCGGTCAGGTTCAATGCCCAAACTGCCCTTTTGGAATCTAGGTGCTCGGTAAAAAACAAGCCAAACCAAAGGCAAGCATGTCTAACCCTCTAACCCAGCATCAGCAGAATCCACAGCAATTCCAATACTTAGAAAGATCTTAGAGTGAGACAGGCCAACAGCTGCTGCCCCTGCTAAGTCACAGTTAGGCGAGATTTATCTGCTTTCAGGTCCTTAAGACACCCCAAGTCCCATTTCAAAGCTTTTTTCCTGCAAACACACTGTGAACATACCATTAAAAGTTACATAGAAAAGACTGATGTGTAGATAAAGTGATTGAAGAACCACTGTTGCTAGAAAATTACTAAATCTCACATTATAACCGAGAGAGCCAGCAGCACTGCCACAATGAGATGGGATGGGCACTTCCATCCAGGGTAGGAGAGGTTTTTCTCCTTTCACTTTCTTTTACAGGACTCCAAGACTGGAAAGGTATCTTGGGGGCAGGTTCTGACCTTCAGGTGCTGTTATGATCGTAGTAATGGGCAGAAGCAAAATCCCACAGTTAATTCCAGAGTAAGTAGCACAAGCCTTCTCCACTGCATTGCTTGGGATGGCTCAGGGAAAGACAGGCGAGAGACCCTCTTCCTAAGCTGAGCAGTATCTGTGTTTCAAATAAAGCCACCACCTGCAGACCAGGTTCCTCCCCACACATTGCTCCCTAGCTGCTCTTCCTTGGGCTTGATTGCACCCTTTCAAAGGCAGAGCTGCTGAGTAAGCGGGTTTACCATCACAGGAGCACAGGCAAAACGGTTTTCCTGGCCCAGAGTCTTGCTCCGGATGCAGCAAGATGAAGCCTGGATTTTACACTAGCCAGACACCTTGCTGCATGTCCGCAGTGGGAAGAAAGAGACCCGTTTCTTAGATGAGCATTTCTGCCTCATCACTAGCTTCACTGGACCACCGCCTGCCTACTTGCATGGCAACCTTTGCCCCAGCGTCAGGTGGCCCACATCCATTCAGCCATATGCGCCCCAAGCTGCCACAGGACACCGGCTGCTCGCAGCAGCTTATTAGTTTTCTACATAGCACCCAGGATGTGCCAGACACTTTGCAAACATACGGTCTCTGCACAAGCCTGGAGGGTCTGTGATCTAATTTACAGGAGCGGGGTACAGATTGTACCGTGCAGTATCACAAGGGGCAGAGCAGTGGGAGCAAGCATGAAGCAGCGGGCACCAGCTGGACAGACAGAGGCTGTTCAACTACTTTACCGGGCTGGGAGATGCTCCAGGACAGAGAGCACCGCCACGGCGTAACGTTAACCTTCCCCGCACCGCAGACCTCTCCCACCAACGCGCTGCTGCACATCGCCCCAGGCCCTGCCTCGCACTAACCACAGGCAGGAACCGCAGACCTTCGTAAGGACGGGCAGAAGAGGAAAAGGCAACGTAGCAGCATGTCCTCGCAAGCGAGATTCCTGCCACGGGAAGGGTTAAGCCATACAGCACGTTTTCTGACAACCAGGCGGATGGTATTTCAGGTTGCTCAGTTACTTTACCGTCTCCAGCTTAGGGGGGCAGGGAAAGAAATAAAAAAAAAAAAAAACATAGCCAGAGGCCAGATTCGTAGTTAAACAATAGCTTGAGCTAGAGGAACTCAAGATGCTGCTAAAGTAAACAGGGAGCTACGCGCAGAGCCAGCAAGCGGCTCCGCACACCTTCCCCAGCAGCCTGAGCCCTGCCGGAGCAGAAAGTTGGGAGTCAGCTGCGCATCAGGGAAAGGAGGGAAATGCCCATAAAAAGCAACCTTGGGAGATTCCCCTGCACACAGCTGCGGGAGCTCCAGCGGGGAGAGACTCCGCAGTCTAAAAATACCTAATTACACACCAAAGCGCCAGCGCACACAATAAAAGCCCCGCGCGCCCGCCCCGAAGGCGCCGGCCCGGGGCCGAGAGCTGCCCGGCGGCCGCCCCCTCACCTTGCAGGAGTAAGTGTGGTGCACGGGGTCCACGTTCATGATCTCCTCCACCGTGCCCGTCAGCACCACGTTGGCCTCCTCCTCCCGCCGCTCCAGCTCGCGCTCGGGGCACGTCGCCCCGCCGCCGCCCAGCGCCAGCAGCGCCAGCAGCGCCAGCAGCGCCCGGGCGGCCGCCGCCCGCCCCGCCATGGCCCGCCGGCCCGGCCCGGCCCGCTCCCGGCCCCCGGCCCCGACGGCGCGGGCAGACAAAGCGGCCCGGCCGGCAGGCAGGGCTGGCGAGAGAGAAGGGCTACTTTTGTTCGAGGAGGTGAAAAGGAGGAAAGAAAGAGAAGGAGGGAGAGAGGGAGGGAGAGAGGGAGGGGAGAGAAGGGGAGGGGAGAAGGAAGAAAATCCCAAGAGGAGGAGGAGGAGGAGGAGATATCTCTTCCCCGAAGCCGCGGCCGTGGAGAAGCGCTCGGTCCTCTGTCTTGCCCCTGTAAGAAAGCCCGCAGATTTGCATGCAATCTGAATTGCTGATAAGGAGGGGGGAGGTAGCCTGCCCTGCTGCCGGCTCTTATTGCAGCGGCGCCGAGGACGCCACCCCCAGGAAAGGGAGCTCGCATCGGGTTAATGGATAATCAGCGCGCCAACGTGAGGAGACTTTTAAAGGTGTAGGGGCCGCTGCCGAGCAGCCGCCGGCTCCGCCGCCCGCCCCCCCGCGCGGCAGCGGGCGGCCCGGCCCCCCCGGCCCGGCCCGGGGTCCCGCACCCCGCTTCGCTCCCTGCTGCCCCCAGCCCGTCTTGGACATCGCTGGGGCGGGGGCTGCCGCCGGGGCTGCTCCCGTCTTCCCTGCTGGGGAAACTGAGGCTCGGGCTGCCGGGCCGGTCCCGCTCCGTAGTGCTCCCACGGCTGCCCCGTCCCGGGACAAACCGAGTCACCCACGCCAGGTCCATCACCGTCTGCTCGGTTACCGGGGGGAGATGGCGCTCAGGGCTTCCCACACCTTGTCCCACGTCCCGTGGAATGGCCTCTATCTGCCCCTGGAGCACCGTGATCTCCTGCCCTGGCTCTCTCCGGTGGCTGGACAGTTTTTCCAGATGTCATGTGCAATTACTGCAAATATAAAATGAAAAGTTAAGTGGCACCAGGGGAGGGATATTGTTTCTCCCCTCCATAAATTAGCCATCCCCCGGAGGCATTTTACAAGGCTGTTTTACATGATGGCCCTAAACAAGTCACGTTTGTGACCCAGGGCCAAGTGGGTGAATTCCCATCTCCTCAGGTGAAGCTCCACCAGGCCAATGCCAGGATGCCAGCAGAGGACGTGACGTGCTCCATGGCATTCTCTGACATGCAGGCTTCAATACACAGCAGCATCCCGCATTGTAAGGCTCCACGGATGACCATCGATCCCATTTGTCCTCTAAGTTTTGAGCAGTGCTGTTTGTGCTGTTTGCACTGTTTGCCCCTGAAATTGTGTATGTGCCAATGCTTTTTCTCTCCTCTGGAACATAAACAGAAATTAAGTACAAGATAGGAATAAATGAATCTTCCTGACTGTTCAGAATGCTGTCCAAGCCTACCTTCTACCCTGAAGAGGATGAAATACCAGAGATCATGTAGATCTGCCTGGAGATCTCACAAGTGCCATGGGTTTCACAGCAAAGGCATGCTGCGCACATTCTGTCTCAAACCGTGCACTTGGCATTTCCATGGTGACTTTGGTCTCAACACTGGGGCTGTTCTTGAAAACCCCGCACTCTCTCCCAGGTCCCCTTCTGCTCAAAGCTTCAGTTTCTGTCCTGTAAAACTGAGTTCCCAGTTCAACCCCGAAGGAAGGCTGCCTCTTCAAAAGCATGCAGTATTTAATCACCTCAGCGAGGACTTGAGAGAGATGATTTTCAGAAGAAAGTGGCCCACAACACGCCTAGGTCTGCAGGAAACCTGGCTTTGCCTGGCAGGGCTTAGCTCTTCTAAACCTGCCTGTCTGCTGTACCACTCCTGTAGGAAACTCGGGGAGGAATGGGTCCCTGTGCTCTCCCCTGCCACGAAGAAGGTGCCGCAGGGCAAAGGGACCCAAAGCATACACAGTGTCAGATTTTCTGCCTGTGCCAGCTGAAAAACTTCACCAAAATGTATGGTTTTGGGATGAGGGGCAAGGGAACAGTGTTCAGCTGCAGTGGGAAGACTGCATCGCAAGCCAAGAGCAATGTGGAGTCCAGGCTCCACAGTCGTCACTGTTACACAGTGGAGGTTTAGCACAAAGGCCTCCATTATTACGTTGCTGCTATTATAAACTCAAGCAATCAGCTAAAAATATTTCAGTGTCTGGCAGATTATTTTTGTGATTTTAATTATTAATTTTTATTGTATTCCTCGAGCGCTGCTCAACTGTAAATCACAGAAACAACCTCAGTTCCAGGTGGAAGAAACCAGCTGTAATATTCTGCTCCCACACTTTGCAAAGAGGAGAGGGGAAGAATTATTTACGCTGTGTTTGTACTATTTTCTGTTCGTCGGTTCTCTCCTTCTAGCTCCACCCCGCCATCTGCTTTCGAAGCTGCGAAGAGAAAAATGGATTTCACAAGCTTTTCTGATGTATTTGTCCCTATATGGTCAGTTCTTTGAGTGGATTTGCTCAGCCTTGTAGGCTTTCTGGTGGAGGTGCCACGCAAGCCCGCCAGCATCTCAGCTCTCCTTTCCATGTGCAGGTTTAGTAAAGTTCATAAGGAGAAGGGAGTTGGCTCTTTCAAAGGACAGCATCAAAACACAAGCGAAGGAGCGCGGTCGCTCCAAGCACCCCTCTCAGGGACAACGTGCGCTGGGAACCGGCACGGAGCCGCACATTCCCGCGTGTTGTTGCTCTGCTCCGCCGCCGCCGCGCCGAAGCCACACGCTGACAAGAGGAGAAACCGGCCAAAAGATGATCATGCTGTGGGAAAACTGAAACAAGCTACTTGGCAAATCAATGCACAAAACAAATAAACTGTGTAACTGACAAAAATACATAAATCACAGGGTTCGTCCAGGCTCTTTACCTGTGGTAAACCTGGGGCTCACAAAAACTTCCGTGAGCTAAGCTTGCAAGCGAAGTAGCTCAGTCAGCCCCTGAAAAATCAAGAGATCTGGAAAACTGACAGGATTTACACAGTGTTTGCTTTCTGACACCTCTGCATGCGTTTGGATTGCATTTCCAAGATTTGCTTGCAGGAGGGGCCTAAAATATCAGGGGAAAGGAGAGGGAGAGGAGAGGAGAGAAGAGGAGAGGGAGAGGAAAGGGAGAAGAGAGAGAGAGGAGAGGGCTGTGATACTTCCAGCCAGGTGGTTACAGCAACCAGCAGTTTGATAAAACCCTCTGGCGTTGTGAGACCATTGCTAGCACCGGACGGCTGAGCAACGCTGACCTTCAGGCACCTGTCTAACTCCCAGCCCTCAGCAAGCTTCGGCAGTGTCCGCGGCATTTCTTGCACATCTGGAGTTAACTGCTTGGGTAAGGCTTGGCTTCATCAGGGCTTTTCCTTCCAGCGGTAGCAGCTGTCACATTTTCAACAGGACTGTAATTTTTTTCATATCCTTTGAAGATTTTTCCAATTTTAACAACTCATGGCACAGGCAAATGAGGTTCTTTTAGGTTGGGCTGAGTAACTCTGTAAAGGTCTCTCATTTATTGCGAGTTATTGCTTCCTCAGAATGACTGTACAGACACTCCTGCTGCACTCAGCAGTTTCATATCAGCATCTCTCTGCCGTTTGACCCCGAAGCACTTCCCTTTCAAGATATTTGTTATCACAGCTCTCAGCCAAGGCTATCACAAGTGTCATACCTTCATTCTCTGGCTGCTTCCCTTGGTGGGGCCCGGGTCTCTGCGGGCAGGTGCTCGGTGCTTGCTGAGGGCAGATCCTTTAAGGTGTATCAGGTTTGGTATCCGAAAGTTGCAGCAGCCGCAGTATCACTAACCACAGGGTAAATACCTCCGTCTGCTCACCGCTTAGTTCAGCGGGGAGCGGAGAGCAAGAGCTCTTCATTCGCACCGGTATGGCATGCACGTCGTAGCAGGAAACCCGCAAGATTTTACGCCAAGCCTTCAAAGCAAATAAAAGACCTGTGCAAATACCCTGGCAAAGCAAAACAGAGCCCCGATGTCAATCGGAAATACTTCCCCAGGGGGGAGAAAGTGTCCCCGTTCCTGCTTGGGCTGGCCCCTGATTCCTTCACTGATTTCCTCTATGCCCCACTGGCTGGTTTTTCTGCTCTGAGGCTCTCCATCTCTGATAAGCTCCAAGACATGTTTTAATGTGGTTTTTCTCCCCTTTTCTCTTTTAAGTTAATCCCTCTCGGTGGTTTCTGACATTGTCAAATGGCTTTTGTGTACTGTCAGAAAATCTCTTGATGTAGCTACAGAGCAGCTGCTAACAAGTTGCCCCTGGGATCCTCTATCTATGAGGCTGTCTGCCTGTATAATGATTTTCAAATAAGTAAATCTATTAATGAGACTGTGTGGGAGCGGGGCTGAGGGCTGGGGAGCAGCTCCCAGTCAGGGCACCTGTACAAGAGGGGCTTCATGCCACAGCAGCCGCCGGCTTGTTGGCTTTGGCTGCGATGGGCACTGCAGCATCACAACGGGAGTCACAGAGAGGTACTGACCCTCAGCATGAGTGGGGGACACGAGCCACTCGGACCAGCGGCCGGCACTGGCTGCAGCATAGGTGCACGGCAGCAACCTGCACAGCCCTTTCCCCTCAGTTACGGGGGGAAAGCGAGGAACAAACTAGGAACTGTCACATGCTCTAGGCAAGATGCAAGAGGTGAATTCAAGAAGTCAGTCTCTGCCTCTCCCAGTCAGCATGGCAGCCTTAGTATAGAGTTAAAAAGCTAGTCTTCGGTTTTGTCAGTTTTGCCCCAAAGTTTAGGAGCTACTGGGACCCAAGGTTTTCTCGACAGCATGATCCTAAACCTTCGACTTCAAAACAGGGGAGTATGATGAGATTTGCACATACGCACAGGACACCAAGAGACAGAGTACAAAACCCCACACCACCGAGCATTACAAGCACCATGGTATAATAACAGGTTACGAGGAGCTCAGACTGGACGCATCCAGTGCCCGCACCCTGCTTTACGATGGCAACGCGATGAAGGGCTGCAGTCGCACAGGGACGCGGTCGTTCTGTGCCCGTGTACAGTAGAGCGGAGCAGCAGTCGGTCTCCAGAGCCCCCAGGCCGAGGGACTGGTGAAGGCAGAGTGGGGGCCGGGAGCCTCCGCGGGTCAGACCCCGGCACGCGGTGGCGGCCGGCACAGCGCGCAGCCCGCGGCTCGCTCGGTGGCACGCGCCGGCCGTGTCTGCGCGCGGGACCGGGGAGGAGGCGCGCTGGCCGTGGCCCTGGCTGCGCCCTGCCCTCCTGCTGGAACCAGCCCTGCGTCTCACGCAGACGGGAACTTTTCCCTCTGGGTCAGCAGCGAGCCCGTGCCCTCGCTCGGTGCAAGGGGAAGGCTTCAAGCTCGCAAAGATGGGCTCAGTTTAGCATTGCGAGAGGGACGGGGTATGGGCCCAGAGCACGCCACACACAGGTGTCATCTTGCTGTGTTTTCAGTGGCTGTGAACCTCCAGCATGGTTTAGGACTTAACCTAGCAACCTCTCAGCTTGGAGGAAAAAGCATCCAGTGAACCACAATGACTCTTTTAATTTAAAAAAAAAAAAAAAAAAAAGGAAGAAAGAAGCAGAAAGAAAATTCAGCATGAACTTCAGGGCAAACGATCTTCCATTATCAAATCCCATCTTAAAAAGTGCATGGGGCTAATTGAATTACTGTTGCAGGATTTCTATGTAGCCATGCAGTCTTCTTAATGTGGATTGATAGCATAAATCTGTTCTCCATTGAGGAAAAAGTGAACACTGGCCCCTGACATCTATCTTTCTTTCCAGAAATCCCATCTAACTGGACGTCTCCCTAGGCCACTTCCAAGAGAAAGATGTCTCTATCCATTACCCCTGACACGCAGCAGCAAAAGGAAGTGAGGTCTGTTCGCATCTAATTACTCCCACTCCTGGATTTATTACAATCATGCCAGGATTAATTGAGAAAGTAAAAATGCTTAGTTGGGTGATCAATCTTCTCCAAGTTACTTACCTTGTCACTCGCTAATAACTGTAAAATAAAAATGCCCCTTTTCGCTGCATCTCAGCAAATGGATTTCTCTAATACATTGCAAGGAATCTTTAAAAGGCATTTGAAAGCAGTAAGGAGACAAATTGGATTAGCTGGAGAGAAAATGCAACCAAAGCAAAAATTTCAGCTCCGCAACGCTCAGGTGGCGATGCGGAGACGGTGCCCACCCCTGTGACGCTGGCGGTCCCGTGGCACCAGCACGGTGCCTGGGGCAGCGCTGGCAGGAGCTCTGGGGCAGGCTTTGGTACGGGGGTCAGGGATACAGCAGTGGGGGGGCTGGAGAATATCCCGAGTGAAACGCAAAGAGTCTTTCCTGGTTTAAAGACCAAGTCGTTTTTGACAGCAGAGGCGCATGTTCTTATGTAAGGGAGGCTGGGGGTTTTGCCCAGCTGAAACTGCTCGTACCCAGTCGCTGCTCTCACCTTGCCCCCTTCCCGCCACGGGGCTCCATGGGTCGCCCCAGTGTGTCCTCAGGAGCCGGGGCAGCTGTTTCGGTTTAGATCTCCTACCTAGTAAGCCCTGGTTTCCCCCAGATGGGCATCCTGTGTCGAGGCGACTTGAAGGACGTTAATATCTTTGAGGTCAGACCTCTCTCCCTGTCAAATCTGGCCCAACCTTTATCGCAAGGAACACGCACGATGCACAATGCTAACAGCCCAGCCCCGTTCTTTCACAAAATCTCGTCTGAGGGAAATACCCCATTTTCCTTCTGCAACAAGCACCTTAAAATAAGAATAATCCCCGCAGCCGGGGCAGTCCCAGTTCCTGCCGATCACATCCCCTGGCCCGCGTACCGCGCTGCCCTCGGCGTGCCGGCGGGTAAGCCCTGGGTGCCGAGGGCTGCGGGAGAGGTGGGGCGGCGGCGGCAGCCGCCCTGCGTGTGCCCTGCTGCAGGCTTCAGCCGGCAGCCCCGGCGCTGGCGGCGGAGCCGGCAGACGCCGCAAAGACACCCAGCTTTCGGGAGCCCTCCTTCAAGGGAAAGCATTGAGGGTGCTGGGAAGCAGGACTCGAGCTGAAAGGGAAGAGATTAAGATTCAGGGCATGCAGGGAATCGGGCTTTTTCCTTTCCCCTCCTTTTCCAAGAAGCGAGGAGCCAAGGTTTTAGCTCTCGGCTGGAGGGCCCTTGGCAACCCCTGCAAAGCTGCTGGCGGGCCGGGCTCCCCTCCGCCGGGCTCCTCTGACAAAAGGTCTGCGTGGTGCCCAGCGAGGCTGCGGGCTGCAGTGCCCGCAGGCCGGCGGGGAGGGACCCAGCCCTCCCGGCTTGTGGTTTCACACTCCCCTCAACCCTTTTCATAGTTACAGGCAGGATTTATTGGACCAGACTCACAGGGAGATAGAGGCTTTTGTGTTGAATTTTATCCAAAACAGTTAATGCAGCTGCTGCTGTTGCCATTAGTGTGGGCAAAAAAAAACCACAAAGAGAGGGGAAAAAATAAAAAAGAGAAAAAAAGACATTGAAACTATCAGCTCTTAAAAGATTTCTTCTTCTAGCTGAAGTGCACACACATAGAATGACCAGGAAATATGTCATCCTCTCGGTGCCAAGCTGAGAGAAGCCAGCATTGGGGCGATGCTGCCTCGCGTTGAATCTCCCAAATGCTCTCCTCTGCATTCATTATTCTGCGCACACACTGGAGCGGGGACTCGGGCTGAGTTAACCTCTTGCTGCCCGCTCTTCCACTCCAAGCTGAAGGGATGCTGCCGAGGCAGAGCTGGGCCACCCAGACCTCGGGCACTGAGCAAGTCACTGCCCTTCTCTGTCTTACCTTTTACCCCCCCAGGGTGTAAACTGGAGAGAACATTGAGGACCCTGTCTGGGCGAGGGTCAAGGAGAGGCTGCAGCTTTGTGCGAGTCTTGGTGGCCCCTCAGGCTGGCGTGGGCAGGGCAGGCAGGGCTGCCAAGCGGCCCCTCGCATTGCTGCAGGCAATGGGCAGCAGGGGTGTCCTGCTTCGCTCTGCGTTGCACTGGACTTGCGAATCCAGCAAGATCCTGAACGTCACTCTCCATCAAATGTTTATTTCTGTTTGTATATCATGGGCTGAGCGTGCTGGGGCAGCCCCTGTGCCGTGGGAACCCGTGCCCAGCTTGACACCTCCTCACTTAATGCAGGTTGTGCAGGGAGAGGAAGCAGGAGAGCTGGGAGCCGAGGCTGCCGTCTGCCTCCTGGCCAGGGGATAAGCAGGCTCTTGGAAGGAATCCCTCCCCAGTAATATAGCAGCACAGGCTTTGAGTCCCCAGGCAAAGCCCAGCTGCACCTGAAGTCCATTGCCAAAGCAATTGCCAGCTGAGGGTCCTACAACAGGGTCAAAGAGGCCCTCCAAGTGCCCCTGCCAAGCTGGCACCTAATGGTCTCTCCAGAATCCTCCTTTCCCCAAATCTGTCTGCTGGATGCACTGCAAAGAGCTGAATCCAAAGAAAATGCCTGGCATCACCAAAAAGTGACAAGAAGGGGGAGAGAAAAATTAGCCACACATGCCTGAGCAAAAGGGGAGAGTCAGCATCACGCGATGTACCAGCTTGGAGCGGGAGTGATAGATGGACACAGCACTCCCAGCAGAGATGCTGCCTCTCCCCAGCCCCGTAGCGACCGGCCACCCCGCACAGCTTGCTGGCTGGGCTTTGGCAGACCCCTGCGTTCCGGCCTGACCAAAGCAATTGCTGCTCCCACAACACTGCAGTATTTGAGAGCTGAACTCCCTTTAACACCTTTCTCTTCACACCCACTGTGAGGAGCAGCTTCTGCACAGTTGTATGCAGTCTCGTCCGTCTAGGAAGTACTGGCAACACCAAGCGACTGGCCCAAATGATAAAGGAAGCCTGAGGCACGGCATCAACCAGGAAGACACCTTCCTCCCCAAGCTCCTCTGCTAATCCAGTCCGAGGCGAGGAGAGCACAGCCAGTGTGCCCGAGCACAGCGGGGAGAGCGGTCTCGGTGCGGTCCCCTTCACGCTGCACGAGCTGCTGCACCGGGGGGGAGCAGTCACCTCCCTCCCGCTGGCAGGGCAAGAGCGGGTCTACTGGATGCGCGGCCGTGGGGCGACTGCAGTAGGGAGACTGCAGGCGAGGAACCGCCTTCCTGCCAAGGCGACTCAGCTTGCTGCAGGGAGCAGGAGGCGAGCCAAGCAGCCGAAGACAGCAGGGCTGGGGACTGAGCCTCCATATATTGTGTCATCTACTTAGGACCTGTCAGGGGAACCACATTCTGACTCCCTTTGGCAGCAATAGGCAGAGCCTTTCAATTAAACAAAGTGCTTCAGTGAATTGCCGCCTCATCCATTAGGCTCATCTGACTCAGGCACTTGCAGACTGTCTGCTCCCCATTGCACTTCATTTGGGAAATTGGTTTCTTTAAAAAAGCAGAAAGGAAGAGGAAAGGATGAAGTCTGTGCGAGGGGAAAGAAATGACCCCTCCATGACAAACTGAATCTTGCAGCCCCAGGCAAGCTGGGCTTTTAGCTCTTTAACAGCAGAGGCAGCTCGTTGCGGACTGGTGCAACGTTCAAGTCCGTGGGAAAACCTGGCAGTGTTTTCAGTCAAGTAGACAAAGGCACATGATGCCGAAGCAGAAGGCACTGCGCGTTCACGCGCGTGGGCCCCCCCTCTGTGGGTGCCATCATCTCCCGCTGTGTGGGGTGGTGCAGAGCTGGCAGGTCCTGGCCGATGCTTGCGGCAGGGTGCGAGTGACCACATACCCGAGGAGCGACTCAGCCCCTCGGTGAGCTGAGGCGTTGTTCCTAAGCCACGCTGCTCTCAAATTGGATGGCTGGTACAGAAAAACCAAGTCCTGTTCTTTTCCTGTAGTCATAAAAGTTTTCTTTGTTAGGCAATAGCGGGAAAACTGCTGCTCCCGAGCTGAGGGCTTGTTCAGACACATAATCCTTGCTGAGGAGCCAGGCCATTTACAAGGGCGAACAGCTCTGTGCTACGATCTTAAAACTGAGCAGCTCCTCATGTCCCGGCTGTATCAATGCCCCCATGCTATCGGCTGCCAAACTGGAGGCAGTCCGGACAGCGCGTGCATTCACACCCCGGGTGGCCAGGCAGCGGTTAGGTCCCTGGCAGGCAGCTGGGTGCCGGGGGCACCGCGGGGAAGCCAGCAGCCTCTGCCATGGGTGGCTGGGACCTGCTGGGGGATGGCAAGGGTGGAGATTTGGGCAGGAAGGAGGCCCTGGTAAACAGACCTGATTTGTGTCTGGGGCTGGACGAGCTGACTGCAGCCGCTGGAGCTCTGCCCCCACTAAAAGGAGGGCTGCCGGCTCTTCTCGTCCCCTTCCAGAGCTGTAAAGAGCATTAGGAATAAGATGATGTGTTGCAGAGCTCTCAGAACTGGGGTTTACCCCGTCTTATTTACTGGATGGTCAGTAAGGTAAAACTAAAGTAAACCATGCCAAAATAGTGCAGAAACGGACCAGAGCCAGAAGTTTTAAGCCCAGAGGCTTGCGGGGCGGGGGGGCAGGTAAGGGAAGCTAATCAGTCTTGTTGCTCTTGGTTTAGTAGTTCAAATCAAAGTTCAGGCCTAGGACCAGAGATTTGCCCAGGGCTTGCTTATAGTCTAGTCAAGCCAGATTTGTTGCAAGCAACTTTCTCTATTTTAGCTTTATAATTCAGTCGGTCAAATCCACTTTTGGAAAGCACTAGTGCCCTGGATATCTCTACAGCAAGCAGGAGATGCCTCCCTCACGGATGCTGGGCTACAAGAGAAGCAATAGCAGGGCTGACCTCAGTCTGAGAAAGGCTGGCATAACCCATCCGCTTCTCCCTGGCAAGGCTCTATTATTAATCGTGCTTACACTTATTATAGCAAGCATGGCCAAATCAGGCTTGCTGGTGCTAGCCCCTGTACAGAAGCAGGCTCACAAGTCTCGGGCCTTAGAAATCCTCTCACATCACTCTGATGTCCTGCTGTTACAAGATCTGCTTCACCTCAAGCCAGAGCACCACCCCAGTCAGAACCAGTTTGAAGCCAAAGCCGACCTCTCCTCCTGAGCTGTGTTTTTCTGCCAGATGGGGCGGTCCGGGCGATGTCAGCCGCTCCAGTGGAGAACAGGAAGAGCTGTGGGGTCTGGAAGCAATATCTCTCTCCCCTCACTTCCTATCAGAGTGGGGACAAATGCTGCCAAAAGCAAGGGAGATGCTTCAAAATGAAACCAATCCCTGTGCTGGTCCTGGATTGGGGATCAGAAGGAACACGTGCTGTCGCCTGCTGTGGCCAGGCAGGGCGGTTTGCTGTAACAAAAAACAAATGTAACTCCAGCATCCTGGGATCTGAGGGCAGAGGCCTTGGCACGAGTCTGCCTCTATCTGGATCAGAGGAGACAACGGTCTCTGCAAGTGCAGCCCCCCTCACTTCTCTCCCACTTGTTTTCATCAGGACCTTCCACTTCATTCCTCTCCTGGCCAAGGAGCTGGTTCCACCAAAGGTGGGTCCCTCTCACAAGTGCTAGCCCTGGGTCAGCCAATGCCTGGAAGAAAACCAAGGCTGAATTTGCAAAAGTGAGACAGGAAAAGAATGTTCAATTAAAAACACAATATAAGCAGGGCTGACCCAGGAGAATTAATACAGCTAAAGTAAAAGGCTGGCTTGAGGCTTTGGCAGCAGGAAAGCTTCTATGAAATGAAATGCCATAAACCTTTACCGAGCGGGGAACGATAATAGCGCCAAGATGCAGTACTTAGGTATTACTCACACTGATTGAGTTACTGACTGGCTATTGCAATGCAGCCTCAGTGACAGAAACGAGGAAATCGGGTCCTAAGTAATTAACATGCCGGCACAGGGGGAAACTCAGGAGGGGAGAAGGGAGGAGCCAGGACAGGAGTGTTGCTCTCTACCACAGCGTGAGCACCAGCCCAACCTGCTTCTGCTCCCGAGCAGCATTTCCCAAATAGGTGACCCCCCCATGGGCCACCACAGAGCAGCACACAGTGGCAAAAGGCATTAAAGAGAGTCTTAGCCTGTTCCCTGAGAGCAAAGCCCATGGCAAGCACAAGTGGCTCAGATCTTTTTCCAGCACTGTAGGCACAGGTTCTCAGGGATAGGTGAGACTGGGTGCACAGCGGTGGCTTAGCAATTCTTGTCCTGGTCTTGCTTTGGGTTGACGAGACCCAGACATTAGCGTAACACTGGTGTTGCACTGTCTTGCTCCTCTGGCTCTGGCTGCCGGGGGAGAAGGGCGCAGCCCCTCACGTAGCATCCAGTCCTGCTCCCTTCCCGCAGACAGGAGGTGGCTTTTCCGGCTCTAGTGCCCTGTGCTAGGGTGAGCCTTTCTGGGTGCCATCCAGCTGCATGGTTGGAAGAGACAGACAGTGCAGAGCATCCCTTTGTGAGTGAGCTAGAGCTCACAGGGCCCTGGGCCGTTTGCCTTTCCAATTAACCAGTCTGCCTCCTTGTCAAGAGCTGACCCTGCCACCCGCCAGGCAGCCGATGACCACGGGTGGCCCCGAGGCTTTGAAGTGTACCCACTCAAACTTGTGGACCTCTGTTGAAAGCCCTTCTTTGCCCTTTGGCACCCCCTAAGCACACAGCCACGTTGCTTTATGGGCTTGAAGTGGGCCTCCTGTGGGCTTGTGCCTGCAGGGCACAGTGGGAAGTGTGACTTGGTGCTGCCTGGGCAGTACAGAGATGAGCAGAGGCATCGCCTGCGCCAGAGGTAGGATGCGACCCTGAGACTGGTCTGTGCTGCTGCTTCTCTGGTCTCACCTGTCTCAGGCACCCTGCAAGTCACGTCTAAGGTGTTACCTAGGCAAGCCAGGCAGGAGGTACTGTCCCAACAAAAACCCCAGTGCAGGTTCTTACCAACTGCTCTCTCGCTTGCATGAAGCGGTGGAGAAAAGCTGAGCAGGAGCTGAACTTAGGCAGAAGAGCACAGCCAGCCACATACTGGAAGAGACAGCCAGCCCCAAGCCTGGGACGGGCTGTCCTCGGCTCGTTTGCCTAAGTGAGCGCCGGTCCTTCGTCCCAGCGTTTCCCCGGCTGGGGAAGGGTTTTTGCTGCAGCCGCAAACGCTAGAGGAAAGTGGCCTCTGGTGGCTGCGCGCTGCGGTGCACCGCCGGGGCGGGGGCCGCTGCAGCAGCGCGCAGGGGCTCACCCCAGCGGGATGGGACCGGCGTCCCGCCGCGGGGGCCCAGGGACGGCGGCAGGGAACGCCGGGCGCGCCGCGCTGCCCGGCCCGCGCTGTGCACCGCCCGGGCCGGCTGCCCGGCAAGAGGGAGAGGGCAGGCGGTTCCGGGCGACGGCAGCCCCGGGCAGCCCCGCTCGGGCGGAGACGCTTCCCCGCGGCGGGAGGGAGGTGCCAACCGGCTCCGCTCTCCCGGCAGAGACGCCGCTCCTCACCGCCGCCCCTTTGGTGCTGCCGCGGGGCACCCCGGGCACCCGAGCGCAGTCGGGGCTAAGCCAAGCCCGGGTTTTTAACAAACCAGGGTGCGACGGACCAACGCGGAGCCGCCTCCTCGGGGCGGAGCGCGGGCCGGGTCCCCCCCGCCGGGCCGGGCCGGGCCGGGCCGCCGCCAGCGCCGGGAAGGAGCCGGCAGGGGGCACGAGCGGAGCGCGGGGCCGGCGGCAGCCCGGGGCCAGCCCGCGCGTCCCGCCGCTCCCGGCTGCCGCCCGCCGCGGAGCGGAGCCGCCTCCCCGGGGCGCGGAGCCGCCTCCCCGGGGCGCCGCTGCCGGGCGGCGGGCCCGGCCCGCAGCGCCGCCCCCGCGGGGCTGGTCTGTGCTACCGCCCGGGCGGGGCTGGGACCGCTCCTTGCGGGAGCACGCCTGCGGGTAGGCCCGCCGTGCGCAGCTGGGACTTACGCTTTTTCCCTCAACCTGAACAAAAGCAGCTCTAAAACTTTGCCGCCTTTTGCGTACACGAAGCTCCAGCGCTAGCTCACCCCTTACTAAAACATCAGAAAGGACGGGCACCGGACGGGCAGGAGACGAACCGGTGGAGCCGATGAGCCGCACTGGACAGAACGTGTTGGGGCAGCTCTGGCTGAGCATCCCTTCCCTCTGCCCTCCCAGCCCTGCTCGCTGCTTTGCGGAGGGAGGGGGCTCGCTTTGTCCGGGCCGGAGCAGAAGGAGAACGCGGCTGAGCTCTGCATTCAGAAATCATTTTGTCCTGAGCAGCAGGACAGAGCTCTGGGAAGCAGGTTCCCGCTGGTGCAGTTCCCGCTTGTCACAGGGTGTCTTTGGCAAGGATGATCCAGGTCGCAGCAGCCATCAGCAGGGAGACCCGACATGCCACGGCATTCTCCTGTCCCAAAGAGTGCCCGGTACCTCCGAGCAGCCCCAGTGCTAACGGGTGGTCAAGGCACAGGGCAGGTACAGGGCTGTTCTGCAGATCCAGAGTGAACCAACAGCAGAACTCATTAAAGCACAGCTCACGAGACACTGTCATAGCATGTGCCTGCCCCTTGCCAGGGTGCACAGTGCCTAAAGGAAATGCATTGGGTTGCAAAACACAAATGTTTGGCACAAAGAAGTACTTCGCTGCCAGTTCCAGACCATGGTGACATTCCAGCCTGAATGCCCCTGTGTTTGCATTTCTAAGAAAGCCTAAGAGCGAGCTGCAATTCCTTACTCTCCTCTCCTTCCCTGGCACAGCCAGTTGCCAACTAGGCTTGAGGGACCGTGATCCCTTAAGGGGGGTGATGTGATGGAAAGAGGCGAGTGCTGCGGAATTGCCGCGCTGGAGGAAAATCAGGCCTCAGTACCCAACCCGGATCCCACACCCCGTACAATGCAGCCTGGCCCCACTATTGTCCAAGGGAGGCAGAAGGGGTTCATAGCAAATATTATTCTGCTGGCTGAGATTCATCAAGTCGGTGGCTCACTCATGGGCATAGAGTCATCAAAGCATCCGTCAGCGCTAACCAGCACTGACAGCCGCACAGCAGGAACAATGGGGCCATAACACTTATTAATCATATCCCTCCCCATTGAACCCGACCCATCAATCAGTCGCCTTGGTCTTGTACTTTGAATTCCCCGAGCGGCGAGCTGCCGATCCCATGGCTGTCCCAGTGGGGGACCAGACGGAGGGACACGCCGTTGCTGGGGCAACCCTTGCCACCGTTTCCTGTTTCCCCAGATGTCAGCCATGTGTTTCCATAAGAACTGGGATTGTCCCCAAAGCAGATGGAGCCACAGGGCGCTTTCACGGGCACTGCAGCAGCTGTGGCAGCCCCTCACACACAGATGTTGTCGTGTATTCTCTTATCTTAGCTGTCCCTCTATCCTGGTGGCCATTCTCGCTGACCCGTGCCCACTCTCGCTGGACTGTGCAGTAGCGCGGGAGGAATGAGCAGGTGCTTCTAAGAGCCTCCAAAACGCAATGACTTCTCACAACAGCTCATGGCCAGTCTGTCTCGCCTGCGGATCTCCAGCTGAGGGTGCCACAGAGCACTAGCATGGGGACACCGAATTATCTGACATCCTTCACAACTTCCACCCACAGTGGGAGTCTGGATATGCATTTGATAAAGCCTTGGGCCTTTCTGAGAAACTAAGTCTGATCCCTCAAAGCTTCAGCCCATCTGCATCAAATAGCCCAAGGTTAGACCGAGTAATGCATCAAAGTGTGGAAGTACGAGGTCTGATTAAAGCTTTTTCAGCATGGGCATTCATGTTTGCTTTTTCTTCCTTTTTTTTTTTTTTGGTCCCTTGGCTTCAGAACCATTCCCTCCATGTGCTTGAGACATATGCAGAGCACATTGCATGGGAAATTGCACATGCTCCCCACATGGATGGCTCCAGAGCTCCCCAGGGAGCAGAGAGCAGTCCAGAAACAGTTGGGGAGTGCTGCCAGTGCTACTGTTTGACTTACTGAGCAGGGCTACGTGCGCTTGCTCTCCACACCTCTGTGCTCAGTGTCAGAATCTGTGGGGAATTCACAGCCCATTTTACCACACGAAGGAGCTGCCTGTTTTCCACTCAGCCATCCACCTTCCTTTGCACTTTGTCCTTTGGGCTGCCAAGACTCTGGTTCAGAAGACGCTTAAAGCCTCCTTCCCCACAGCCATGTGGGCAAGCTGGCTGCCAGCCTGCAGAGAAGGGAAACTCACGCAGCCGGCTGAAGGCAGGCAGGTCAGATAAATAACAGATGTCCTCACTGGAACCTGTAGCCAGTGTGCAAGCATTCCCCTTGTTATAGACAAAGGATCTGGCCCCACTGAAGGTATCTCCTGATCCACCTCTGCTGAAATCCCCCAGGCAGAAATCTGTGAGTGTGAATGTTGTCCCTTCTTTCTGCCTAAACCCAAAGCAAAATGCTGTGTCCAAAGCTCAGAACTCAGGAGACAGTCCTCCTGCATCCAGAAGTTGTGCCTTGGCTGTACCTCATGTTGGGAGTGTCCCAGGAAAAGGGCCCACAGAGTCCTTGCGAAAGTTTTGCGGGCTCCTGAGAGCAGCCCTGAGGAAGCCCACCCCTCCGCTCGATTATTAGGGAACGACTGTCTCCCCATGTGCAGGGCTGGAAAGTTGTTGGCGAGGGACACACGCAGCCTGGGCTTGCAGTCTGGTTCCATCTCCAAGTTACTGTTTTGCTCTTTCTCTCTTTCCTCTGGCGATTTGCTCTGGAAGGACAGGACTCGAGGACAGCTGCCGCCGTGCTGCCAGCAGTGCTGATGGAGCTGGGAAGTCTCGCCCCGGTCCTGGTACTGAGCGGTGCCTGCTGGCCAACCAGACCTGGAAGAGGCTGGCTTCAGGCGATGCTCAGTCAGTGCTGGTGGGTACAAGTGAAGCTCCTCTGCAGTCCTGAACAGCGTAAAAGGTGCACGTAAAGCAAGCTGAGGAGCAGGCTTTAGCACCCAGCACCGCACCTGCCCAGCCACAGCATGGATGTGTGTGGCCAAAGGGCTTGCGAGTCCTGGGTGGAAACAGGGCTGCTGAACTTAGTCTGGCTCTCCTGCCCGAGGCAACGCTTGCCTCTCCCCTGCCCTCGCCTGCATCCCGGGTCCCCCTTCCCCTTGGTCTTCAAACGAGGCGGTTCCCAGGTTAACCGGCCTTTTTGTGCCTGTGGAGCGGACGGTGCGAGCGGCTAGTGAAGCAGAGCCGCCCTCGCCCCGCACACGGGATTAGGGCTGGGGAACAGGTGGCTAATTCCCCCCTGCACAATGCAGCGTGGCGACCCAGGCAATGCTGCTGCTGACCCACGGGCCACAGGAACATGTTAACAATTTCCAGGTCAGTGGAGGGAAGGAATGACAATTTTTTCTGCTCCAGAGGATAACAGGATATGGTATTCACAGCCCCCACCACATCCCAGAAGGCAGATTCAAGAAACAGTAATGTTATCCTCACCTTCCTTCACCCTCACCCCCAGGAGGACCAGACCCCTCCATGTCCCCAGGCGTGAGCACAAGCCCCACACTTGGGTCCCAGGGTAGGAAAGGTCCCACGCTGCCTGCACACCAGCTGCCCCTCCTGCCTAGAGCAGGGCAGACGAAAGGCAGGGGCGGTGCTAAGAGACGCTGCGGAGCACCCCATCCACGCAAGAACCACCGCCTCTTCCTCCAAGAGACCTCATGGGGCTGACAACTCGGTGGTGTCCGTCAGCATCGTTCCCGTGGAGCCACCGACTGTGGCTGTGGCCACCCCTCTGACACACACCTGGTTGCGCTGTAGCTTGCCAGGACACAGCCCGCAGCCCCTGTCCCTCTGCTTACAGCAGTCACGAATTTCTTCAGGTCACGTTCCCACGGAGCCCTTGTAAAAAGCTCTTTCATTTCCACAGGCCCTTCATGCTTGAGCTGGCAAACAGCAGCAAGGCCAGTGCTGAGCCTGGTCATTATATCTCCCTCCTTCTGGTTTCTTCTTTGGAAGGAGCAGTTCCGGGGAGGCAGAGCTGAGGATCAGAAGGAAGTTTCTTTGAGAAGATGAAAAACGAAGACAAAAATAAACACTACTCCATTTCCTCATTTCGCTTTCCTCTTATCCTGACTTACACCAGAACGTCTGCATTTGCCGGTGTTGGCGAGGGTCCTGTCCCTCTGGGCAGCCACGCATGAATGTTATTATCCTGTTGGCTGTGAAATAGCTTTGCGATAGTCCTCAGCAGCAGCAATAAAACAGTGAGGCTCAGAGGAGAGCTAACAAGAGCTGGTCCCGTTTGACAGGTAACCCCAATCCTGTCCCTAGGCTTGCTTCAAGGGTAACGTACGTCCGCAAGCCTCGCGTCCTTCGCTCGGCCGGCACGCACGGCAGGGCAGGGGCTCTCTCCGCCTGCAGTCACACAGTGCTTGGTCTGGGGGGGAAATCAATATAATCAAATCAAATCAATATAATACGGGACCTGTATCAGCCTGAGGCTGCAAGCCAGCAGGCCACAAAGGCAGGGCAAGGGCAGCCTTCCCCTGGCACCGGGGCAAGCGCATGGAGCCTTTCTGCAGGGCCTGCCCGCGTGCTGGGCAGGATCCCGGGGGGAAAATGCAAGGACAGACACTTCCCCTTTCCTGCCCAAAACTCCTGTCTCCTATAACCTGCCGATAACAGCGCAGCAAGGGTTTCTTCAGGCGCTTTCTGAAGCAACTGAGCCTAAACAGCACTGCTGCAAGGTCGTGGCCTGACTCCATGAGGCTATGACACTTTTACCTCCCCAGCCCGCCGGCAATCCCGCTCTCCAGAGGAACGTGGGAAGAGAAAAATGACAGCGGGAGAAGGTGTAAGGAGGCACGGACACGCCGGCCTCAGTTCCCAGCTCTCTCGGCCCTGCTGTGCGACCCCAGCTCCTCCCCGCCGTGCCCCTCTCCCCACCTGGGAGCGGGGGTGATGGTTCTTGGCTCTGCTGAGCCCTGGGGCAGAAAGAGGTGCTGGAAAAAGGACAGAGCAGCGGCTCTCCTCCCACACGCCGCATTCCCACACTCCTTTCTCTCTCTTTTTTCCCCTTAATGAGATTAAGTGCAAATAAATTATGCAGAGCCCACCCCTCTCCCCTCACCCCCACCCCCAAGAGGCTGCCCTGCGTGGTTTCTAATTAGCATCATTAATAGGGGTGGGGGCAGCCCTGCTGCCACAGCGCTTTAACAATCAGAGCTGTCAGCGAGGCCCCCGGCGCCGCTCGAGTGTCCCAGAGCCTTTGTCCCCGGGCAGAAGGGAGCCCCGGAGTTAAGCCCCCTTTCCCTTTGTGCTGGGAAGGGGGAGCGGGAAGGGAGGCTCTCCTTCCCCCGCCTTGTCCCCGGGACCACCAGGACAGAGCGAGGGCTGCTGCCACCCAAGCCCCCTCCCTGGACAGACGACCCCCGGCCGGGGGGCACTTTGCCCAGGGCTCCGGGCGGGCGCAGGCGAGGGCCAGCTGGGAGCGCTGCCCGCTCCCGTCCCTCTCCATCCCGCCTTTCCCGGTGGGATCTCAAGCTGGGCTTGGCCTCGCCGGAGGATGAATACAAGCAGGTGGCTGCCCCGGTGCCCCGCCGGCGGGCCCTCCCCAGGCCTGTCCCGGGGGTGGCGTGCAGCGGCGGCCATCCCTGCCACGGCCCCTAATGAGCAGCAGAAGGGGGCACGTCGGGAGCGGATGTGTTAACGGTTTCTGGTTCAATGGAGGGAAAAATCCCCACAAAGGAAGGTGTACAAATATTGTGGGAAATCTATTGGCCCCTTAATATTTGATGAAGGCCCCGGCCATTCAGCCAGGGTGAATTCCGCAGCAAGGTCTCATTCAGCCGGCATCAATGGGAAACTTTTAATTGAGAGGCACTTCATTCAGGGCCTGTGGGTCATTCAGTGTGAGGGGCTTTCAGGGAGAACAGAGAGCCATGTCTTTCCAAGTTGCACCAGAAGAAAAGCCACTGTTTCCTGCGCTGGGAGCTTGAATGCTGAGGGCTCTAATCCCCCCAAAGGGAAAACTGATGCCATTTTTAAAAAATTCATTTCTCAAATAACAAAAAGGGAGGAAGGATAAAAAGGGAGGTGGCAAGGGGTGGGGCTGGGCGGGGGAGCACTGCCCGGCAGGGGTGGCTCCATTGCCAGGAAAAAGGCCAAATGCCCCTGGATGCCCTTCCCTGGGGAGCAATCCCTCTCCCCGCTCCGAGGGCTGCCTGCTCCCCGTCGGCACCTGCCCGTCCAGCGCCCCGGCACCTCCGAGGTTCATCTGCCCGGGGCCACAGAGGAGAGGAACGTGTCTGGGCTTAAGGGAGGTCGTTCTCCAGCCTCGGATGTCAGCGCTGACGTTTGTCCTGTACAGCCGGACGGAGGGGGTGTAGGGGAAGGGGAGGGAGAACAGGTCCCAACCACTCAGGGGCCCAAGCCTCTGCCAAGCACTTTATTTCATCCAGAAGAGCGGCAGCCCCGTCCTTTGAGCACCAGCAGCCCGGGAGCCTGTCGCAAGGCGAGAGCATCCGGCCCCCCCCCCACCGCTGCCGTTGCTCTCCCTTTGTGCCCCATCCCCAGCGGAGGTGGGTGCTCCCGGCCAGAGAGCTGCAGAGGAACACTCATTTGGCCAGAATGTTTTGCTTCGCTTCAGTCTTTTTCTCTCCATTTTTGGGGGGTGGGAGATGTCTTGCAGGAGGCATGAGGGTATTGCTGCAAGAGGCAGCGGCCAGTTCCCCTTTTTGCAGTGTGGTGCAGCAGCTGGGAGCTACCAAACGGACAGCCGAAGGGCAGGATAGGCATCGCTCCCCCAAGCGAAGGGACACGAGGGCACCGTCAGCCTGTCTGAGCAGCCAGCCCAACTGTCTGCCTGGGCATGCTGCCTCCGAGGGGCACTCGAGCCTGGAGGTTCAAACTCTGATGCACGTGAGGAGGCAGCAGGAGCCTTCGCTTCAACTTCCAAGAGCTTTGGAGCAGGATTTAAAAGGCAGCTTCCTCCATTCCACCTGCCGCAAGAACCTGTGGTGCGGAAGAGCGTGTCAGGGCGAGGAGGGAGTTCAGCTGCACAGCCCTGGGGTCAGGATGGCGGGGGGGGGCTCGCACCTCACCAGCACTTTATTTCCCAGCCACTAAGGCTGTAGGCTCTGGGCATGAGCACCAAAAGCCTGGACAAAACGCACCCCGTGACCCTCCTCCTGCTTGGGACGGAGCTTGCTTTCCTCAGCTGGTCTTGCACCGGGGCAGGGTGCCTACCTGCTTCTGCGCGTGAGGTGGGCACCCCAGGGTGCAGCCGCAGGCTGTGAGGGTTAGCGCCTTTGGAGCACTGCACCGGGCAGTGAGCTCACCCTCCAGGCTCTCACCTTGGTCTCGGGCAACGGCAGCAGTGGTGACATGGGGACCTTGACTCCGCGGGGCTGTTATCCCTCCTCCCCACTAGTCACCTGCGTTTGCATCTGCCTTCGGAGCGTAAGAACACAGATGCTTTGAGGCAGCAGGAATGAATATGTCTGTCTCATTGCTCTGTCCCCGGAATGCCTTCGGATGCCCCAGTCTTGAATGCGTTGTTTAGACACCGTGCTTGTGGGGAGGGCCAGATGAGAAAGAGATGGGAGCCCGTGTCTTTATCTCCCTCTGATTTTTTGAGGGTCCTTTCTGGGACACACAGCACCCTTCGCATGACCTTCTTTCTTGTCCCTCCCCCTCTACTCCCAAGCTATAACAAGGCATTGCAATAAGTTATAGTGGCAGCTGGGTTAAAAATGTGCTTTTCTAAGGCGAGGTGTCATAAACTCACAATAGGCCGGGCTGAGGGGGACACCCTGCCCCGCCGCTCTGCTCTTCACTCCCCCGGCTGTAAAGAAAGATGAAGAAGGAATTAAAGAGCGGTTGGAGGGGAAGGACACTCCTCATTATGTCTCCTACGCTGCGGTTTCCAGGGAGACAGCTCCCGGTGCCGCATCCCTCTCCCATCCTGCTGCGGCCCTTTGCAAGTTACAGTAGCGGCGGCTGCTGTTTTCCCTCTGTTCCCAGCTGTCTGCCGGGCGCTCTCCCAGGGTCTCTGGCCCAAGGTGGGCTTGACACCATATGGAAGAGAAAAGAGACCCCCGGAACATAGGACCTGTTCGGAGGGGGAAGGAAAGGGAGGTCGAGCGCAAGGAGCCAGGAGGGACTGACACGCGCTGACAGCGTTACGTACAGACACACTAGGCTCTTGCTTTTTTCTGTAAAGCAGAGAAGTCCTGTAACATTTCCAGTGCTGGGCGATACGACTGTGATGGGAAGTCATTAAAACGCCTGTAGATCAGATCGTGTTCTATGAAAAAGGCAGCAAACTTCTTCCAGAAAAGTTTTGTTTTATAAAGGAAAAAAACTGTCTAAATGCAACATAAAATATCCCGATAACCCCATAATTCCTGATGTCCGAGAGAGACAGCACAAATCCCCTCCTGGAGCCAAACACCTCCTCTGTCTCGCTCAGCCTGTCCCCTGCCGAAGACCCGGTTACCGCCCGCTCCCGTGCCCGGGGTCGGCGGGAGGCCCTGTTTTCCACCCTTACCCTGGGCGTGCCGGCCCCGTACCGGGGACCTGACGGAGCAGGCGATGGCAGACTGCCCGAGCCCGGAGCAGCTAGCGGCTCCCGGGCGCGGTGCGTCGTGCCGGGACCCTGCCAGAGCCGAGCAGCGCTGGCGGCTCCCAGGGAGGCACCGAGGGCAGGCTGGGGAGGCGGCGAGCCAAGCGCCCGGCCGGCCGGCTGGTGCTGCCGCGCTCCTCTGCGGCGCAGAAACGGGGAGAAACAAAAGCAAGGCAAGGAAGGCACGGTGCAGATTGCTGTGCAGGACGTCAGGAATGTGAAGGCATTTTCCCCCTCTGCTAGTGGAGTACAGGCGTTATCATGCCCGGGGCTTTGGGGGAGACTAGCCTGCGGGGAGCACGCAGCCGCTGCCGACACGCCAGAGCTCCTCTTGCAAACGTGCCGCAGCCGGCAGCGGGAGCGAGAGATTCCGTGCACGCTGGTTGCAAGAGCCAGTGCCCCGAGAGCGGGAGCCGGGGTTGGGACACCTGCAAGCTTTCCTACCTCTCATGGCCTCACTACACCTCTGCGAAGTGAGTCTCTCCATGCCTCTGGACGTAAAGGAAAAGACAGGTCAGGCTTCCAGGAGCCCAGGGACTAGGAGTCGGTCACATCATATGTGAAAGATGTAAAAGGGCATCCCTATACTCTGGAGAATCTTGAAAGGTTCACAAATGGACAGAGATTGCAGACCTCCTGTGCAGCCCGATCCGAGTTCGCAATTAGCTAGCTTGAGTAACCGCAGCAGCAACTGAGTGCTTGTCGTGCAGGCAAATCCAGGGCCCTGCATGGAAACACAGAAAGCCAGAAAGTGCATCAATTATACATTAATTAAATGTAATTTACTGGTTTTTTTTTCTCTGCATCCCTCCAAGTGCCAGTTTATCGAACTGCCTGTGCGATGTATCACCACACAGCAGATGATGTTCGTAGAACGACAGCAGGATGTCTTGGTATGGCTGTGGCCACAGTGGTTTCAAATCCATTGGTATGTGCATGCACAGTGGTCAGACAATATACACCAGAACAGAGCGGTAGAGACATGCCTGATTTATCCCTCTTCCATACCCGTGTGTTTCTGTAGTGAACGTTTTTAATAACAGATGCCTGAATGCAGCAAAGTCATCAGTGGTTACTGATGTGTCTCGCATACACACGAGTTTGTTTATGTACTTGTTAATGAAGAAGCAATACCCAAACTTACAGCTGAGATCTGACTTCCCCGACACACGCACAGGCTCAGGAGTGCCCATGGAGAAGGGCAGTCCAGAGCACGGCTCAAGCCCCGGGCGGGAATTGTTGCTTGAAGCTTGGCCAGCTGCTGCTTTGGGGGCTGAAACCTCCCATGTTTCATGCACCCTCCCCTGCCTTACCGAGCATGTGGGCACCCACGGAGAGGAACCCAAGGAGGGGTGCCCGTAGGGGGATCCCAGGCAGCCCCCACCCACTCCATCCACCCCTGGGCACCTCTGCTCCAGCTGCCCCGGGAAAGAACCACAACTCCCGGCATGCCCACCACGAGCACCGTGTGCCCAGATGGCCTCGCAGACCAATGCCTTTACACATGAGCACCCAATCAGTTCATGCATCAGCACCCATTTTGTACATGCACGAGAGCCAACTTGTTCATGCATGACCGCCCAGCTAATTTATGCATGAGGGCCCAATTAGCGCACACACAGCACCTGATTAGTTTCATGCAAGAGCACACAATTAATTTATGTTTGATTGCTCAATTACGTCACACATGAGCACCCAATAAGTTCACATATGAGCTGTTAGCTCATGCCTGAGCTCCCAATTAGAACATGTATGAGTGCACATTTGCATCACACCTGAGCACCCAATTAATTTATGCATGAGCGCCCAGTAGCATCATGTCGGGGCGCTCAGCTACATCATGCATGAGTGCCCAATCGGTTATTGCATGCGCAGCTGGTTACTACCTGCAGGACCGACCAATTATTTCATGCATGAGGCTCTGTCACGCACACCTGAGCACACGATTACCTCATGCCTGAGCGTCATGTTGGACGTACAGGGCAGGTTTCAGCAACTGGCAGGTGATGTGTGGGAGGAAGGCACGAACTGCACGTTGCCATCACAGTTGCTTCCAGTCAGCTCTGAAACACACGTAACGCCCCATCACGTGCAGAAACACCAGCTCGGCAGCACACAGACAGATTGAGGAGTGTCAGCCATGATGGGAGGAAACTTGGGAAGAGGCGTGCAAGGAAGTGCAGGAAGATGCTGGAGGAGATGCACAGAGAGAGAGATGGCAGAGGAGACTGACTCAAAAATCCAGCTCCTGGAGAACGTTTACTTAAGAAAGGCACAGGTCTTCCCAAAACAAGCTAAAAACTATGCCAACTTTCTCTATACTTCACTTTTCTTCCTCCTTTGTGAGTGGGATGGTGGAAGCATATGCTGGTGACCAAGTGATAAATGAGGCCTCAGTCCCCTATGTCCACAGACAGAGTTCGCACGCAGACCCCGAGAGCTCCCTTTGCTTCCAGCTGTGACGTTGCAAAGGGGACCCATCATTTAGCAACGCGCATCCATTGAGCAGCTCCGTCCAGCTTTTGTTTTGCTCTGCTTTCTTACTTTTCCCTCAAAACACCTTTGCCACAGCTCCCAGGCAGATGTTAACTTCATTCTTTCCTCAGGGACACTCCAGTGAGAAAGATTTATCTCGTCCTCGCTGCCTTGGGACTGACGTGAGGCAGAGCTACTCCGGGGTCAGACGGACAGCCTGACTAGCACACATTCACCCCATCTCCCCTCGCCAGAGCTCTCTGCACAAAAGGGGATTGCAGCTTTAATGAAGTCAGGATTTATGCAAGTTAATCTGGGGGTGACCTGTCTGCGTTAAGCGGGCTGACACACACCCGGTGCCTCCCACCGGCTCTTGTCTTACCGCTCAGCACACATAGCCCGAGGGGGAGTCTGGCCCGGGGGTGGGCAGAGAGGAGCAAGGGCAGGAGCTGTCAGTCGGCCAAGCGCCCAGCGCAGCCCAGAAACCTGTGAAGAGCCTCCCGCACCAGGGCACCTCGCCGTGCAGGGAGCCCGAGACGCGCCAGGACGTCCCCAGTACCAAGCGCCAAGCTGGTCCTCCAGCCACGAGAGGAGCCTCTAAATGCCCCCTCCTCCCCCCCGGCAGCTGCGTGCCCGGGGGTCTCGGAGGTAAAAGAAGAGAGTTTTCAGCCATTTTTATTTATTAACACATGGGATCAAAGCCCTTTTTGTCCCAGGAGGTCTTGGGCCATGTCCAGGGCCCTTAACCCACCTCCCCAGCAGTCACCAGTGGCAGAGACTGGTTAGGACACCCTCTTGACTATTAACACTGATGGATAGAGCAAGTCGCTCATCCAATCTCTTCCCCAAATTAATCCAGCGTTGAGCTTCTCTCCTGCTGCCAGCACAAGGGAAAGCCCCCAGCTGTCCCAGCTACTGGACATGAAGGATTCCCCTCCCCGCTAGCCTGTGTGGCAGCGGGAGCATAACACCCCAGCCGCTGTGAATTGGTGCCTGCCTGGCTACCGGGAGGGTAGACAAGCCGGCCCAGACCTAAGCAGGCCTGCCCAGGAGCTTAAGCAAAGCTCCTGGATTTTAAACTAGAGGTAGCTCTGAGTCTGGGCTTGGCCAAGCCCGTCAGAGCCCACAAAGGGGCTGGCCTTGGTTTAGACCAGTTTGCCCAGTGAGAAATCAGCTGTATGCACAGAAGCGTGTGCTTCTCCAGTCGCTTGCTCCAAACACACGGACGCTGGGGCAGAAAAGCACGAGGAGTGTCAGGGCAGGCAGATGCAGGGGCTGCTTGCCCAGCAATCACCTCAATTTTCGTTCCCCTGGAAGCAGGTCACGTCCTCTGCAAGCTCCCGGTGACACACAGCGGCCTGGGAGGAGAGGTCTGGGCAAGCCAAAGGTTGACCGGTGATGGCCACCAAAGGGGTCACTGGAAGGAGAACAAGAGCAAAGGCCACTAGAGGAAAAAGCTGCAGGGAAAATAGAGATAGAATGCGAAAGAGAAAAACAGGGTATATAAATACTGAAAAAAAGAACAAGAGATGGTGGAGGAGGGAAAGTAAGGCGAGCAGAAGAAGGGATAAAGAGTTGTGCCAAGTATTCCCCGTCTTGTCCTTTAAGCCCTAAGCTGATCTAGCGGAGGCAGGTATTTACAGGACGGGCTCAGCTTTCCCAGCTTGTTCCCAGTCTTGGCACAAAGGCCAAGAGTAGACGAAGACGAAGGACGGAGAATGGCAACAGCGCCCATGAAAGCCCCCGACAAACCCCATTGACGCGGCGGTCCTGTTCCCATCTGTCAGCAGCCACTCAGTGAAAGGGTGTGAAGGGGAGGGGGGCAGGCGGTGTGAATCAAGGGCTGACACAAAGAGGAAGAGACTGATTATGCTGTTATTTCTCCACTTTCAAACCCCATTAGGGGACATGCCGGGCTTTTCTCAGGGTCTTTGGGATGCTTAAGCTGCCCATTTAGCAGCGGGAACGGTCCAATTAAAAGAAAGACAAAGGAGGAGCCCAGCCTGTCTTAATTGAAAAGGGTTTCAGACTAATGAGGATTAGGTTCAAGAACAGACCTAAGGGAGCAATCCAATACCCATTACCCTCCTGGACTGTACCACCGCCAGGGCCGCTGGCCAGGCCGTGCCAGCCTTTGAACCAGCACACGGCATGGCAGAGCCGGCCGCTAACAGCCTGGTGCCAGGGGCAGGGGCTGCTCCCTTCCCCAGCCACCAGCCCCAGGGGCAGCAGCTCAGGCTTCCAGTTTTCGCACTCGCCCCGCTATTTGGGGGTGAGCGTCCCGACTTTACCCGTCGCAGTGCTGGGCATGCTGTGCTGAGCAGCGAGGAGGGCAGTGGGCTCGGAAAAGGAGCATTGCACACTTCCCTTCGCACCCTGCCAGCTCCCCTGTGCCCTGCAGAAGGGGCATGCCACTGAACTTCACCGGGAAGCCTTGGCTTCTGCCCCGGCATCTGGAAGCAGGCTGAGGAAGGGTCGGCTTCACCAGCCCAAAGCTCAGCCAAGTCCACTTGTCCTTGGCCTGCTTCTTCCCCTGCAGCTTACTCACAGCAGAGCCTGTAGGCAGTCAGGGCTTCGTCTGGCTCCCCATCACAGCGGCTGTTCCCTCGTTTCGCTCCCATGTCACCTTCTGAACACCTAGTCCCTTTGGTGTGAGCTCTCCCCTGCAATCACCCACACCTGCGATTTCAGGGAGTCCTCTTTAACTCGGGGTGGAATGTGCATGATGTTGCTTCAGTTTCCAGGCTTTTTTATGACTGCAAAATCTCAACCCTACAGCTGTGGAATGAGATTACATATATATATATATATATATGTATATAAAGATTGAGCATTGTCCAAATTAGGTTGGATTTTCACAGGGATGGCAAAAGCTATCTCTCTGTTACAGGGTTCTTCCTCCTTCCTCTCCCATGTCTCGGTGTAAAGTTGGAGAGTGCTGGAACAGCACAACAGAGAAAAGCCAAAAATAGCCCCCTTTTTTCTTTCTAAATTTGTGCAAAACCTGGTTTCCCTCCTTTTAAGGGCCAGCTGAATTATTTTGGCAGGAGTGTTTTCAGCAGCCCTCCTGCCCAGCAGAACAAAGCAGGAAAATTATAGCCCAGATGTCACGAACTCATCGGACAGTCGGAAGCAGGGTGTAGAGGTGGATGCCCTGAGCTGCCCGCCCCGCGGTCCCACACCAGCAGCACCGGGTCTCCCTCCGTTCCCGGGGGTGCGGAGCCCAGGAGACCTGGGCGACCAGGAGAACCGCCCCGCCTGGCTGACCCCTCCACCCCGCAGCACGGCCGGGCGGGCGGCTCTGCCAGCTTTTGCTCCCGCCGCTGCAACACTCACTCCGGTCCCGGTCCCGGCCCGAGCACCGGCGGCCGGCGCCGCGCGGGGGCACTCGCAGCCCGGCCGCGCCGCGGGAGCGGGGCCGGTTGGGGGGCGGCGGGGGCGGCCCCGCAGAGCCCAGCCCGCTAAGCACGGCCCCCGGGCTGGCCCCCGCGCCCCACACCGCAGCGAGGGCCGCGGAGCAGCGCTCCCGCCCCGCCGATGCCTGCTGGCCGCTGCCCACGGCCGGGCTGCGCCCGCTTCCCCGAGGTGTGTTCCCGGCCCCCCTCCACCCCCAGCAGCCCGCGGCCCCTGCCTGAATCCCGCCCCCCCCCCCCCCCCGCAAGCCGGGAGGGCGCTGTGCCCGGTTCCCGGGGGGTCCCCGCCCCCGGCCCGGCGGGCTGCCCCGCGGCGCCACGAGAGGGCAGCGCACACCGGAGCCGGTGCCGCCGGGGGCTCAGCGCTCCCTCCGGCGGGGCGGAGGGCGGCAGCCCCCCGGGACACGAGCTCTCGGCCTGAGCTGCTGCGGCTGCTTCACCTGCGTGGTCTTCGCAAGTCGCTTGTATTGTCGTTGCGTTCCACGTGCGGTCAGCAGCCGAGAGGAGATGACCTCAGAGGCCAGCTAGAACGGGGCTGCTCACGCGCTGCACGGTGCTTCACTGCCCGTAAAGCCCCAGGGAGAACCTGAGCTGCTCTGCTGCTCCTCTGGTTGCACTGGGGTTCTGTGCCCGTTTAGGCTAGAAGCAGTCTACGGGCTGGCAGGAGCTGATGCTCTCTAGTCATCAACAGTAATAAGAAGGGCAGGAGCATTTATTGCTAATATGCCACTTCATTCTGCTGCCAGATCCTGTAAGGGTGGACCAACACAGGTCCCAGCGCGGGCAGCAGACTCACAAGTGCCGGTACTGAGCACACAGTACCTCAGAGCCGCTCCCGCTGAAGTAGATCCCTTCCTCTCTGTGTGTTCCTCTCCTCACCTCACACCTCCCCTTCCCCACATCTGCCCTCCACCCTCTTGCTGGCAGCTGCAGAGTGAATTTGCAAGGACGCCGCTCTCCTGAGCCCCAGGAAGCAAGGCTTTAGCCATCATCTGGATTCTTGCGCTTCACCTCCCAGCTGCCGGGAGCTGGGAGGCAGGGAGCAGAAAGCAGCAAGCAGGCTGGGCAGCCTGGGAGGCAGCTGGGATGAGAGGCACATGATATTTTCCATTTTCTCATCTGAATTATGAGCTCCAATAAATAATGCTGAAAGTCTCACATAGTGCAAGCACTGGCCTCCCAGGTATCCCACGGTTTGAGGCAACAGAGGTGGAAGCAGGTGGCATGCACAATTTATCATTTCCTGGGGGGGGATCTCTTGTGGTGACTGACAAGCGGGTCCTTTCTGTTATTGTCGTTCGTCTCTGTCAGCCCGCCCTTATCAGCGCATTGCTAGGCCTCTTTCCGCCTCCCCCCGCATTAATCATTCCAGTGATGCTGCCCACGCCTCTGCTGGAACCAGGTCGTGAAACTCTCATCCCACCCACTTACCACAACCCAGCTCCAGTCACGTTTCAGCCTCCGGCAAAACCATGTGGGGCTCTGCAGGGCCCGTGCGCAGCGGGAAAACCCTGGCTGTTCTTTAACCCCTGCCGCCCCGAGGCAGGCGTGCCGTCCTCGCTGCTCGGGGGGTCCTGGGGGTGGGAGAGGGCCAGCCCAACGCCGAGCTGGTGAGGAACGCCATCCACGCACCGAGACGCCCTCCGTGCGGCCTCCGACGCGCAGCCAGCCGGGCCGCTGGCAACGCCGAGGCCAGACTACAAGTGATTATTGTCTCTGCGTGTGGCCACGAGATGTGTCTGAAGCTGCCGCCTGCTAAGGAGCGGCAAACCCAGCGCTGCCGGCAGAGCCCGCGGCAGGAGGGCAGGCTACCCGGCACCGCCTGCGGACGAGAAGGGAGGGAGATGCTCTGGCATTGCCAGTGGTTATCTGGGACAGTGGCCCAGAGCGCTGCCGGGAGGGGGAGATCTGGGGCAAAGCTGGCAGCTGCCTGAGCCCCACCGTCCTTCTCTCTCCACCCTGTACTCGCAGCTGGGCTTGGAGTCCCTGCTTTTCTGGGGATCGGGGCCAGGGAGGGCTGCGTGAGGGTGCATAACGCAGAGAAACCCATGCCGATGCAAACGGTCCAGTTTAGCACCCAGAGACCTATGCCAGTGAGGAAAAGTCCGTCACAGATGCGAGGAAGATGCCCAGAGACCCCAGCTGTACAGAGTGGCTGCTCTTCCCCCTCCTTTGCGCGGGCCCGGTGCTCACTGACGTGCGACGTCGCTGGCTTTCTAATGACCACGCAGCTCTCTGTGTCCCAAAGAGTTCTTACTCTCCTGTGCGTGGGAAAATCCCCTCCATCAGGTTTGGGGATAAAATAAACAGAGCCAGGCGGCCGGGGCGTTCTCACCTGGGCCCCCCCTGCAGTGGGAGCTGGAAAATGAGATTAAAAGTAGTGATTTGCTTTCCCATGCTGAGAGGAAAATAGGGACAAGGGATTAGCCCCAGAGCGAACATGTCACGTCACACCTGCTGCTGCACGGCCAGCGCCGACGGCCCGCCGCCCTGCCCCAGCTGCCATATCCCCCCACCCGCCGGTCTGGCACGGCACGGTCACGGCACCGGGCAATGCCGCGGGGCTTTTGGAGCACTACCTACTTATGGTGCCGGCCACTGGATCCCAGCGCTGGGCGATGGGAAAAGAGACTTCGGGGCAGGCTGTCGCAGCCGTGGCAGGTGCTGCCTTCCCCCAGCTCAGGATGAAGCCTGGAAGGACAAAAACATCCTGGAAGTGGGAAGAAACTCTGAATTTTAGATCTAGACTCTAGTCCTGAATGGAGCCACAGATGCAAACCTGCATTTCCAGATAGGCTAGGTCCAGATCATGACCTTGTGGCCCAGGCTTTGCTCGGGCCAGTCTGAGGGAAGCAAGGCTTCTGGTGGTGAAAATACTTCCATCACATCCCTGGTCCCAAGTTCTTTTTCTGCCTATTTACCTGGCCAGAGCACAGGGCTAGCAGCATTCCCAAGCATGTGGGAAGTCCTGGAGAATGTCTCTTTCCAAAGGGGGTATCAGGCTTTGCATTAAAATACAGCAAGAAGCTGAGAAAGGGCAATAAAAGAAGATGAACGATGTGCAGGTGCTGGCTGGGCTCTCCTGGAATGAGCCGCACTAAGTCCCCAGCTTCACTGACCATCCTGTGTGCTTTTCCCACTGGCTTCTTTAGCAGGGACTTTTTTTTTTTTTTTTTTTTTGAGCGTGTGGCTCGTGTGCACTGAACGTGCTGGGAATTTCCACCCTCTGGTCCCAAGTTAATGGATCCAGCTGCAAAGATACTGAGTGTTCTGGTCCAGGGTTTGCTTGCTCAGGTCTGTCTCTCATTTCATTGTTAAACCGAGTGAAATGTGACAGATTTAAAAGCGAGACTCAAAGCAAAGCTTGGTGGGGAAGAACCTGTGGAGGTTTGAAAGCTGAGTAGGAAGTAAATGGAGCTGCAAAGCTAAGTTTGTGCTCTGCAAAAAAAATCTGCCTTTTCCAGACCTGTTTTAGTTCCAAACCACTGTTGGTTGCACTCCCCACGTTATAGTCAAACAGAACTTTTGAAACTGTGGGACATGGGAACACAGCAGCACATCACTGATAACACACTGTAATACAAACAATACAGCAATGCTAGATGGAGACACTAAATATTGCAAAGCAACGAGACACTCCGCAGCTTTTTCAGAGCACTCCCACCTGCGTTACCATCACGCTGAGCTCTCCCCAGCACCCCCGTTCCCCTCTCCCGGACATTCCCTGCTTGATTCCTCCCGCTCACGGAGGAATTTATTAGCAGAGGTTGGTTAGCGGAAGGGCCAGCTGAAACGCAGCTGTGCCTGCTAGGCGCAGGGGTCACGGAGCTGCCGAGGCAGGACTTCCAGCGTTAGCAGCAGAAGCCAGTCGCGCTCGGAGCAGCCGATCTGCTCGGAGAGCCGCCGTGGGCAGGCTGCGGCTGCCCCGCCGGAGCTATCGGCTGTGACCATCAAAGAGCGCGTCTCCGCGGGGTGACAGTCACACGGCTTTTCTCCTCGGGGCCTCCCTCTCCTGCCGCTTCGCTTCCTCCCAGCCCATGCACGCTTGCAGCTCTGCCCGTCTGCCTCGTCCAGCCCCGCTCTGAAGCTGAAGCCTACAGGCAAGGGCGAGCCATGGGAAACCGGAGCCGGGGCTGCCTGCGCCATGGCAGGGCGTCTGCCCGCTGCACCCGGCTCCCGTCCCCGCCGCATCCCGGCGGCTGGCGGGATCGAAGGGCCAGACGCTCAGCTGGGGAAGCGGGCGCCGTGCCACCGAAGGCAGCCGCCAGCTGACGGCCAAAGCGATCGATGTATCCGCAGTCGCGGCCGGCCAGCGGAAAGCTGCGCACGTGCGCCTGTGCCCGTGCAGGGGCTCTGGCTCGGCCCGTCTGCGCGGCTGCCAGCAAATTAACCCCGCGGGTCCTTGATGTTGCCCTCGGCGCTGGCACTCGCCGTCCATCTGCGTGGGTTTGCAGAGCAGACGACTGCAGCCGGGGGGATTATCGGCTGCTGAGGAGGCTGCGCGGGGCGGGAGGGGGCCCTGCTCCCTGTCGCTCCGGCGGCAGCCCTGTCCCTGGTTGCCTGCCAGGCTGGGAGGGCGGGTAGGGCTGACTCAGCAGCTGGATGGAGCCTGATAATGCAGCGTTATCGTGGAGACCCGATTTGGTTGATTGTTGTCTTGGGTGCTTTCCAAATCTTGATACTTCAGGGAGCTGCAGTGACTCACTGGGCGCGTCGGGAGGAGGGCATGCTTCCTGCGGCGTGTTTCGGTGTAGATTGCCCCCGTTTCAGTAAATGAGTAAATTTTATTTATCGCAGTCATGGTGTGCTGCCTGCCACCACCACGCATCCAAGGGGAGCGTGCCTGCCTGACAGAGACATTTCGAAATTGATGCTGACACGAGCCCATATTTCAAAGCCGCAGCGCAGGCGCCAGGGGATCAAACAACCACCTCCCCGCTTCCATTTGTGCAGTGAAGGCAGGGATGTTGCGTGTGTCCCTGTGTGACATTTATCACTCGGTGAAGGCAGAGCAGCTCCACAACGTGTTCTCAGCCCTCTGGAGCATCTCAGAGGGTCTCGACTCTTCCTGCACATCTTTTCTACATGGGGTGCTGCTCTTTGGGGAAAGGGCTGGATGTTTGTCCTGTGTCTGGCTGCCCTTTGCCTGCCTCCAGGCAGGGTTTGCGTGTTCAGTAGCGAGAGACACGAGCACAGACCCCCTCCGGTGGGATTCCCTGGTCTCAGCTACTCTCATATAAAAATGGCACTGCTCTGGGGTAAGCCAGGTGATCTGAAAGTATTCCTGTTTGGATAGCAACTGGCTGACTCCCAGTCAGGAGCAGGTTTGCTGGGAAATTGGTTCTTCTAACACCTGCTTACAGGGGGCAATGCCTGGCCCTGGACCTCGCCCTGCTGAAACCAGCCAGCCTCCGATGCCTTCTGCTGGCCTGCCTGTTGCCCCTATGGATCCTGAGATGCAACCGGCTTGAAACCTCCTCTGGGATGCCCCAGGCAGACATCGCTGAGAAAAGCCTTCCAGGAAGGCTGGTATTCACAGCCTCAGCCCTCCTGCCCTTTTTCCCACAGGGCAAGATCTGAAGATGGGTTTTTGCATGTGCCGAGCACATTCCTGCTGCTTCCTTATGAAATTTCTTCTCATCGATCGGAGGAATGACTGCTAGCCAAACTCAATTTCTTCTTAATGCATTTCTGGTGGAGAGAAGCGTCCTAGCAGGAGGTGCCCAGCCAGGGTCTCCCCAGTCCCGTGACTCTGCCCTGCGCTCCCCAGCCACGCACCCACATACTCTTGCATGCTCCATGTAGGGTGGCTGGCACGTTTTCATCGTCCTTGTCGTACGTGGCAGTACGACCTTGAAGTGCCAGTCCTGAAGAGAGTCCTTATCAATATGCAATTACTGTGCCCTACCCGGGAAAATGGGTTCTGCCTCCCAAAGTGGCCTCTGAACTGCTGCAGTGGAAGCCGTGAGCCAAACCCCTTGAAGCTCCTCTGGGCTCAGCAAAGGGATCTGTTCAGTCTCCCCAGAAAGGACACAGCTCCTGAGAGAGCTCTTCGCAGAGCCAGTTCCCTTCCCAGCTGGGTCATCCGGGGTTTGCCACTGCTAACCTGCACCTCGGCGAGACCAGCGCTGGAAGCTAACAGGCAGGAACATGTCCTCCTCTCCAACAAAACCTGTCAAGCCCCATGGGGATGCCTTGCAGCTCAGCAGCTGAATCACTTCTTTCTAGTTTCGTGCCTGCTGGAGCAAATCTGTAGCACAAGGACAGAGCCAGCCCGGCTTGTCTGAGCATCCCGCATTCATTGTCCTCTCAGAAAATTAACCTTTTTGTGACTGCCACTCCCCTCCGCCCCATTAGCCAGGTTATTGCAATGGGCAGGGCACGTTGACTGGGCGCATGGTGTCCCTGGGCACCTTGTGAGCAGCTCGATGCGTAGCCTCAGAGACTGGGGACATGGGGCGTTGCAAAGACACGGTTGCAGGGTTTGGACACAGGCCTGGAGACCACAGAGCCTGAAGGGCCAAGCTCATCTCCCACATTAGCTCACACCGGATGAGCAGGTCATCTACTGCTCTGCTGAGACACCTTGGAGGCGTCATTGATAACCGCTGCAGTTGGAGATGGGATACTGGGCTAGCGGGTCACGGCGTGAGGAGCTGAGCCCTGCTGCAGGCTGCAGTGCTGGTGTTCCTCCCAGCGCCGCTGAGCAGCATCTTGGACCAACGCTCCTAATGCACTGCGGAGGGCGAGCTCCTCGCTCCCGTGCCTTCGAGTCGGGAAAGGCACAGGAGCAGCAAACCATGGAGACTGAATAGCGCGGACTGAGCGTCACAGGGCCCCCAGGCCCTCATAAAGGAACGTTGCAGCCCAAAAGCCGTGGCTGCCGTTAGGAGAAGAGTCTTTAAAGAATCTGTGCCTGATAAAATTTGGGAAATGCAAACCAGATTTGGGGGGTTATTTTTGCATCCGGCATCCCAGGGCAGACGTCATTAGTAAGGAGTGTAACACAGATGTTCATATAGCAGGGACAGCAGCTGGGGATTGTCTGTCTGCAGAGGGTTTATCACGAACCAAAGGAAGGAAAAGGATAAGGATAAGGAAAAGGGGAAAAGGAAAAGGAACTGTCACAGACTCAATCTCAGTCCATCTGCTGCTGCTCCACTGCAGAAACACCTCTCAGGACCCCACTCTCCATCACAGGTCCAGTCCTTGGGCTACTTCCCAGTGACTGCTGAGAGAGCAAAACAGGCTGCAGGTTGAGGTTTTTTTGCCTGAACAGAGCAAGGTGAGGTCACTCAGTTTTGAGTACCCTTAAAACAGACGTCAGATGGCAATAGTATCTGGCTTCTGGTGACCTCGGCTGATTCGGCTACCGCAGCATGGAGGGCTCCATGCTCTCACACCGCCTGAATCCTGCAGGTAGCGAGCAGAAAGGAGCCATGTGCAAACTTCACGTCCCTGTGGGAGGACATCAGGCTTTGTGGATGAGGCAACTGCCACCGACGCAGCAACTCCAGGAGCACAGAGCCCGCTGTGCCTCTGGGCACCATCCAAGGGCTGCCCCAGTGCTTCAAACATCTCCAGCATTTCCCAGTGTGGCTCAGCACCCGAGGCATCTCCAAGTTCTCTGCCTGCTCCTTCCTAACGTGTTTTGAATGAAATGTTTATTTCAAGGATCAAGGTCTGCTGGAAGCTCAGCAGCCGGGCAGGTAAGGACCCTCACAGTCCACTGCCTAATCCATACTGAGCCCCTCAAAAGAAGCCTTGAACCGCCCCCCCCAAGGCAGAAGATATCATTAGTCACGTATTCCAGAGAACAGGGAAGTTGATCCGTTTAGTCTTTCGTCTGAGAACTGGTTTGCAGCTCTGGTTTGCAGCGTGGAGCTGGCAGAAAATAATGGCTCTAGATCACTGTATTTCATGGTGAGGAACGTGTGCTTAGGACATCCACAATAGCTGCAGTTTTACTGGTGCGTCCTCTGGGAAGACGCGAACCTCAGCTACTAGTTTTTAATCAGCAATTAGCATTCACTGCCCAATGAATGAAACTGCTTTTAGCCTCTGACTCAGAGAATCCCTGAACTCCACTAGCGCCCACGTCTCCCTCCTCCCAGCCGGCTGGTCGATAGCGTCGTGCCGGCGCTACGGCCACCCAAGCCCTGCTAACGGCAGCAGTTAAAGCAAGGAGCGCAGCAGCAACAGGAATCAGCAAGTCACCTTTGCTCAGCCCTTGAAGCTCTGGGTTTCCAGCAGAGATGTGTGTCAGAGCTGAGCCCGGGCCAGGCTGCAGAGCTCCCAGATGTTCACCCCAGAAAGGCCACTGCTCTCGCACGCCCCGACCTGCTCCAAGGCGTGCTCTTCCAGCCATTTTGCGGCACCAAACAGCGTGGCAGATAAGCAAGTGAATCTCAGGACCAGGGTTAGAGCCTGTCCATTTACCACTTCACTGCCTGGACATGCAAACAAGAAGTAGTTAGGAAAAGGTGGTGAAGGCAGTAATCCTAAATTAGGAGCAGGCGTGAATTTAAGTGCTGAGGTTGGTGGTTGGTTGCCACTTTGAGGTTTCTCCGGGTAAGCTCCGGTCTCCCAGAAGCCCTGACCTTCCTGCAGTGCTCTCCAGGAAGGCAGGAATCCCTTCCAACAGCCCCTGGTGATACCCCTGTGCAGGGGGAGGGTGCAGGCTCCCTCGCACCCCTCAGAGGTGACTGGAGTCCAAACTCCGTGTCCACAGAAAAGGCCAATTGCGATGTGTGAACTGCTAATTTGTTCTCAGTGGTGCAGCCGTGGAAGGAATTCCAGCTGAATAAAGTCCTTTCTGCTCTGATTAATTGTCCCCCCTGGTTATGAACAATGCAGAACAAAATAGGGATAATATTCATGCTAGGGAAACGGGGAAGACGGTCACCCAAATGCTGCCCTTAACGAGTCCAAATAACCAAGGCTGATCCTGAATGCATTAAAGTTGTGGAGGAAGTCCTGGGAGGAAGGAATGTCCCCTATTAGCCAAGCTCCTAGTGTCTCGGGTATTACAATAGCAGAGCGATTCCTCGCTCCTCACTGCCTGCTGCTGCCCTGGGTTCAGTTAAATGTCAGCCCAGCATCGACAAACTGCAAATTACCAGAGGGCGTGTAGCTCTTTCAGTCCCACTGAACCCTATCAACAGGGAAATAATAATGTGTCCCCCAGGCTGGCTGGGATGGAGGCACAGCCCTGGTGGGACGGGACCGGGACCGCTGGCTCCTGCTCCCGGTGAGGGAAGAGGGAGCAGCCCCGGCCCCTCCAGCCTGTCTGGAGAGCAGGGAGCTAACCCCTCCCCGGGAAACACGGGTGCCAGGAGAGCCACCCCGGAGGAACCCATGGCCCGACCCGGCGACGGGCCAGCCGAGCGGCAGCATCTCCAGCGCAGGCTCCGGCTGCCTGCCCAGCGACAGGAGCAGCGACGCAATGTGCCTCCCCCAAAACACGGAGGCAAAGGCAGAAAGCTGAGAGCGGCTTTTGCCCCCCCAGCAGCACTGGAGCAGGTACAAGGCTCAGTCTCATGAGGGGGCAAAGGTTGCGGCTGGAAAGCTTTTGGTTTTCCTAGGTCCCGAGATACTGTTGTGTTTAGTTTCTCCAGAGAATTTTTTTCAGAAACTGGCAAATATTGGTAAGCGGAAGCCAAAGGAAATAATAGCCGTTTGCTTTCCTCGCGGGGGTGCTGGGAGAATAAACCCGTTCGTGATGTTCCCACATGCAGGTCAAGCAGACGTGCACTGAGGCAGGTAGCAAACATGGCTGGAAAGCTTGGGCAAAATTTTCGAGCCTTCCTACAGATGGGGAGTCCCCGAGATGGAGCCGGGGTCCCGAGAAGTCGGTGCCTCTGGCTGCAGTTACCTGCAGGGCAGGCGCCCGTGGGCGGCTGCCTGAGGGCTCCTGGGGAGCCGGAGCCGGGCAGCCCGCCGTGCCCCCGAGCCCGGTAATAGACGTGCACAATTTAGAGCAGCCGGGGGTAGTTCTCAGGGGAAAAGAGAGGCTCCACTCAATAGCTGGTCTCATCAGGAAAGCGAAATATGCTGGCCAGGGCGTCGATACACTTATTTTGCCATCGTGTCTGGAAGAGGAGCCGTAGTGCTTCCCTGCTGCTGGTTTTAAACTAATTACATTCCCTTTAAAGCGGGAAAATAAAAGGCACTTCGTTTGCTGGGAAGCCTGGTAGCATTTTACAATTGCCACCAAAGCGCTGAGCTTTTAGCCACAACCCCTACTTACGCTGCCTGTACCTAAAACGGCCTTTGGGCAGCGACCTCCATGGCAGGGGCAATATTCCAAGCAGTTGAAAAGCGGTGTAGAGATTGCGCTTTATTTTTAAATGCTAGTTTTCAGCACGTAATCTTTCATCCCGTGGGTCTGTCTGCTCTCCATGAGCCAACCCCTCTCCTTACCCTCAGCCATTGTTCTGAGCTGTTTATTTGTTTTCAATAGATGCATTTTTAACGGATTGTTAGTACTTTTTTCTCCTTTTGCATAGGAGCACCCAAAAAGCGCTGAGCTATCTCTCCACTGCTCTGAAGAACGTCTCATCTGAGCTGTTCAGGGCTGCGTCCCGCGCTCGGGCTTGCTCCGGGGCACGTGAAGGGATGATGTAGCTGGCCATGGATTTGCTATGCCGTGGTGCCGTCCGTAGGCGTAGGGCGGAGATGTGCCTCCCCAAGCAAGCCAGCTGGTTGCTGGGAGGAGGGCAGATGTCCCTGTGTTGTCCCAAGGCATGCCGTGGAAGTGGCACCTGAAGGCAAAATATCGGGAGCAAGTCCCACACGTGCCACCGCCACGTGCGTGCGGTACCTGGCTCAGGCTGGACTTCACCGAAGTGGTGTCCCTAACCATTCCCGCTTCCCAGGTCAGCATGGCAACACACCCCTCACTCACCTTCCCCTTACCTACCCGATTTGCTTCTTATTGCAGCCCTGGCTGGACACAGCTACGGCCGTTACCGCGACCTCGGACAAGAGAGCAGCCGCCAGCGCGATGTCCTTCCCGTACCTGCCCGCTCTTTCCTCTGCTCTGGCCCTTGGAGCCAGCGGCTTGGAGTTCATGGTCGCTCCCAACGTTGCATTAACACTTCTTCTGCAAGTCATTATGGCACGTTGCTAGAGACCCAAACCTTGCTGCTCGCCCGCGGCAAGAAACTAGGTAAACAGCAGCTATGGTGAGGGGGAACGGGAAAGGGAAGGGTTTATGGCGAAGCCGGGGACTCCGGTCGAGGGCGTCCGTCACGCAGAGCACGCTCTGCTGTAGCATTCCCATGAGAACAAGCTGCTGTGCTGAAATGCCTCAACCTCCCCTCCCTGCCTCTCTCCCCTTCTTAATTGGTTTGCGAATGTTAAATGTTTTGGCCCCGTGTTCGAACCGCTGTCTGGCTCCTGTAGATACGGCCTAACCCGAGGAGTTCACCCGGGGCTTCCGGCCCCTCCGGCTCCCCCTCTTTGCCATAGCAGCAGGCCCCTGCCGGGCCGGCCATTGTGTCCTCCTCCCCTCGCCGGAGCACCTGGAGACCTTCTTGTAAAAACTTCATTTGCCGGGGAAAGCTTTGATTAAAACAGCCTGGCAGGAGGCTGCCCCGCTCCCGAGTCAATATTGGTTTTGGAACAGATGGGGGTGACGACAGGACGGGGGGAAGCGGAGCCGCCGGAGCCGCCGCCCGGCGGTGCCAGCGCCGGGCCCGGGTGCTGCTGCGCGGGGACGCCGGCGTCCCGGGTGCCTGGGGAGTGGCAGGAGGCCCTGAGCGGCGCTGCCGAGATCAAAGGGGGGCAGCCACCGAGAGGTGGAGCAGCCCTGTGTGCTGGGAACCTCGGGGAACAAAAGCATCAAAGTAAATCAAATGAAACTAATTGAAGTGCTTTAACATTAAATAATGAGGGAGAGGCTTTCATGAAACGCCAGCTTCTTCCCGTCAGAATCCAGGGACATGCTTCCAAGAAAACCAAAGCGACAACCCCCCCGACAACAACCAAACCCCGAACCCAAACATCTCGCACAAAAGGGCAAGATAATTCCGGCTGGGTGGCTGTGCGGGCCCTCCCAAAGCAGAGCCCTCCGCTCCCGCAGCTGAGCGGCTCCCGAGCGGACGGCGGGCTGCAGGCGGCCCCCGGCCCCGGCCCGTTTTTCCAGGCGGCTTCCATCCCTGGCGTGGGGGAGAGTCGTCTTCTGCTTGCTCCGCGCTTCACGGGCGGCAGAAGGACACGCGGCTCGGGGCGCCCGGAGCTGCCGGAAGGCTGCAGGAGCGCCCGCGCCGGCAGCTGCCGGGGAGGCTGAAGCCAGCCCACGCGGCGCACCGCGGCGCACGGGAACGCTCAGCGGGCGCGGGCCTGCCGGGCCACGGCTGAACCTTGGGTCTACAGGGCATGGACCCGGCAGCCTCTCAGCTTCTGGGGAGCCCTTGTCTCTGCAAAGCGGAACTCCGAGAGGTCCGATGATGCTGAGACTTCAGGTTCAACCTGGCCTCCAGAGGTTCCCAGGACAGCCGCAGCAGCAGTTACGTGACCGGCGTGCTGTTGCCAGCGAGCAACGGGAGGGCTTGGCGAGTCCGCTGCGTGCTGGCTGGGAGCAGAGGGCCCCAAGGAAGCACCTCTGATTGTGGATTACCTATTTCTGTGGCTCACTGATGCTGGCAGCAGCAAGGAAGGACATTAACGGCAGTTTCTCATCCTTCTGGTGGCTGGGGCTTAGGATTTGCACGTTTGCAATTAATCCCAGCTAGGCAAAAGGTAGAGCTGTTTTTCCCTCCCTGCTCCCTGAGTGCAGAACATGAGCAATGAAGCAGGATCGGTCGTGGGATCTATGGCAGCGCTCATTGCGGAGACGAACATCGTCCCTCTCCCCTCCCCGATATCTCGGGTGCTCAGCCCGGCTCTTCGGAAAAGCATCTCTGTTCCCCTTCAGAGAGCTGCTGCCAGCCCTGCCCTGGGAAACTGAAAGACGCAGCAGAGATGGACTAGACCAACACCCATTGAAATGTCCGTGTTAGCCGCTGGCTAAACCGGATTGTGGCCATGATGAAAGAAACCCACATGAAGACAATTAGACTAAATTATGTCCAGTCGCAGAAGACAAGTTAGCAGTGAAATGTGAGGCAGTCCGACTCCAGCCAGGCTCAATGTCTGGCTTGCCCCATCGCTGCCACTCATACATCACCGATCAAGGGAAGCCCCCGCAGGTTGTTTTAAACCAGGGCCAGCAGGAGGTTGGGCTAATGAGTAAAATCTGAACATTCCTCAAATTTCCCATCCATCCTGAGTGAGGGGAGCGTGGAGGAGGGGGATGGGGACAGGAGCGAGGCTGATCCGAACGGAGGGACAGCTTGTGCCGAGAACGGGGAGCCGCTAACCCCAGGCCTGACCTGCGCCAAGCCAGCCTCGGTCTGCGCCGCGGGGAGGTGAAGATCTCCTCAAGATGGAGACCCAAACCCCCTCCCCTTTCCCTCTGCAGAGTCCAGTCTTCCCTCAGCTCTGAAACCAAACTGGGGGGCAGCTGGGAGACAGCCCGGTCGCTCCTGTGGTGGGAGCGGGGTGCTCCATGACAGCCACTTTATCCACCAGAGCCTCCTCCTCCTCGGAGCATCCCGGGCAACTACCCCGGCGCCGGGCCGGGGGCTGCCGCAAGGGCTGCACGGAGCAGTAACGGGGCTTTTCGGCCTCTCCCAGGAAAGCAGCCCCGGCCCCTGTTACTGCATTATTCCCCTGAAGACAACTTACCCAAGGAAGAGGCTGTTCGATGCCCAGCCTCATCCATAGCAAAGCCAATAAATAAACCTCGCCCACCTATTCAGAGTTCTCTAAAAGGGGGATGTGGAGGAGGGGAAAAGGTAATTAAAAGACATCAAAGAGATGGCAGGAAGAAAAAAGGCATTTTAAAGAGGAAAGAAGAGGGAAAACAGCCATTCCTGATCAATACAATTACAGTGCTTCAGGGAGCTGCTTTAAAGCACAAGCACGCAAGAGCCCAGCACCAAGCAGCTCAGCTGCGGGTCTCTGCTGAGGACACACCAGCCTTTCCAGGAGCACTTGGGATCCTGGGGCTGCGGGGTTTGTGTGCCAGCCCTGAGAGCTTTAAAAGGACCCCAATAAATGAGTTCCCTGAGGTTTCTGTCTCCGGCCGGTCACTTGGCAAGCTGAAGCAGCTTTTTAAATCTTGGCTTGGATTTTGCAGCCAGCAGTCACCACCAGCTCCCCTCCTTTAGAGTCCCTGCACAGTTACGGTGGCAAGGGCTGGAGCCAGCCTGCTGCAAGGCAGGCAAAGGTGACTTGTGGCTTTCTAAGGATGAGAAGATGGCCAACTCCTGCTACAAGAGAGCAGGGGTAGGGACGTGGGGTACCAGCTGAACTGAGAGCAATGGGAAGAGCCGTAGAGAGCTGGGCTTGCTGATCCTGTGGTTGCCGAAGGGAGAGGAGAGACGTGGGACAGTGTGAGAAGAGAAGAGCTAAAGCTGTTGCTGCTGCCAGAGTCCTCCTGAACGTGGATGGGTTTCTGCTTCATGTGGGACCAGTTCCAGCAAAGCTGCTTTCTGCTGAAAAATTCCTGCCCCAGGTTCCCAAGCACTTTGCTCTCATGCCTATGAAGCAGTGCCTGACCCCAGCCTCTCCTCATTCACATGCCACTGGAAGAATTTGGGAGGCATCTCCTGCTGACTTCTTTCAGCTCATCACCTGACACCAGTAGCCTCTTAAACCAGGGATTCTCAGAGGACAAAAGTTCCTTTAATCCACAGGCAGTGGTGTGGACCTTTGGAAGGCAAACCCCTCATATCTGGGTGCAAAGCCCACCGGGGCTGGGTTTATGTATCAGGTCAGACTGGATGGTTATACTTGTCCTTCAGGCTTGAAATCCGTGAAATCTTTGGAAAAAAGCAAGTAGAAGAGAGGAAAAGACAAGATTTATCAGTAATAAGCTTCTACCCTTTTTTCTTCATTAATGAAATCAGCATATGGTCCCTCTCCTGAAGACCAGCCGCCTCCTGTTATTTGGTTCCTCGCCCTCCACCACTCTTTCTCCCTCCACTGCTCTTCTGTGTGTCTCTGTCTCCATCGCTCTCTCCCTGGGATTTTAATTACGTGCATCTATTTCCACTCACTAGGTCTGTCATTTTCCAGCAGGACTGCTGTAATTATACTGTGGGAAGCACCGCTCACTTTGCTGAAGCCTGAGCGGATTAAGGATCCTCCACGCATTTTCCCACCCCTCTCTGCCAGGTACCTGCACAAAGATGACAGATGGTCAGGGGCCATTTATTTCCCCTAATGAGCTGGTACAAAAGGAGATGGCTCTCAAAACACATGTATATTTTCAGTTAACTAAAAATGCCCTAGACTCCCAGGGCTTTGCCTGAAGGATGGGAAGGGTCTGAACCCAGGCAAGGAAACGCGTCAGCGGATGGAAAAAGGGGTTTTCAGGCACTGCAGGAGGAGCCCAGCTCTGGGTTCAAAGGAGCCTGGACTGTGGGAGCGTGTCCTGCCCTGTGGTCTGCTCAGCACCGGGGTTACTTGAGCTCAGTTTCTCTCCCAAATTTGCTCTCAGGGGCCAAGAAAAGCTGACTTGTAGAAGGGTGTTAAACAAAAGCTCTGAACCTTGCCTGCACGACGGACACCTCATAAAAGCAAATCTCGTGTTCGTCTCAGGTGACCAGGAGAAAGCTCTCTCGCCTTGCCGCCGCGCCCCTGACAATGTGCGACGGGCTCCAGTGTGGCTGAGCATTCCCAAGGAGCATGAGACACAGGGCACGCTCAACAGTGGTCCAGCAGAAGCCGACACGAACATGAAGCTTAGGCCGATGCGGATGAAAGAGGGCTGTTGGTGGGCATCAGAGGATGTCAAAGGATGAAGAAGATAATGCCAAGCATAAGCATGTGCGGCAATTACAGCACCAGAAGAGAGCATGGCTGCCCGTGGCCTGAGCTGATGTAAAGCACCAGAGCTTTGAAGGATCTGCACAGATTTATGCCGGCTGGAAGCTTAGTCTCAGAAGTGGATTCGGTTTAACCCCTGGACGCGTGCTATTAGGCTGTGAGGCGCTGCAGATAAACCAGGCGCTGCATCCTCCCAGCCTGCTGTCGCTGGTTTCTTGAGCCTAACCCAGCTGAGGCTTACTGGAGGTTTAACACACGTATATTGTCTCACAGAGCCAAGGCCTGTCAGTGGTGGGGACAGAGGGGTTCCAAAACACACACACGGTGGTTGCCCCATGGCACCCCCCCTCCAGTGCAGGTGTTGTGTCCCCCCGCCACTCCCCGGCCAGCTGCCCTCTCATCTGGACTCTGGGGTTCCCTCTGCAAATTGTCCTTCTCTTTGCATTCTGAGGAAGCAGAAGCTCGACCGTCCCCTTGCTTCGCCGAGAACACAGCAAGGAGGTGGCTGGGCTCTCCCCTTCCCAGGCTGCCTGTGGGAGCACAGGGAAGCCACGCAGGGAAAAGCTTTCTGGACTCCCTTCTACGTGGCCACCGCTTAGCACTGCTTTCAAGGCGCACGCTGGAGAGGCACTGCTTCCACTGACTGTTCCCCAGGGGAGAGAAAATAAATGAACCCAGAGTTTAAATTAAATCCCATCAAGGGAGAAGTACTTGCAGGGCTGAAGGTGCCTCTCCCGAGTGCCTCCAAGTTTCCTGAGCTCTACTTCAGCTCACAAGGTACAGGTGGGACCAAGACCTCAACTTGCCTCTTCAAGTCTTCCCATTTTTATCTGGGCACGGCTTATATGGGAAATGCAGGCTCCAGCTGCTCCGCATTTCCTGACGTCCCACAGTGAAGGCAGGCACCAGGTTCTGGAGATTGATCTCCACATGCAAATTTTTTCTGGGACAAGCATCTCCTTTGTGCCCACAGATCTCTGGCCCCAGCCACAGAGAGCAGCTCCCTGGAGCTGGCGCAGCAGCAAGGGCTGCGTGGCTGTTCCAGAGGCTGCCTCAGGACATTTACCTCCAGCCTGTCTCCTCTGGGGACCTGCAAAACAGATGCCTGAAGCGGCAAGCCTGCAACCTGCTTGGGCGATAATGCTCGTTTGCTGCTTCCATGTATTTTCAAGAGGTGGCACCTGTAAAACAGGCACGACTCGGTGCTCCAGGGTTAACGCTGCGGCTGCTGCAGTGGGCCCCTGGGCTGCCGGCGATGCTGTCTTAGAGATGAAATGCGCTGGTAAAACCAAGGGTCTTGACCTGCAGTGGTAATTAAGGATCCCACAGCAGTTTTTGCAAGAGTAAGGGAGCTAACCCTGCTGTCCTGGCCAAAGTCCAGCTTGGGTAATTATATTCACCCCCTCGACCCCACCAGGCTGGGTCCGTGGCAGCTGTGACATGACATAGTGTGTGCTGGGGCTTCAGAGCCCAGCGGGAGCCCGGCTGGCCACAACTGGGGGGACCTGGGAGCGAGATAAAAGGTGAGTTGAGGGTATTCAGCACATAACCCCGCTGCTAGCTCATTAAAAGACAACATTTGCAGGTCCCCTTTAAACTGTTTATCCATTATTGAAAATACCATATGTTACATGTCCATGAAGATCAGCTTTCAGCCACAAGATAAGCTGCCTCCATTTATTGTTCTTCCCTCTCTCCCTCCTCCCGCCCTCCCTCTGGGCTTTTAATTACATCCATCACCTCCCACCCCTCCGGTGGAGCTGGCTTCGTGTCTCACCAGCCCAGCAAGGGAACGAGGCCCATTTTTTCTCTTGGAAGGGAGCAATTGTTTCGCTTCCCGCACACAACTCCTAGAGCGAGAGACATTTAGCAGCCGCTGTGAAATTTCAGCCAGGATTGGAATTTATTTTAAGACGCCGGCCTTTAAATTTTTCATTAAACCTTTTCCCCCTGCGATGCAGCAGGCTTCTGCAGGGACCCGCGGAACGTCGCGTTGATATGCCTGGCACGTCAGGAGAGGACGGAGGATTTCACACCACCCCGGGCAAAGGCTGCCCAGCGCAGCACGCGCCGCTCGCAAGGCCCCGCGGCCAGAGCCGCTCCGGGAGCGCGGCGCGGCGGCCCCCGACCCCGGGGGGCACCGCTGCCTCCGCAGCCGCCGCAGCCCGGCTCGCCTTCCGCTTGCCGCCCGCTGCAGCGGAGTTAAACGCGCTTTGCCGGAACGGGGCTACCTTGCAGGAACGGCCCCTGCGAGGCGCCTTTGCGGTCGGCCCGTTTCCAGGCGCCGGCGGTGTCCCGGCCGGCGAGCTGCGCGCGGCACCGACTGGCTTTTCTCCTCCCGGGGCGCTGAGCCCGCGGCCCGATGCTGGCAGCCGGCAGCCGCTGCCAGAGGGGTGGCTTGGCGCGCTGCCTGCTGTGGGGATTGCTTGAAGCATCCTGTTAAAAGACCTCGGGCTTTGTTGCTTGTAACTCTGCCAGACCTCGGGTGCCTGAGCTGAAATTTTCCATCCTGGGTGTCTGCTTTTGCAGGAAGGGAGCTGCCTGCAGCAAACTCAGAGGGGATGAAAGCGCCCGGAGGAGATCTTCCTCCTTCTCCCCGTGCGCCCCTGTTGCGTTTACCTTCCAGCTCCTGCCGTGTGTGAGCCGGGGGCTCAGCGAACATCGACCAAGGCACAAGGTGAGCTGGGGCCCGACAGAGACGTGGCTCACGACCGTGGTGTTAAAGTCACCGTCGTGCACGAGGTGCTGGGACGGGGCTGCCCTCGCAAGCTGAAGCAGCGTTTCCAAAGTGGTGTGTGCCTGACTTCGCAGCCTGAACCAAGTTCTCTCTTTTTGGCATACAGTAATGTTCTAGTATCAGCTCTTTTGGATCATTGGCTGGTCTTCATACTTTCCGGAATATGACCTGAAAAACATTTGTGAGGGAGCGTGGTAACTCCTGACCGAGCAGTTTTGGCAAACCAAAAGGAAAAGCCTGACCAACCCCTATCAGAAGTCCACCGGCCCAAATTGGGTTGCTGTCAGGTTGGTCATTTCCCCGAAGAGCGATTACAAACCCAGGAAAGCCCACCGCAGGGGCATCGCTCCGCTGGCGGTCGCACACGGATGGGACCGAACCCCACCTCCGCATGGCGCAGTCCAGCCTCTCGGCTCTGCAAACGTCCCCATGGCCCAGGAGCGTGGTTTAAACGCAGCCCGGTCCCACCCGCAAGCCAGATCACGTCAGCAGGGGTTTAATCTCTCTTGCGGACGAAGGGTGCCACGGAACTTGGCGGGGCTCCCCGCGCTTTTCCATGTGAAACTCCCCACCCGGAGCCGCTTTCCACGCGCCGCCCCGCAGCGGCGAACCGACCCGCCCGCACCCAAGCGCTCCGCCAGGTTTCTGCAGGGCAGCAGGTTTCAGCTTCCAGCTGCCATTGTATTTAACGTGCAGCAGTGAGGTGTGTCATTAATTTATCAATTATTCACAGAGTGCCAGACGGGCACACAGATCAGACAGGAAGAGCTGGCTCCCAGCAAGCTCCCGGGCTCTCCTTATGTCAGGACTTGCTCTTCAGTCACAGACACGTTGTCACTGGCCACCTGCACGTGATGGGACAATCTTTGTTAAAATACCAATTAGCCAATAATAAGGTAGGCACAAAACCTGACTGTCCCGAGCCAGACGGGCCCCCGCTTCTCTTTCTTTCCCTTTTTTAAACAAAAGGTTTCCTGTCGTTAAAACTTCGGGGTAAGAACAAGGCTTTAGATTCGTGGCGAGACCCGCTGCCTGCCCCTAGCCCGAGGCCACAGCCCACCCCGCGGGGAGCCCAGGGAGACTCTGGGCTGACCAGCCGGCCCTGCCGTGGCCGCTGGGGCACTTGGCAAGAGCCCGGCAAGTGGCACTCCCCCAGCGTCCCTTTGAGCTGGCCAACTGGCCCTTGGCATTCTCCGGAGGGGCTGGTTTTGTTATCCACCCTGGGAAACGAAGAGGGTCATTCAAAGGCCCTCCGCAGCCAGAGCAGTTTCCCTTTCATCGCTTTCTTCCAGTCGCCATAAAGCATTAATGCCGGGCGATAAAGGGTGGGTACTGCAAGCAGGCCAGACGGCAGCCGCAGCCCTTTCATCCACACGTAACCTTGAGGGTGCAGACTCGGAGCCTCCTTCCCGGCCACCCAGCGGCAGCAGCGACAAAGCCGTCGGCATCGGCGGCGAGGTGGGAAGGAACGGGTGGAGAAACCCGCCCGGGCAGTCCCAGACGGACGGAGATGGCCACCGGGAAGTGGAGGGGGGTCTACAGAGTGGGCTTCTACTGACAAACCAGTCATTTTCCTTCCTCCCATGCCTCACACACACTGTTCCTCAGAGCAACCAGTTAGGTTAAATGTAGGCTTAAGAATGATGCATTTGAGTTCTACTTCCTTCAAAATACAAATCCGAGACTCTTCTCATCTTACTTTCAAACAGGTTTTAATGCAGGCGCGATGTCTTCAGTAAGAATAACAGGCAGAAACTAGAACAGAAGTTAATATTTTGCCCATTAAGAGGAAGTTTGGAGCATTCGGGTTCAAAGTATGGAGAGAAAAAGCCACATGAGGAATGTCTAGAGATGCGACATTCTCTCTGTGATGCTTGGGGGAGCAAATGTGTTCTAAGACCATGAGCTAGCGAGGGACTGTGACCGTTGCTGTTTTGCAGGGAGTGGGAGATGTGCCACATTGGGTGTCCTGTATCGCCCACCCAATTAAGACAACTCTTTTTGCCATCCAGTGCAATTTTTAATGTAAAGCTGATACCGTGAAAAATTACACTCTTCTTCTTCTGGAAGTCAGTAGGGTATTTTTCAGGCATTGTGTGCGTTGTGGGATCCTCTTTGCTTATTTTTAACTGGGGCAAGTTTTATCAAAGACATGAAATGACTCTAAGACACGGTGACAATGGCAGGGGGATGAAGTCACAACGTTAATCTTCTCTGTGCAACTCTAAAGAAGTGGAAACTTCCACTGAATGCCATGAAATCCTCTCCACAATGAAGTTGTTCAGACATGCCAATCACAACCTCACAACTACAGAAGTGAAAATCTTCTGGGAAGGAAAAGGTCTGGCGCGATGCTAAGAAGAGGATCTCTAGATGTTGAAACGTGTGCCTATTTGGGGTTTTTTTTGCAAGCACAAATGCCAGCACATACCTGTAGTGAAATGGGAGGCTGGGAGAACAAGAGTTTGGGCTCCCTGCTCTTCCTGGCTTTGCAGGACACCCCATTCCTGCACTTGCAGGCGTGCACACGAAGATCGATCTCCGCACCCACCAGCTGCGCGGGCCTGAGCAGTCCCCCCGTTCCCCTTCCGCTTGCAGCTGCAACGGTTGCTGAAGCACCTCTGGGGCTCAGCACGCCTGCGACTCGGGCGGTGCAGGAAGGGCTCGGTGCGGTGGCTGCGGCGCTGCACTGGGGCCGGCTGTGGCTCTGCATCGGGGCTGGCTGCGGCTCTGCGTCGGGGCTGGCTGCGGCGCTGCAATGGGGCCGGCCGCAGCGCTGCAATGGGGCCGGCTGTGGCTCTGCATCGGGGCTAGCTGCGGTGCTGCATCGGGGCTGGCCGCAGTGCTGCACCGGGGCCGGCTGTGGCTCTGCATCGGGGCTGGCCGCAGTGCTGCACCGGGGCTGGCTGTGGCTCTGCATCGGGGCTAGCTGCGGTGCTGCATCGGGGCTGGCCGCAGTGCTGCACCGGGGCCGGCTGCGGCGCTGCAATGGGGCCGGCTGTGGCTCTGCACCGGGGCCGGCTGCGGCGCTGCACCAGGGCCAGCTGCGGTGCTGCATCGGGGCCAGCTGCGGCGCTGCACTGGGGCCGCCTGTGGCGCTGCACCGGCGCCGGCTGCGGCACTGCCGGAGGCATGTGGCCATGGGCAGGCCTGCACCTGCATCCGACGGCCCCGAGGGAAAAAGGTGCTTTCTGCCACGTGTGTTAACCCCAGCCTTCGTAGCCACATTCACCTCTGGCTAAAAAGTAAAGGCACGATGGCTGAAACTCCTTTTCCCAGCCGCGGCGCGTCAGAAACTTCTACGTTACGGACGGCAGAGCGGTGACGTCGCCGGAGGGGCAGCGTGGGGCGAGCCGGGAGCAGCGGCTCGCACGCCCAGCCCGGGGGCTCTGAGCGCTCGCGCACCGCGTAGCTGGACGTCACGCACCCATCCACGCTCGATCCTCGCCCCGCTCCCCCGGCAATGGAGGGACCTTCGCTCGTGGTTCCCCTGGGATGGAGTCAAAACCCCAAAGCGACGGGAGAAATCCGGGTGTGTGGCAGCATCACAAAAAGCCTCTCGGAGGCAGCGAGGAGCCTCCCATCCGGGTCAGGAATAGCAGTTCATTAAGGTCCCAAACAGATCTTTTCCTGGCGCCTGCCAAAAGCAAAGCGGCGTGAATACCCAGAACTGTAAAAACCGGTCAAGAAGCTGTTGCTTTGTTTTCTGTCTTCTTCTGAGCTCCTTGTGGGTTTGTTTGAGGGGAAGGGTGGGCTGGGTAAAGAACAGACACCAAAGCATGTCCTAGCACCCAGAGAACTTCAGAGGAAAACAGCTCATTTCATTAGCGTTGTAAACAAGATGGACTTTTTCAAAATATTTATTTTAGGAATCAAATTAAATGTTCCAGCTATTTGGGAATTCAATTCTCTCTTTCTGCGGGTGCTAGTCGGGGCTCCCAATGCATCAGTGCACGGCTTTAAAGGCATTTCTCCACTCTTTTGGATTAGTGACCCATTCTAACAGGTCTTCATTGACGGGGAGTGTGGGTCTCTCAAAGAGTCCATTGGACACAGCTTACAAAAGAGTTTAGCCGGAGATGAAGAGTTTACAAAAAGTTTGTAGGAAACCGTGGAGTCCTTTTAAAAGAGAATAAACTGCCACTGCTGTGTCTGGGTTGAGTTAATCTGATTAGGCCAAGCTCATCAACAGGCCCACTGAAAAGAATGAGGCGGGGGGAAAGCAAGCTGTGGACGGGCCAAGAAGAAAACTAGGGACCTTTTTACCAGAGAAGTCAAACAAAACCTATTGTTGCAGAGCATGCTTGCCTACAGATGGCAAAATGACAAATCTTTTCAAAGGCAAAGCAAATATAATTGATGGCTTTTTTTTTTTTTTCCCCCCCAGGTATGGGAACAGACACTTAATAAGATTAAGGGAAACCAAAATGAAAGGGGCTGTGAAATACCGCAGATACGTGCCCTGGTTGGTCGCACGGCATAGGCCTGTGGAGTTTACCTACTCTCCATAAAACCTTGAGAAAAAAAAGGCTCTGCCGTGCATCATTCACGCGCCCAGGTCCCTTAGGAAGCGTACGTGTGTCACTCCCCCCACGCCCAGTTAATGCTCGTGCTCTTCCAAACACCGGGAGACGGCAGCACCCGGGCAGCACCCAGCCGCGGAGCGGAGGAGCAGCCCGAGAGGACAACTGTCTCGGCTAGGAGAGCGGAATGCCGGGGAGGCTGTGCCACCCTCCAGCCCTGGCTCCTGCCCCGCGACCCCCTGCTCTGCCCAGCCAGCCCTGGGCGGGCGAGCGCTGCAGCCGGCCTCCTCTTCCTCCGTCCGGGGGGCTGCTTTGGCCAGGCGGCCCCGCCGGAGCAGCGGAGAGCCGTGCGGACCCCGTCCCGCGTTCAGCCGCTCATTTCTCCGCAGACGAGGAGACAACCAGCAGAAGGGCAGGTTTTCAGGACTCTGCCCCGAACCTGAGGCAGGTCCTGGCAGAGCCGCTCCGAATCACCCACTTCTGCTCCACACCCGGCACCCTCCTGCCCGGGTGCTTCGCCCCTGACAGTGCCCCTGCCCGCGCTGGGCTTCGCTCAGCGCAGGGCGAGCGACAGCGGGTGCTGGGCAGCAGCGGGCGTGCGCCTCCGCGGCCGCGCCGCCGGCGACGCGCGGTGCCGCTGCCCCAGGACCCGGCAAGCTGCAGCGGAGCCCCCGCGGGCTGGGGGCTCGGCGTCGGCGTGGTGCTGTACCCTGCGCTCGGCGCCGGGGCCGGGACCGTCACCCCCTCCTAGGAGCAAAGGCGCTGTGCAGGGTCGGGCGCCCCGGGCACAGAAGGGGGGTGATGGCATCATCGCACCGTCTCATTTTGAGATGTTTATTGTGGGCAAAACAAAAAGCCTAATTTAAAGTCCTGCCAGAGAGTTACATCACCGCCATTACCTTCTCAGGAGATATTTTAGTCTCTATACTTAGCGCGGCTCAAGGTCTGCTTGGATTTAACATAGGCAGCTCCTTAGCCAATATAATTAAGACCAGTATCAGTGGAAGGCATGTAAGGAGATTTTCTCCCCAAGGCCACCTAATACAGATGTAATTGACTCTATTTTCTGCTTTCTGCACACGGATTGCCGCAACTCAGCCCCTATTATCCGTCAACAAATGAACAGGATCCAGTGAAAGGGACCTCTTCAACCAGGGCTGGTTTTAGAGAATGGAGCACTGGGCTGTGTTAAATCTGGACACAACGCGGCTTCGTTCCCTTCCTTTTTATCTCGGCCGCCTTTTCAAGATGTTTTCCAGTTAAGGGTAAGTCAGCAAATATGTGTTTGGGCAAAGCGTTGGCACTTGCTAAAGAAGAGAACATCTGTCTCAATCAGCTGGTCTATTCTATCGCTGCAGCTCCACGGAGGCTCTCAGCGCTGAAAGACAAAACCAGGGCGATGTCTTCAGAAAGGTTTTTTGCGTATGCAGTTGCAATTTTCTTTTGCTAAAATTTCCAAGGGTGGGGAAGGAGGAAGGGAGGTGAGAAAAGAAATTAAAACCCATTTGCTTCATAGCAGAAGAGCCCCAGAAAATCTCCATTTCTAATGTTGCAAAATTCCTACCGCGTTACCATCGTTGCGTTCCCACAGCCAGTTTCGCAGCCCTGAAAAGGATATCCTTAATAGCAGCAGGCACGGTGAATACTAGTTTATTAGCGCAGACAGTAATTTTCTTAGAAATATCTTAGCATTTAGCCGAAAGAGCCCCGACGTTTCCTTGGAGCGAAAGAATGCCTTCGGTTTACTTCTAATTGTGTTCCCGTGCACAACGTGATGGCGCAGCCCGAGCGGTCAGCACGTGCCGGACGCAAGGAACGAGCCGTGCGCTGCCCTGGGAAGGCGCAGAAATCGGAGAGCGTGACAGCAAGCAAACGGAGGGACGGGGGAAAGCTTTTGCGCGCCCTGAGACGCAGTTAAGGAAGAGCCTTTGCCTCGAGAGACCTGGCCCTGAGTCCGAACCCTCGCCTTTGCGAAGGCACCGGCCCCAGCCTGGCTCTGGGTAAGGGCTGCGATGAAGCCCGAGCCTGCGGTTTCTTCCATGTCCGAAGCGGTTCGGAAGCGACTCCGACGGGCACCAGGGAGAAGCGGAGGAGCGGAGGGAGCGGGCGCACACAAAGCGCTGCCCCGCGTTTCCCCAAACCGCTCGCCAGCCCTGGGCTTGGTCAGGGGATTCTGCGAGTCATACGACCCTGATAATTAATTTCAGCTGATTACAGCGGTAAGCTCCGGCGGGAGAACAGAGGCCGTGCCAGGTTTGGAAAGGACGCTCGGGGCAGAAGGCTGTGCCGTAATTTGTTACACGTTACAGTCTGCTGAGGAACCTCCTCACAATCTGCCAGGCCTTAATGTCTTAATTTCTCCTTCAGCCTTCCCTTTGACACGCTATCCAAAGCGATGTATGGCGGGGGATGATTGCATGGGATCAAGCAGAGGGAAATCCAGGAGGGATTACAGCCCAATCCCTGGGCAAACAGGCGCTGGAGTGGCTGAACACAGCCGCAGCTGTCTGCCCAACAATGCCCGGAACAAACAGCGCCCGGGGGACACGGCACGGCCCGGGGCACGCGCGGGCAGGACACAAAACCTGCATTCAGCCCCCTGGGACCCCGGACCTTTTATGAGCCTTTTCCCCCCAGCTGCAAGCTTTTGAGTTGTGCTTCAAAATTTTAGAAGCCTGGCTGTAATAAAACTGGGTTTAGCGATGAAAGAGAGCTGGAGATCCAGTCCGTATCCAGGCTGGGCAAGGACAAGTGGAGACCGCCACGAGCAGTTTGTCCTCTTCTGTTCTCGCTCATCTAATCAAACACTAATATTAGGATTAATAACCAGTCTCATGTTGCTAGTCTTCAGGCGGAAAGAGCCTTTAAGCTGTTTTTTTAAAAACACAGCATGTATGATCATGATGGTTTTCTAAGGGTTCAAGATTAAATATATAGGCCATGCCCAGAGAGGAATCACATAAGGCTTTTCACATCTCCTTCCTTAAGAAGGAAAATCCCAGGAAAATCTCCATCCAGAGAGAGTTTAAAGGCTTTCACTTTCAGGATTCAGGACAGGTTGCCGGTGACACGCACTGTAAAACCCAAATTACACCAAGCCAGAGTAGAACTAACTGCAAGTGACTAATTGCGTGAGAGCAGCACTAAATGCAAGTGAGTAAGTGCAGTTCCAGTTGCACCGTAACCCCCCAAAACCCATGCTTTTTGTTTCCTTGGCAGCTCCTACGGACCCCACTAGTGAACTACGTCGACGATAAAATGGGGCGTAAACAAGGTGCGCGTGACCTGTGGCGGAGAAAAGCTGCTTATAAGGAGAAAATAGAAATAGTCCCTCCCTTTGCGAGGAGGAGAGTCTGCCCACCCTCTGCTCAGCACCGCTCTCCACCCTGATGTCCCAACAGCCGCGCGTTTCTCCGGCACTCCGCAGCAGCCGGCAGCCCCAGGGACTCGCGCACCTCCTGAAGCCAGCTGCAAACAGGACATCCAACTGCTCCTCGCCCCCCGGGCGGTTTCTGTGCTCCTTCGACCACGGCTGGGGCCAGGGGCGAGTTTTCCGGTCCCTGCGTGCTCACTGCCAGGCTGGGAGCCTGCCCGGGGGGGACCCGTGCGCAGGAGCAGCTGGAGCGGCTGGAGCAGCCGTGTAGCTCCATCGCTCTCGCCCACGCGGAATACGGCCAGAGCCCACCGACACAGAGGGTAGCAGAGGGGAAGGTGGGTTATTGGCGTCCCACCGTGTGGCTAAATTGCCTCTGAAGGGATGTAAAATGCTGCAGAAGGGGGCCTGCTGGGAAATACCCCCATCTCCTTTAACAGCCCTGCATCACAAAGCACGAGGCGGGCCGGACAGGGGCTTCCCGTCCACCCACGGAATCCAATTAATGAACCAATTCAGCCGGTGCGCCCATCTTCCGGTGCTACTGGGCACCTCAGTGCTCCCGAAGAGTCACGGCACGAGCCCGGCTCCAGGTTGCGGCTGAGGTCTCCTCCCGGTTCCCGGGGGGGTTTGCGGTCAACCTCCGGCTCAGGTTTGGCACTGCAACGTTACCGAAACGGGGACTTCGGTAGGAACGAGACGCGGTGCAAATCCACACACTATCTCCAAAATGCCAGTTGTGAGGGAAGACAGAATTCTGGCTTAATCTGAAGTTACTTAGGGAAATGAGAGTCTTTCCCCAAATTTTGCTGAGCTTTGAAACCTGAACACATTTGAAATTTGAGGAGAAAGGCTATGTGTTATGTCAGAATGACAAAAATTCTCCGAACTTGTCACACGGAGAAGAATTCTCTCTGGAGAGGAGCGCAGTCAGTAATCACAGCTCCCAGCCTGGGAATTGCATCATTTGATGTAGATTCTGTTGAAAAACTCGCTCATTTAATGTTATTTTTTTCACTGTAATTATGTAATTAATGCATTCAGGATTAACTGTCAAAGGAGGGACACTATTTTTCTTATTAGTTATTTCCTCACAGTATTCTTACACGAGTAAGGGAGATTGCACAAAGGGCTGTTGTTCTGCATTTTATTGGTCTCATAAGGAAACAGATCCCTGAACCTTTCCAGTGAGACTTTTAAAGCAAACATTTATTATTCTTCAGTAAGACAACATGCACCTCGCTGCACTTTCTGCCAAGGAATAGGCTAGACTTTGTGGGCATTTAGATAAGTAGCACTCACCCAGAAAAACAACATACCTCCCACAAACCAAAAATCGCAATTCAGCCAAGAATTGCTGTTTCTGTGGTCACGTGTGTGTTGGTGTGATGGAGGAAAAGGATCCTGAAATAAATGTATTCCCCTGGATCCTTTGATGTCTGCAGGAAGATGCTGCTGCTTCATATAGTATGTCTTACTTGTCTGCATTTTGCAGCCTGTACATAGCAAACCACCTAAAATCGTGCCCGAAATTAAAGGCCCAAAATCTGATGCAGCAATGAGAACGGAAATGTTTCCGAGACTTTTTCTTCCTCTTTTTCTTCCCTCCTTCTGCTTGGCCTTCTGGGTCTCTCCAGCACCCTTAGCCATGCCAGAGCACCCGGCGCAGGCGAGCAGACGCTTGCGAGGCCCCCCGAGGGCTGTAGCCCCTCCAGGGAGGCGGCTCTGAGAACCCCCTCGCCTCCTCCCGCCGCCCTGCCCGCAGGAGGTGGAAGCCCGGGACACGTTCCAGGCACTCGTCCTGCTTCGGCGTCCCTTTGCGAGGTGCGGGTGGCAAGCCCTCCGCCGGCAGAGGAGGCTGGAGCCCGGCACGGCACCCGGCACCGGATCTCTCCCACTGCATCACACCTTCAGCTCTGGCCGGCAAGTGCTCCAGCGCTCTCCTCCTTCGCGCTGCCGGGCTCGCCAGCGCCAGCGTGGGAGACCCCTCGGCCCCAGCCCGTCCCGCGGGGAGCTCGTGGGCCACCTCCTGCCTTGGCCATGGAGGCTGCCTTCCCGCAGCTCTGCAGCCTGCTGGCCTTTCCCCCCGCGCCAGGCTGAGGCCACCAAACTCGCTGCGCTTGTGCCTTCAGACCAGAGAAAGGCCCTTTTGAAGAGCCCTGGGGCGGCACGTGGCCGCGGGGCACCCCGGGGCTCGGCCAAGGCAGGGTGGCAGCAGGCGGAAGGCGGCATTCCGGGGCCACCCCTGCGCCCCGGTCGCCCCCCCCCTCGGGTAAGGACCGGCTCCGCAGCCCAGTGCAGCAGCAGCGCCAGGAAATGCAGAAATTACAGCCCTGGCTGCAGGAACGGTTAAGGCAAGCGGGATGATTCATCGGAGCAAATTAAAAGCAAAGCACAAGATGGGCCAACAATAGGGATTAAATGCCGTATGTGGTTACGCTCCCCTCCAAAGAGGTCTCCCCAAACTAAGCCATGTCGTCCTTGGTTTTCGGAGGGAGAATCGAACGCGTTTTCACAGGACAGTTTTCAAAATTTTAGCGACTGGCTCTTACCCTTGCTTCAGAATTGGTAAGAAAAGGAAAAAAGGCATCACGCGTTTCAAGTCAAGATACCGTGCTGAATTTCAGATGTTGGGCTATGGAAGGCTAATACCCAACTGATGATTATTAGAAGATTTAAGCCCGCAGCACAGAGATTCATCGCGCACGTCGCATTCTCCAAGAAGGTCTTTCAGTCGGCAGGTTGTGAAATTCACCAAGAGCTCGAAGGCAGCCTAACGCCTGCACTTCCACGCCCAGGGAGGCTACCGGGACGTGGGAGCAGACCTGAGCGACGCGGGGCGGCGCGTGGGCACCGGGACCCACGCGCCCAGCAAGGGCCCGGTTCCGAACTGCGGGGTGCCAGCCGGCGTCCCCCAGCGCCCCCCGCCCTGCCCGGGCTGCCCCCCCGCATTTAAGACACGCTCTTAAGGACACGCATTTAAGGACACCTCTGCGGGCGCTGTTGAAGGGACCCCCACGGTCCGTCTGCGGGGGGTAGCCCACGCGAAGGAGGGAGATTTTGCATCTCCATTGGCGTGACGTCACGCGCCTGGCGTCACGCTCTCATTACGGGAGCAGAACGCCGTTTAACGAGGAAGGGCAGGGGACGGGGGTGGGAGGCCCTTGCAGCGGCGGGCGCCGGTAACGGCCCAGCGCCCCGTCCCGCCGCGGCGGACGCACCCGCCGGGCCGGGGGGGGGGGGGGGGGGGGCGGGAGCCCCTCCGCGGGGCGGACGGAAGGGGGGTCCCACCTTTCCGGGCCGGCTGCACCGAGCGGGGCTGCGGAGGACAACCGCGCCGCTGGCGTTGGCGGAGGGCGGGCGTGCCCGCGGGAGGCGCCCCCCCCCCCCCCGTTGCTTCCAGCTTCCCACGCCGCGGAGGCTGCGCACACGCCCGCGCGCGGGCAGGCGGCCAAGCCCCCGGCTTCCCCCCCTCCACCCTCCCCGCGCGCCCTCGCCCGCCCGGCGGCTCCCACGCGTGCCTGCGGCCGCCCCAGCGCCGCGCGCCGGCACGCGGGCGCGGAGCGCGGACCGCGGCGGGGGGCGGCCGCTGGCCGAGGCGGGCGAGGGCGCGCGGCGGGCGGGCAGGCGGCGCGGCCCCGGCGCGGCGGGGCGGGGTTTTCCCATGGCCGCCCCGGGCGGGGCGCGCCCGGCGCGGGGAGCCGGCAGCCGGGAGCGCTCTGGCACGTGCTCCGGCGGGGGGGCGCGCGGCGGGGCCGCGTCTCGGGGGCGGAGGCACGAGCGCCGCCGCCCGCCGCCTCGCCGCCGCCGCCCGCCGCCTGATTGACAGCGGGGGCGGCCGCCGGCCAATGGGCGGTGAGCGCCGCCGGCAGCCCCCCCGCCCATTGGCCGCCCGCCGGCCGGGGCCTCGCGTGCCGCGCCAGCCGCCGCCGCCGCCGCCGGCAGCCGGGGCCGGGCCGGGCCGCCGCCTCCGCCCGCCCGCCCGCGGCACGGCCCCGGCCCCAGTGGCGGCGCCGCCGGCGCGGCGCTGCCCCGGGCGGTCCCGCAGCCCCCCGGGGCTCGGCCCCGGCCGCCCGCCCGTGCCCGGCGGGGCGCCGGGCGGTGCGGGGTCACAAGCAGCGCGCGGGGGGGAGAGAGGGAGGGAGGGCCCCCGCGGCCGGTACCGCCGGGCCGCGCTCGCTCTGCGCGCCGCCGCCCGAGGCCTCGGTCGGGGCGCGGCGCAGCCGCCGCCAGCGTCCCTGGAGGAGCGGCGCGGGGCATGCACCGAGGTGGGGGGGCAGCCGTGCCCGGGGCAGCCCCTCCCGTTCTTCTCCCCCCCTGCCGCCACCCCCACGTGGCCGCGCGCTCGGCGGCCGCCGGCGCGGGGCGGACCGGCGCGCGTGACGGACAGGCGGCGGGGCGCCGGCCAATGGGAACACGGGCGGCGCGGCGGCCGGGTGCGGGACGGGCGCCGATTGGCTGGCGGGAGTGTGGGAACGGCCGCGGCGGCGGTTTCACACGAATGGGGAGCCGCCGCCGGGTATAAAGGCGGGGGGCGCCGTCCGCCCGCACCGCCGGTCCCGCCGCGCTGCAGCCGCCGCACGCGCCCCGCGCCCGCCGCCGCACGCGCCCGCCCGCTGCCGCGCCATGCCCGCCGACACGGGCATGGAGAAACCGACCGCCTCGCCCATCGCGGGGGCGCCGGCCAGCGCCAGCCACACGCCGGACAAGCCCCGGAGCGCCAGCGAGCACCGGAAGGTAAATGGCGGGTGCCGGTCGGGGCGCAGCAGCGGTGGCGGCGGCGCTGGATGGCGGCGAGCCCGCGGCCGTGCTGAGGTCGGTGCCGGGGCTGGGGTGGGGTGGTGGGCGCCGGGCGGGGCGGGACTGGGCCGGCGCGGGGGACTCACCGCCTCCGCTCTCCCCGCAGTCCTCCAAGCCCATCATGGAGAAGCGGCGCCGGGCGCGCATCAATGAGAGCCTGGGGCAGCTGAAGACCCTCATCCTGGACGCGCTGAAGAAGGACGTAAGTGGGGCCGGCGGCGGGGGGCTGCGGGGCGCGGGGGCCGGCCGGCCGCGGGCGGCCCTGACGGCGCCGGTGTCCTCCCGCAGAGCTCCCGGCACTCCAAGCTGGAGAAGGCGGACATCCTGGAGATGACCGTCAAGCACCTGCGAAACCTGCAGCGGGCGCAGATGACGGGTAAGCGCGCCCTGCCCGCCCCGGGGGCGGAGGGGGGGGTCCGGGCCGGGGGCTGAGGGCCGGGGCCCGCGCTCCCGACCCGCCGCTCACCTGCCGCCCCTTTTGCTACCCCCTCAGCCGCGCTCAGCGCCGACCCCACCGTCCTCGGCAAGTACCGGGCTGGATTCAACGAGTGCATGAACGAGGTGACGCGGTTCCTGTCCACCTGCGAGGGGGTGAACACCGACGTGCGTACCCGCCTGCTGGGTCACCTCTCGGCTTGCCTGGGCCAGATCGTGGCCATGAACTACCCGCCGCCGCCGTCCGGCCAGCCCGCGCATCTGGCGCAGCAGCCGCTGCACGTCCAGCTGCCCCCCGCAGCCGCCGGAGCCGTGCCCGTGCCCTGCAAACTGAACCCCGCTGAGGCGCTGTCCCCCAAGGTCTACGGGGGCTTCCAGCTCGTCCCTGCTACCGATGGCCAGTTTGCTTTCCTCATCCCGAACCCGGCCTTTCCTCCCAGCTCCGGACCGGTTATTCCCCTGTACGCCAACGCCAACGTCCCGGTGTCCGCAGGCAGCGGCTCGGGGAACGCGGCCGCCACCCCGTCGGCATCCCCGGTGCAGGGGTTGACATCATTTGGGGGCAGCATCGTTCCAGCGTCACAGGCGGGAAGCCCCATCGGGGAGCGCAGTGAATCCGTGTGGAGGCCTTGGTGACCTGCCGAAAACGAAAACGGTTCCCCCCCACCCCAAAAAAAACCTCTTCTGTTGGCTCCGTTGTATGGAGCCCGGTTGTGTTTGGGATTGTTTTTTGGGGTTTTTTTTAAGCAGATTTAAGGAGAAAGGAGAAAAGGACCTCACGATGAACGTGCTATTTATTATTTTCAGAGGTTGGGATCTCGACTTGTATTTTTACTCCTTTAAAATGCCTTTATTTGAGATACTTTTTTAAAAAAAATAAATGAGAAATAGTTTTGTAACAAATATTCGAAAGTATAATGCCAAAGTTGTTTGTATCCCGTTGGTCTGTGTGCGTGTGCGTGCCTGTGTTGAAGACTTCCAAAAAAAGAAAAGGCAAAAAAAATTGCAGGTGTTTAAATAAATAAATTCTTTGAAATAGATTTATGCTTTCCCCCCGCCCTTCCTTTCATTTTGTTGGGTGAGAGTGGGCAGGGACAAGCTCATACTGTGTGTGCAGCCCCCTCAGAAAAGTAGGAGCGAACTCTGGCCTTAAATAAGGCTGCTGGAAGGGATTCCCATGAACAAGAGCTGGGGGAAAGGTGATGGGGTTGAGGCGGGGGGTCTGGCAGTGTTGAGAGCTTTGCAAGTGTCATGTTCCCACTCGGAAGAAAGAGATTCCTAAAAATCTGCTCGAGGAAACGCCTGCTACCTGCTCGGAGTGCTCCTGGAATAACGCTGCTCTTCAGCTCTCGCTCCTTAGCACCGTGCCGCAGGGATTGCGGGGGGCGGGGGGGGGACCGCAAAAGTTACTATCTCGCCCACAAAAGCGGCAAGAGAGTCTGTCCCTATTGTGAGGAGGGTAATTAGAAGGTATAAAGGGTCTCATCGAGTATGCAGCGGGCTCTTTGGGAAGTTGGGAACCCTATTGAAACGCCTGGGAACTCGGAGCTGAGGGTTAATGTGTGTCTTTTTTTTCCTCGCCACTCTCATTGACAGGGCCAGATAGACTCTGATACTCAATGCTGTTGTAAATTCAATTGCCTGGCCTCACAATGCCTACCTCATAAAAGAGAATAACTCGGGGTTGTGGCTTTTTTTTTTTTTTCCAGTAAGCAAGGGAACTGAGGAAAAGACAAGTTTTGCCACCCATTCTGACTCACCCCCAGTACTTGAATCCTGGCCAAGTGGAAGCAATTGCAGCCTCACACACACAGAATTAACCACTTCCAATTGTCACCAATTAATAAGGCCGTGGTGTGGAGAAAGACCATTAAGAGTGAATGCACAGTATGGAAAGAAAAGCTTTGTGTGCTTTGCTCCAGATTTGTGAGGTGGGGCTATCATGTTATCTTCGAGGGAAAAGCCAACAGATGACGTGTGTGCATGTCAAAGCCATGTCCAGAGGCATAACCCATCTCGGCCGGGCTTCCTCCATTCTCGACTCCATGGGATCCCCGTAGGCAGAGCTGAATGTCCTGATGGACCCCTCTCCGAGACCTAGGGGTTTTTCCTGGCGGTTGGGCTAGGTAGGCTGGGTCGCGGTGGGACCGGCGGCATTTCACAGTTCGGAGAATGACTTGATGTTTGCAGAACATCCAATTAATTCAGCAGGCCTAGGGATTTTTTTAGAATGGCAATGCAATTTCATCTTTCAAGGTCTAGTTCTATTAGCAATCAGGTTGCAGCTTCTGTGACGACATGGCATTGTGTATGTGTGTGTTAGGGGGTATATAAAACAGATTATCCGCTGCCGAAGGCTTTCTTATACCTTCATGAGATTTTGGCCAAGGTTAGACACGGGAGCGCAGGCTGCTCGGAGCCTGGTACTGATCCAGTCCAGCAATTCCTCTGCACCAAAGCGTGGGCAATCGATCAATGCTGAAAGTCCTCCATCGCACAACCAGAACTAGGTATCCATTTGAATCAGGAGGTTCCCAGGAGGTTTTGTTATGCAATCACAGACATAAAATCATGTTACAGCAATTCTCTTCCATCCCCCACAGCCAGTTACTACCCCTCCTCTTCTGTCTGAAGAAGGCTTGGAAGAGCAGATGAAAGCCTGCCTGTCGCCTGCGCGTAACTGTATACCTCCCCAGGGCAGCACCACGTCTCTGGGCTTGTCCCTCACTGCCCAGTCCCCTCCAGATTGCCTCTAGATTCAGCAAATCTCTTTTCTTGACAAGGTACCCAGGCCAAAAGCGAGACTGCCAAGCGCTACCCTGCTGCGTTCAGGCACAGAAAAAACTCTTTTCTGAGTGGGTTTTGACTGATTGCAGCAGTGCAAACATGACACACACCGCGGCGTTCCTCTGGGACACTCATCTCCTGGTGCGAGAGCAGCAGTCAGTCACTGCTCTGACTCTTCAGTGAGACCCTGCAATGCAAGCACGTAAGGGTACCGCTGTCATTTCAGCCTCCGTACAAACACTGCGGAGCCCCAGTCGTCAGCACCCGACTTCTATGTCCAGCACTGCCACCTGCTCTATTTTGGCTTCGGGCAAGTCATAGACCTCTGTGCCTAGGTCCGGTGGTACAGAAGCTGGACATGAGGTGCATGGCACCAACAAACTTGTATGCCAGAAGCCCAAAATCCTTCTGCAGCAAGGGATGTTGTTGCCCTTAACTCCAGATGCTTCAGAAGACGTACAACTCGGGTTCAATCGCTGCTTCTGCCCTTGGGCTGTACCCAGACCCTGTACTTCTGCAATGCTCTGCTGGCTCTGCCATGCTATTCCTCTACAACTGAGGGGCTGCCATGCTCCTTCAAGGCTTTCTGTACAGCTGCTTTTCCAGATTGCGCTAAATTTGGTCTTATCCCTTTAAAGGTGCAGTAAAAGAGCAAAGTATGCCACTGCTGAAGGGTAAAAGTCCAAAGGGATGGACACAGCACAAAGCGATAACGGTTAGGCAGAGCGCAGGCAGCCAGAAGTCCATGGGTGTAATGGCATGATCTGGGTGTGGTGGACCAAGGTGAGGAGGGAGGACGACAGCAGTGAAACCCAGCTAGCCCGTGATGCCTCCTTCATCTGCACTTAACCACAACAACAGCTCTGCCCTGTTCCAAGGGGAAAGGTAACGGGGATAGCTGTTAACTAGCCATTTCCAGAGCCGGCAGAAGGCTAACCAGAGCAGGGAATTTAGTTACAGCCGCAAAACCCAATGAAACGTTCAGCTAGTAGCTTGTTCAGCTACGTCTCGACAGCACTGTGGCCCCAACAGGCATCCCCCAAGAAATACTGTTCGGCACAAGGAAAAGAGAGTCTCCCGCATGGCCCCAGGCAAGAAGCAAAGCCCCTTCAGCTTCTGGGCTAGCACAGTTCAACAGCCAGCAAAGAACCCCCTGGGAAAAACACCTGAGGCTCCGGCTGAACTCTTTTTCCCTTCCCATCGCCTGCCCCGGTGCCTTCGCGTTCTTCTGCTTACAAGTTTCCCAGAGAGGCAATTTTCTGGGCTTATCCTCCTGCCTGCGCGCCGCTCCCTGCCTTACCCAGCTGCTTCCTCGCCCTCTGCCTCCTCCTCCGACAGCTACATCTCCTTCTCTGCTGCTGCTTCGCTGCTCTGCTCCCCTGCCCGGGAGGGAGCGACGCAGCCCGCAGCGCCGGGCAGGTCCGGCACCGGGGCAGCGCAGGAGAAACCGGGGGGGACCAAGGCCCGTGGGGTGCAAGGGTGGGAGCTGCCTGCCCCTCCCTTTCCGCATGGGGTCTTGCCCCCGTCCCTTCCCAGCAGCAGTCCCGCTGGAAGGTGGCCAAGGGCTGCGTGAGGGGCCCGGCAGCATTATGGAGGGGCGGGGGGCTCTGGGGTCGTCTCCCCATTATTCCACAGCCGGCTTGCCTCCGGTCGGGGAGAGAGAGACACGGGCATCCCCAAACCCCTCGAGCCGGGGTGGCCAGGCAGGCAGGCCGGCGCACACCGCCTCGTCCTTTTGCATCGTGCGTCCCAGAGACCCTCCGAGGAGAGGGAGCAGTTCCTCTGGCTCAATGGATGCAGCCAGATTTACTCAGGCTGTTAAGTTGATTAATTGAAATGAAGTTCCTCCAGAGAATCGGCGTGTTCTTTGAGGTCAGGGTCACAACACTGAGACGCTTAATCAGATCTTTCCATTTAGCCCCTCTTAGGCAGGCTGGAATGCAGGCTCTTTCAAAGCAAGGCAGTTGGCGCCAAATTTCTGCTCTGCTATCTTGCCTCTTCCATTACATTTAACCAGCACATCCATCATTATGAAATAAAACCCAACTCTACCAATTCAGCTCAGGTGATCTTTCCGCAACCGAAGCCGATAGGTAACCCCCCCCCCCCCCGTCCAAGGTTGTTATTGCTGCTCTTTTACAAAGCGATGCAGAATGGTGCGGAAAGGGTAACTGTCAGTCTAAGTCGGTCCTTTCGGAGGAAGGGGCAGCTGTTTCTGTGTGGATAACAAATTCCTTTATCTGACTGAAGCATTTCTCTGGGGAAGGTGGAGGAGGTTATTATAAGGTTACCCCGAACTATTGTTGAAGAAAGGGTTTTTCATTGCAATTCAAGAGCCCATCATATTACCCGGAGATAAATCACTCCTGTAAGGCTATGGAACAGCTCTTATGCAAGAGACGAGCCAGATCCCACACGCATTAAAAGCACTGAAAGCTTGTCCGTTGTATAACTGATTGGCTAGAAGTTAGCATATCCCATCAGCACGTACACTTCTGTGGACCTCTTCCATTCCTACTTCAGTCCCTGTAAGCAGGAGGACACTTCTTCCATCTAAATGCATTGATCGAAAAGAATGTAATTGTTCCTAATTCTTTATTCTATCAGATGATGTGGGACCACTATCTCCATTTTGCTGTATAGCAAGATGTTTATAATTTCAGTGGCAGGATTAGAAGTGCAATATATGCGCATCACATCTTCAGGCAGAGCTGCATAAGGAATTAAGGAACCCCCCAGATCTTGGTAATGCTGGCTGGTGTGGGGGCATTCCCCTGAAAACCAACCCTTTCCCGTTCACTACTCTAAAGTTCAAGACAACAGCCACAAAGTGTAGTCTATATCGCAGACACCTATGAGATGTGGATCTCTATCAGCCACAGCCAGGCTCTGCAAAAGCTAGCAGGGCTTTAAGGAAGTCTGGTGTTCAAGAACTGATGAGTTTTGCTCTTTAAAAACCAACCTCTTTAAGGGACCCTCATCTCAACAGCAACGTAAAAAGCGTCAGTCCTTGATAAGGTACCAGTCCTTAGGGTAAGTTTTTAAAGCCTTGACAGTCTGTTTTCAGCTTTAGTTTTTAGCAAGTCCAATGCCACTGGGCTCCTCCACCAGTTGGAGACACCTCCTTGCGAGGTGGGACTACCCAACTGGGCTGGCCACAAACTGGGCGGGAAATGGCAAAACTCCTGGCTCCTCCACAAGTGTTTCAACTGGAGAAGGTTGCTTTACATCCTTTTAAGCAAGCTGTCTCACTTTGGAGATAGCACAGGGAAGTCTATGCAGTATGCAGGAATATATTCTACAGTAATTTTCTACCAATAACTACCCCATTGTTTATACTTCTTGCACAATGAAAAAATCGACCATGCATCCACAGTTTATTTCTTCCTGCATCAGATAGCAAACAACTCACATCTGCCTTTGCCCTTCTCTTTCTTTTCTGATTCGTTAGCAGACAGCTCTGGGGCGAGCCATCCTTTCCTTCACAAACCAGGCCTTTCTGGCTACTTGCAATATCATACACATCTGGATGTATACGTCATCCATGCAGAGAAGAGCAGTTCTTCTTTCTGCCTGTTTGAACAGCAGAACTTTTCTGAAGCAAATATTTGTAAACAGACTTGTTTTCAAAGAAGAGAAAGATTTCAAGGCCAAGATATAAAAATAGACTGCAGCAGATGGAAAGAAAGCATGAGAACCGACGGAGGTTTAACAAAGGCCTAAGTCAGGGTCTCTGAGCAGCTCGTGTTTTTTTGACAGCATTTGGGTGCTAAAACAGCTGACAAATACTGAGTGCAGAGGCTCTGCTACCGATTCCCCATGCCTTATGGAACGACAGGGGCAGGTGAGGAGCTGTTGAGCAGCGTGGGTGGGATGGCGTGAAGGCAAAAGCTTCCCCCATACATCTAAAATCAATTAGCAGCATTTAGAAGCTATATTTAACTCTGTTTCTGAAAGCAGGCAGATCTTGGTTTATAGTTCTCTCATTAAGGCTGTTTACATGTCTAGAGATTTTGTTCTCCCCCCAAATCTGGAGAAGATAACACAAGTATGAAGGCCTCTTCTCACCAAGGGGCAGTTGCTAATGCACAGATTTTCTCCAGGAAGACAAAGAAGCATCAGTTTGGAGAGAGTGGGTCAGATTCTGATCCCGCAGTTGATGTAATTGAGTTTAGAACCGGCCCCTTGTATCGGAGCAAGACAAAAATTATACCAAAAGTTCCACCTTCTCTTTGTGAATCATAAAATAAAGTCCTGGCCAACGTGACGCGCGGTGTGTATCACAGTATTTTTCACAAGAGCAACAGCGTAAGCCACAGTGACCCACCCAGACCTAGTCTGAATACGGGCATTTTGCATCCTTGCTATTCCCCTTCCATTTCCCCTCTAACCTTCTTCCCTCGCTGCTCCTAGCGTGCCGCGTGCTGTCATTTGGTACTGCGCTGATGCCATGACGCGAGGAAGGCTGCGCTGCGAGCTGAGCTGCTTGGGTTCTGTAGGGTCCCCTCTTGCATCTTCCAGTCCCTCTGCATCCGAGGTCCTGGGGCAAGAGGTGAAAAAGTGAGAAGGTGGAACAAATCCAGACACTAACAGCAAAGGCAGTGACGTGTTATTGCTGCTGTTATCTACGTGTGATATGTTAGCATCAACTTAAACCTCCGGTCAAGGAATGGGACCCTGCTCCGCCAGACACCAACACCCAAAGAAATCAGGGAGGATGTGAAGAATGGCTGTAGCTATCAAGTAATTTTTTAGCATATTTTGCTTTGCGAACCACTTTTCCCACTCTGAGTCCAAATGGGAATTATCTTTTCGTCACTGCTGACCATCAAAAGCTTCCTTGCTTTCTTTGCGTAACAACCTTGGAAAGACAACAGTGCAGAACTGTACACAAAAGCTGTGAGATGACACAAACTGCTATTTAAGATTCAAATAGACTAAGACACATCTATTGCCTGGTTATTTTTAGCGGGGACCAAAGTGCAGTGACCTGGCTGTGAGGAGGGTAAATTCGACTGCCTTGGAGCAACTCAACTTGATTGGAAAGAGCAAGCTGTTAGAAACGATCCTGGCTGGCGATTGTTTCACCTACCAATGTGACCTGTGCTACAGACCTCACTGTCTCTCCCCTTCCTGCCAAAGTGGACTACCCTTCAATACCAGCGTGTTTACAAGACTTGAAGTGCCCTGGCCCCTGGCTAGAGGAGAACTGAAGCTGGCTGTGCCCCTTGCACACATGTGATTCTGGACGCACAAGGTCAGCCCGCTAACAAGAGACACAGCGACATCCGTTCAAAGCTTTTTCTTCTTTCCCGTTGCCATGCACTTACTACTGTTAAAATAGCTGACAACATGTGTTAATGTAAGGCAAGGTAATGTAACTTTGCTGAACATGGAGGTCTGCTCTCAGAGGAGTGTGACTCAGTCCCACGGCTATGGATCTTGCTTGCATCCTGCAAGCAAGGAGGGTGCTTAATTAAAAATAGGCAGCCCAGAAAACCCACAAGTAGAAAGATTTGTTTCCATAATTTCTTTCTCTATATGTGGCCTTTGAGGGGTAGGACTTCAAGTGGCTCAGTCCAGAGAGGAAAACAAAGCGCTACTTAATGCATCGTGCAGCTGCGGTATGGACACAAAACGGGCCATCGCCCACAAGCGAACAGTGGAACAGTGGCACCGCAGCTGCTCCCCGGGTCCACGCGACCTGCGTGCGCCATCAGTGAGTCCTGCCCCGCGTGCTCTGCAGCGCGAGAGCACAGAGCTGCGCGGCGTGGGCAGGCACTGCGCCGTGAACTCACACCCGTGCTGGTCACCTGCGCGTGCGTCCCCACCCCGAGCCAGGTAACGGGGCATGGCTGAAACGTCCGCGCTGCGCTCAGGAGGTGGATGTGCGTCCTGCATGAATACCCGTGGGTTAGCGTTACTCTGACTGGCAACAGTGCAGCAAGTCCGCGATCCCGGCTGCATATTCAGCCTGCAACTCATGCTCTTGTGGCTTTATTCTTTACATCCAAGCTAACAGGCTAAAGCCAGCTCATGCATTAGAGGTACATTCCTGCAGATTTGTTCCCCACATACCAGTGTGCTACACATTGCTGAGGTCCTTCTGGCTACTTCACTGAAAACGTACTAAATGGGAGCTGGATTACTCCCATAGCAGTGGCGGAATGAATCCAATTTTCTAGGCGTGAATTGCTATTTGGAATTTTTCTGGTCTAAGGTCAGACATCAGTGACGTTAGTCCCATCCTAGGTGAGATGCAAGTTTTATGAAAAGATACAGATCAGTGTCTGTCTTGGCATGGGTAACTCTGCTTTCAGCAGTGAAACTGGCAGATGACTTTTTTGTGTCTAATGGTTCACGTGGAGGCTACATGGTAGAAAGGATCCCGTCTTTCTGAATTACAGATGGTGGCAGATTCTGCTCAAGATAAACTGAGCTCTTGTACGTTATCCTAAATGCTCTCAAGACTGTGGGATTCTCTCTGAGCTCTAAGGTTTCGGCAGCTTTTGCGGTAAAATCTCAGAGGACCAGTTGGAGAGATGTGATGTTCTGCTGTTGGAGAATTGAGTTCCCACGTCGTCTGATTTGTCATTAAGAACAAAGCTCTCAAGTGCAGAGTCCTATTGCTCTGAAGCAGAGCAGGGCAAGAGTTCAGACTGTTGGCTGGGCCAGGGTTTGAGGTACCTTGCCCTGCAGCACAGGGCTTTCCAGGAGAGGTATCCCCTGCTGTTAGTTTTCCACACAATTTCCTCTTTGCAGAAGGCACAGAGGCTCAAGCTGCCTGCTCTCTGTTTGCTGCCTGCTCTCTGTTTGCTGCCTGCACCCTTGGGCAATCGCTTTACCTCAGCAGAAGGCACCGATGTCTACGGTATTCCTGCCATGGCCTGTGGAAAAGGTGCCAAGCAGAATGCACCCAGCCAGCAGGTGTATCGGTTTTCAGCAGGGACTAAGACCTGTCAGCATCAGGTCTCCGGTCCCTGGAGCCATAAGGAGTCCTGCACGAAATAAGAAGCTGCTGAAGAACGGGTGGATGCCTCACCTTCCGCAAAGGAAGGTTACTTATCCATTTTTGTGTCCTGGGGGAATGTCTCTCTGCAATGCCATTTTAATTTGCAGAGAATGCGTAAGGCTTGCAGCGTGGTGGCTGAAATCTATACAGTAATCGGGTGCCCCCCACTCGGAGACCGGGACCACAACTGCTTTTGCCAGAGGTGTCTGCTTTGCTCTGCGAGAGCATGCAAATGGCTGCTCTAGAGAGGTGGCAAGGGACCTTTGCCAGGCTGAAATTACTGTGGATTAGCGAGCGCCTGCCTTGTCGTGTTCCTGCAGCACTTGCAGCAATTTAAAAGGCGCAGGTTCTCGCAGACTAAGTGAGCACGTCCGTGGCATAGGCAGAGGGATTTCACAGCGGGCCCGGCTTTAGCAGCCTGGCGCGTGCTAAGCGCGGCGCGCGACGCGCGGAGCGCCGCACTCCTCAGCACCAGGGGAGACAGCGTAGCTCTGCATGCCGCTGTCGGCAGGTCTAGCGCCGGTTTGTAGTTTACGGCCGGCTAATGGGCATCTTTCCGGCAGGCAGGCTGCCGTACCAGTGAACGGCTGCTCACTGCGTGGGGAAGCAGGGTTAGAAAAGGAGTAAGACCACCACTGACAGCTAATGCCCAGGGCAGCGTAGACCAGGGCACTCTCCTTTACGTGTCCTGCTGCGGGGGCCGAGAGCCCTCGAGAACAAGGAAAGTGCACGGGCTGAGGTGAATTTCAGACTTTGGCCCATTTGCTCTTCTTTCCCAGCCCCATCTATCTCTTTATCTGCTTGTTCATCTATTTACCTAGCTAACTAACCATCCACCTGTATTTATGTATCTAATAGACATACTAGTGCACACGGGATTTTATAAAAACTCACCCTTATTCAGCGTGCAGTGGTGCTTGACTAGAGTGTTTGGAAAAGTGTCAATTATCTTTTTCCTGCCCTTCACCTCACTGGAAATCCACGTATCCAAATTTGGTAGCTTTCAAAATGTAGCAGATCAAAGTGTTTGCGAATGTTATTTTTAAGTGGAGAATTATAAAGACAGTTGTGGATTTAATTCTGCATTTGCTGTGTTTAAACTTCTCCCGAGCTAAATGAAGTTGTTATGATTGAGTTGTGACTATAAACCTCACTAATTACAGTCCAAACAAACCTTTGGGTCTCTTCCCCAGGAAATCAAAACATGAGGGTTGTGTGGGAAGCTATTTTTACGATTTGTCTTTAATATCTCTGTGATACACAGTGTTACAAGCTGACCTCTATGTTCATAAGCTAATGTATGCTTGGCTTCCAAAGGTATTTGCATGGACCAATCCCATTCCTGGTCACAGAAAAGTCCAGATATAGGTATCACTCTTCTGTAGTATCCAAGCAGGGATGCAGACAGAGATACTTCCCACCTACTGTGCAAGAGGCACATATTAGCGCATATTAGTGCAAAAATTCCACTGGCTTTAGCAAGGATCAAGATGCAGCCAAGAGTGGCTAGTGCTATAAAATGGATAGAAAAGTTTGCAGGGGACCTGAGATCAAACTCTTCCTGAGCCCGGTGGACTCCAGGCCATGAGTTTGCTAGTGGCTCTGCTTCCTTGGAGGACATAATTCCTGCCCCAGAGGACATGTAGCTTTTCTACCACACTTTAGATGTAATTTTAATTCCCTATCTGAACAGAGGGGTTTTCAAAGGGGAATTTTCTTTCCTTGTGAAGAAAAAAGTTGCAAAAAATACTGCTTTGGAAACAATCTTTTTGTCTAAGGTCTGTCATAACAATACATCTCAGCATTAAAGCATTCACGTGAAATAATACTTGCAGTATGAAAAAGAAAAATAAGCTTAAAACAATTCATTTAACAAGTCACTGTATTTTCATATCACTTGAAACTTTAACTGTGGACATTGACTTGTGACTTCATTCCCAAGTCCCTGCTCTGTTTTCCATGCAGCTGTTCCCAGAGGTGAACTGCCCTACTAACATTTATCGGGTCCTGAAACATGCACCTCTTTGGGATCATATTGCACGGAAAGCCTGACTCAAAGTTTATCAAGATTAACTGGAGTCTTTCCATTCCACTGATTTCTATGGCCAGTGAACTAGTATATGAAATCAATTAAGTGGTAACACACACTTTCATTCAGGACTCATCCTGACTTTCTTTTGACAGACAAGCATGGGTCACTCTCTACTTATCGCTTCCTTTTTCCACACAGTTATTTCGATTTGGGCTGGTTCTTACGGAAAATAAGAAAGCAAGAAGCCGAATGCGAGACCTCTCTTCGAGCTTTCACAATCTGTGTAAAAACTTGCCAAGCCACCATATCTTGGGGCTTTCTAATGAAAGGCCTTCAGAGGTCTGCTCCTGTGCAGTGATTTTCTACCCATACTCTGTTTCTTTGTGAACCTGCTGCCTCAAATTCCTTCAGAAGAGCTAGAACAGAAGTGGATATAGCCTGTTTTTATTTGCTGACTCTCCAGGATTTGTCTGACCAAGGTCCATCAACCTCCACCCCTTCCACTGTCAAATCCTATACCTCAGCTTAACAGGGATGCAGAAGAACGCGTGTGTCTGAGACTAGCTGAAAAATGATTTGTTCGAACCACCTCATAATATATGGATGATGGAAGTCTCCCACTGATGACCTGTCAGGCAGCACTCCAGCACTGGGTGCTGGATGGGATGACACATTCACAGATAACAAACTTTGCTGTCAATCACTTATGTTGTTAGACGTGGACTTGATGTGACAGCTATGGCTAACAACAGTTTTGATTGACGCGTATACGAATTGCAGAATATGGAATGTGAATAGAAACAGGACTCATCTCCAACTGGACGTAGCCCTTGCACATTTTAAAAGCCAGGGCAAAAAGCAAGCAAGTTTTAAGGTATCGTGGGCAGAGCACCTTGCCATAATGCTGCACTGGCATTCCCTGTGATTACGTGCTGGGGAACAAAAAGCTCATTGCTTTCTGTTAGGGCTGTTTCATTGTCATGGCTAATAGCATCCCGATGGACAGTCCAAGTGCTGTAGGTGGTAGGCAGACTAGCACCAGCGCGATGTCGTCGTAAGACAGTCCTGTGCTGATGCTGCAGACTGCTGCAATATGCAGGGTTCCTCACGCCAGTCCCCCGATAACGAGCTGTCTCCTAATCCCACTGCTTAGCCCCACCACTGGCTGCTTCCTTGAAAACCGAAGCAGCCGCCTCTCCACCGTGGAGGGCAGGGGACCCTTCTGGTGTCTGCTGCCACACTTACTTTTGCATGTGGTGTAGTGCTGCCCTCTTTGCCCTGCTTCTTTGCATTTGTACCTCTGTCAACAGGTCTGACTTCACTGTCTGGGGCCTGCTGTATGGCCGGGGGTTCCCAATTTGGAGAGCACGTAACTCTCCAGAGCAAGAGAAGCTACCACTTCTTTGTGGCACCAGCGCTGGTACCTGAGCAAACGCGCCTCAGGAACTCCATCCAAAGCTTTAGGTTGAAGTGTGGAGCATAAGGCCGGAAAGGATGGGCATGGACTAAAGCAACTTCTGCAGGCTTTGCTGGCAATAGCCCAATTGCTCATCTTCACCAGGTTGCCACTTCCAAAAGTCCCACTCGGAGCGTGCATTTCTTCAAGCACGCCGGGCTGACCCTTTTGCAGGGCTTGCTCTACGCTCTTCTGCGCCTGTCCTCTGTGCTGCCTTTCCTCTCCTCTCTGAACCCTCGCAGTTATTTTAGGCGAGTGACGGAATCCAGACAGGTCTGTCTCCCAGGAGGGGAGCAGAGGGCGGTGGAGCAAGGCAAAGGAGGGGAAGTCAGCTGGTGAATCAACAGCAGGCCAAGGCATGCTCTGGGACGTGGCTTCAGGGAAGTTATTCATCTTGTAATTCACCCTTGGGTTCTCTTGGCCTCATTTTCCCATCGCTAGGTCTATTATTTCAGTCATTGTGAAGGTATCCTGCCGGAGCTGTCAGGCTGGGAGTGGCCCACCTCCCCGCTGACGGAGGGCAGGAGGCATGGGAAAGTGTCAGCCTGCCAAGAGCGCGCGCTCGGCGCAGAGGCTGCTCGCCTCACGCTGGAAACTTGCCGGTGGCAGATTGTTAATGTCATTACAACACTTGCACAGGAGCAGCAGGTTTCGCCTATCAACCTGCTGCAGGCAGCCGAGAAGGAGGACGGGGAGGGGGGCCGGGGGAAGGGAGTGGGCGTCCAGAGAGGAAAGGCGGCAGAGTCGCTCGAGAGCCTGCAGACCCGGAGCTAGCAGCCATGTGCCCTTTCTGCCTTCTGCCGGGCAGTTTAACGGGATCCACCCGGACCTCACGCGGCGGCATCTGGGGCAGAAGCGCTTTAGAGAAGCAGCAGGTGCTGTGGGGAAGAAGGAGCACAGGGTGGGCTGTCTGGGCTGGCTTCCTCAGCACACCTGCGCCTCAAACGGAAGAGAGAGAAAGGTGCCGGGCCTCCTCGGGGCGTGTGGGGCGGCTGGGCGCTCTCCCCAGCCCCTTTGTGGCGGATAAATCCATCCACACGCTGCCAGCTGCCTGGGCCACGCTAACCAGGGAACGCTCTCCCAAGGGGTGAGCCAGATCCTGGCTGGTGCTGAGCGCCTGAGCCTCCTTCTGCAAGGGCTGCGGGAGTTCAGGCTGTTCAGAGGCGGCTGCTACAACCGAATGCCCATCCCCTAAACCGACACTGTACAACCCCACCGTCACGGTCTCATGAAATACTGACTTTGGGCAGGTTCAGGACACAGATAGGCTCGGGATTTAATGCATCGGGAAGAGTTAGGATAGGAAAAAACACGCAGGAACGGAGTTTCTTTTTTCTCCCCTAAGCCCGATCTTTGCATTTCAAAGGACTCAGCATGGGACAAAAACCCAGGGCTGAGCATCCAAGCTGGTCTGGATCCTGAGCTGTGGGGCTGCGAGACTCACATCATCTACCTCCAGCATCCTTTTCACTCCAGACCAGTTGCCCAGTTTGGGACTGGAACCAGCAAGCTAAAGAGTGCTCTAAGCAAGCCACGGAAAGGAATTAGTCACAAAATGTTGAAATAGCTTTTTTTACAGGTGACAGACGTTTCTGCAGCGGGAGGAGGAGGGATGCAGCACAGTCTCCGTCTCTCTGCGTGCAAGCGGCGCTTGAGTGTTTTCCTTGTTTACGCTCTCGTACCCTAAAGGCCCAGCGGAGATCAGAGCCTTACTGTGCCCGACAGTATGTGAACAGATGAAGGGGACAGTCCCAGCTGTCAGAATAGGCAGAGACCGAGCAAGAGAGACAGCAGAAAAAGAAAAGACTTAGTGCCACCCACGAAGGTAATGGAAGAGGCAGGAGGAGAGTCCGAGTCTCCCAAGTTCCCCCTCTGAAGCCGCACTCCCTCTCCGGTGAAGAAAAAGGACACAGAGCCACTAGTGCTCCTCTTCCCGTGCCAGGACACAGGGGCTACAGCTTCTCTCCCTGGTCTGCCTTCTCTCTGCCCACACAGCCGGCGCTGGCACCGCTGCCCGTGCCAGCCCAGGGGCCCCGCCGGGGCTCTCCGGAGTCACCCTCCACCAGCAGACGACTCGCAGTTTGAGGGCAGCCACAGCTCTCAAGCGCATAGCCACGAGCCTGCCGGTTGCACGTAGATGCAGCGATAACCGAGAGCAGGGATGGTGCGTGGCACCGGCGCCTGGCACAGGGAGCCCTTCCTCCCTCTCTCTTCCAAGCAGGTCAGGGTGCAGTCTGCATTGCTGCAGGGGATGTGTGCCTGCACCCTGCTCCCTGGGAGCCTTCAGGGCAGCACTTTGAACGTTTAAGCAGGTACCTTTTCTTTTCCTTTGAATGCTTAGCCTCTTAAATCTAACTCGGGTTCGGTGCAAACTGACGAGGGAAATCCGGAGCTGCTTGGGGCAAAAGCTAATGTGTTAAGCACTGAGATATAGTCCAGATGTAGAACTCTCCAGAGCCACAACGGGTCTTTGAGCTGCTTGTTTGACACCTCTGGTTTAGACATTAAAAGTCCCACCGGGGAGGAAATCCTCACGGCCTGAGTTATGTGCTATTTACGGATGGGGCTCTGGGCAGCCCTTGAAAGAGCTTGTAATAAAACGTGGAATAATAGTAAATTATTAGCATAGACTAGGAAAGGGGGTTTATTTTTTAAGGCAGCTGGTTTTATGGAATTTTTTTTAATGCTGGATGAAGATAAAAATCCTTCTGCCTCTGAGGAATAAGAGAATGCAGAAGAGGCAGAGAAGTGTGTGAAAGCTCCAGGTCCCATTTGGAAAAGCACTCGGCAGGCAATAAAACCATGTTTCTCGAGCTAAATTGTTTGCATGTGATAGCAGAGGCTTTTCCCCCAAAGTCAGATCTGGGGCTCACACAGCAGTTACTGGCTGGATGCTTCAGCTTCCCATTCAGAATTCTGTGAATCTCTCCCTCTCTCTGCTCCTCTCCGGGTCCCAGGTTTTTCCTTCTGTTGCCCGCCTATGAAGTGCCCTCCTCCGTGCTCCTCTTCCCTGACTGCCGGCTTCTGCCCGGCCAGGTGACCTCCCAAAAATCACTTCTCCTCTCCGTTCAAAGCCCGTTGGGGAAAGGGCTCTTCCTGCCAGCAGGACGAAGGGCTGCTGCGCTGCCAGCTACTCTGTGCCGTGCATGAGCAGCAGCCATGGTTTGAGTTACCAGGCAAATCGCAGGTGTGGCGGGCTGCCACCCCCACATCTCCCGGGGTCTCCCTCCCCTCCAGACATGCCTCACGGTGGCCCAGCCACTGCGTGACAGAGCCCAGCACCTCTGCTCACCATCCCAGCCTGGGGGCTGGACTCCTTGTGAGAGCACTTACTAGCTCTGCTATCTGACTGCCTGGGAGCTATGGGAAGGGGATTAAGTAGTTGCTCATGTCTTTCCCAGATCACTTTCACCATCCCAGGAGTGAATCACCATGGATTTTATTCTTTTTGACGCTCCTAAAAAAAGGAACTGACCCTTAATTTGCACAGAAATGAGTGCTTTTCCTAAGCAAAGGGGTCTCCACCCTCACGTGGGGGTCTTACCTAGAGAAGAGGTGTTCAAGCACGTGACAGAGTAGGGTGATCTGCCAAACTTCTGAGCCGTGACTGCGGTGCCTGGTGGGTGCCTGCCAGCCCCAGCCCCATGCACCTACCCCGCTTCCCAAAAAGGTGAGCAGACCCCTCTGGATCCAGGCAGCATCCCGACAAACATGCTTCCCACTTGTCCTTCAGGCTGGTAACACCAACCCTCCACCCCAGGGCTGCATTGCTGCGGCGCAGGCATGAACAACGCCGTTCGCACAGCAGCCACACCTTCCTTTGCCTCGCCTGCTGCCCACAGCCAGCACGCTATGCACTTGCCAGGAGAAGCCAGAGCCCTCATCAGCTCTTTGCCCACGCTCACGTGCATTATAAACACAGCCGTCATGATTCTCCCTAACCTGAGTACTTTAAGGATGATAACACAGTGTCTGCATGGCTTTCCTCTCCCCTGATATGACTGGAAGTGGCAGGATTTCTCCTGCCCATCATTGGCTGCCCTTGAGTTGTCTTCTAGACATGTTGCTTTTTTTTTCCCTTCCAGGGCTTTATTTTTGTCTTGTCACTCTGTTTGCTTGTTTATTTTCCTCCCCGGTTGGTGCTAGCCATTGAGACAGAACGTCCAAAGCAGCTACAGGGCTTGTTCAAAGGGTGACAGAACTGAATGGATTTTTTTTTTTTTCTATTGGTGAGAGATGCTGCTTTAGCGCAGTCATTCTCTTTATATCAAAGAGGACATGTCCAGTGGATGCTGTGGACTTCACTGTCGCCAAAGACTTGCAAGGGAGTGCAGCGACAGCTACGCACCCACACAGCTGAGCAGAAAGCGGGGCAAGGCGCTGAACTGCCATCTCCTCAGCCCCCCGCTCTCCAGCCCCTCTCCTCCCTGCGATATCGCTGCGCAGCCTCATGAGACTTCGCAAAGCCGGGCTGTGATCCTGGCTGCTGCTGGACTGGGCTTAATGATTAATGACGAAAGCACAGAAGACCTAAATATATACCTGAGGCCAAATTTTCTAGAGAGCTCTGCTCACGTGTAAGTACCGGAAAAGCACTACATCCCAAAGCTACCCTACAGCTGCTTGGATACACAGGCCTCTCTTGGCTGTCTGGCCCACAGAGATGGAAAGAGGGAATCTGATCTGCAGAGGGATTTGTTTCCCAGGGAGAAAGGAATGATTTAGCTCTCTACGTGAAGGTCCCCTCAGGAGCGGTGGAAAGGAACCACGGCGAAGAAGAGCAAGGCTAAAGAGAGAAAGGGCTTTTCTGCTTATGAGCTGCGTAAAAGCATCTCCAGCACATCTCAGCTGTCACTAGACAAAGCAACGTACCACAAGGGTCACAGACTTGGCTGGTATCAACCGTCACAGTTTCACGGACCTCACTGTAGATTTGCTGGTTTACAACAGTCAAAGCCCATCCCGTTCACCCCGCTCATTACAGCATTACACTGAAGACCCCAGAGGAATAGCCCAGAGAGCTCTACGAAGTGTGCACAGGGACCACCAGCAAAATGCAGCCACCACTGGTGCCGAGTGTGGCTGGTATCCAAAAGACACAGTGGCACTGCACAGAAATATGGGGACAAGGGGGAACTTAGAGGTGGCCCAGTGGGGTACCAGGTCTGTCATGCTTCTGAGACACTCCAAAGAGCCCCTGAGCAGCTCCCTTGAACTGATCATGGCCGTGAGATGCCAGTGGCCAAATACTGATCTCTCTGACCTGCTGACTCACTTGAGCTAGCGCACCAGCAGAAGGGACCTGCTCATCTTGCCCATCCAGTCCCTGCTCAGGCGTGGCTGCATTATTTGCTCAATGATTACTGAAATAAAACCATCATTAAAGGCAACTCCTTCCACCTTGCCATGTATGTGGCTCCCCTCTCCACTCCTGGTAGGAAGTTCCCCGATGTTTGAGCAGGCTCCTCCACTTCCACACCGGTTCCTCCCAGGTCAGGGCTGTCTCCAAGGAGCGGCTGCTCTGCCGGATTGTGTCGTGTCCAAGCACGGAGCAGCCTGTCACAGGGCAGCTCTGATGCCTGCATGCTCCAGGTTCATACCTCATGCTGCAATCTGTGAACAGTGCAGCTGATAGGGTGGTGTTGGGAAGGAGGAAACGGGGGAGGAAGGATGGGACTTGTACAGTACCAGAGGCAGTAACTCAAAACTGGCTCCATCTCCCCCGTTTCATTAGAAATGGGGGCAGGAGATGGCAACAAGCTAAGTTAAAAAAAATTACAGTTTTCAAACCTACATTTTCCATATAAACACAGGCTCAAAACAAAACAGAGAGCCATTAGAGCACATCTGTGTTTTCCAGTTCAGAGCTCTTACTGCATTTCTGCTTGGTGCTGTTCAAATACAATATCCCAACTCAGTGATCCTGGAACGGACTTCCAACTTGTCGAAGCCAACAGCAGTAAGTTCAGTGCCATGCTTCGGCATCGGCATGCCTATCTTATCCCTCAGACTGCAGGCTCTTGCAGACTAAATGCACTCTGCACCCTGGGAAATTTCTGGGGAAGCAGCTTTTAGGGTGATATAGCTCCTTGCGTAGGGTCTGTGACAGCAGTCCTGAAGCACATCTCCTAAGGACAGGCACTGGCTTTCATTTGCCTCCTCCAGCCCAGCCACAGGAGCTCTGCTTCTGCTTCATAACAGCGGAGGAACGCCAAAGCAGAGAGCTGCCCCAAAGCAGCCCCACCGCTACCACCTCCCGCGCCCCGGCGGAGTGAGTGACCGGAGGGACAGATAACGTGTGCTGGACTCGCTCCGTGCGCGCCTGGCTGGGAGCGTGTCCGAGCATGACGCACGCAAGGACCCGGCAATGGGAGTGACAGAGGTTATGATACTGCTCGCATGCTGCCAAGCACCCGGGCAGCAGCCAAACACGAAGATTATATGGTAGAAGGAGACACAGCCCTTCTCTCTGCCTTTGAAGTAGTTTTTATTGTATTTTGGGCAGACACTGGAGAAAGGCAAGTCACAGAACTCGCAGAGATTAATTTGCAGGCATTCTGCAGGAAGATTTTCTTTTGAAAAACAGATATTTCACCCTTTCTAAGCAGCGATTCCTTCTCACTTTTATTTCTGTGTGGTACAATAACATCTTGTGACATTCTAGTGGCTGCAGAGAGAGGCAGAGCTCTTCTGCCAACTCATCATGATGTCAAATATGGGGAGTCTGAGAGATTCAGCTCAGGTGTATAAAAGCGTTTATTCTGCCTCTCTGAAGCAACAGAAATGCAAAAGCAGGACACCATGAGATCTTGCAGGGAAAGTCTCTTGGAAGCTCCAGAGAAAGCAAGCTGACATTTAGACTATGTTTAAAATATATTAAACTAACAAGGATTTTTCTAGGGAAGAGGGTAAATTTGGGTCGCAACTACTGTTTGCTCAGAAGAGGGTAGGAAGTCTATCTGCTTACAAGTATGGATTTGTTTTCCCTGTAGCATACGCATACATAGTGCTCTCATAGCCTAATCCTGAAAACATTTTTATTGGAGAGAGCACTTGCTATAGAAATCGTCCTGCAGGACACATAAAAAAAATATTTGGACTATAAAGCTTTTACATGGATATGGAGATCCCAGTGTATATCTGAGAAAGAAAGTGTGAGGAAGAATAATTTCAAGGGCTTGCAACGTAGATATTCCTAAATTAAACCAGCTCACAGAGAGCGCCTAGATTCAGAAACAAAACCCATTATTGTTAATAGAACTGAGCTGATTTTCATGAGGAAAGAAATCATCTGTACTGCTCTTAGAACCAAAACCAAATATTAAAGTATTTTCCATAGAACCAATAGGTATTTAATCCTTCCAACTGGTGGTTTGGACAAAGGCTACAGCAGCATGTCTAGCAGACTCTATGGAGGACTGCAAATGAGTTTCACAGACAACAGTTTGCCCTGCTTCATCCACAATTTCCTGTGCCCACCTTGGAGACTAAATTAGACACACTTGAAACCCTCTCTTTAAAGAGAAGGATTCTTCTCTGAATGGGAGCAGCCATGCAGTGGGGAGCTGGGAAATGCCTGGGATTTCTGGCTTAGCTTTTGATTCCCAAGGCAGCCCAGCTCTTCCTAAAGGCAACATGTCAGCACATTGGGTGTATGTCTTCCCCATTTTCCTGTTTCATCTCCCATCTCATGACAAATGAGAATATCTGAGACCTCCACTATATATGCTGCCAGCATCCTTTCCTAGACGGGGAAAAATAACCCTGGACTATTCCATCCTTTGAGGGAACAAAAGAACATTTGTGTCTTGCTGGTTGCTTTAAACTCAGCAAAACCTCACTGCACAGCACCCTATTCGATTCCCCAAGGTCTGTTCACGTCTATTCAAACTAGAGGGGTGCACTAGCAACAGGAATATGCCAAACGTTTGCTAAATATAACTGGTGTTTTGTGCCAAGGCTTCAAGGAGGAGGATGCTCCTGCAGATAAAGCTCAGAACTTAGGCTCAGCAAAGGAGCGTTCTCCTGCCACTCATCATTGGTGCAAGTGCCAGTCAGCTGCAGCTCTCCAAAGGCATTTAGGCATGTAGTCCCCTTTACTGGGTTACAAGAAGAAATGGCTTGACATGACATAGTGGTGAAAATTAGCAGTACAGCGTAAATCAGGTGCACGTTTGCTGAGGTCAGTGTAATTTCCCGAATGTGAAACTAGTACGTGGTAAGAACCAAGACATCTGATTTCAGAGGCCTGGCCAGGCTGTTGTGGATCCTGGCTATGCCCCCTGGACACTTCTGTTCGGGGTACTCGTCGGTACTGGGAGAGCAATGAAGCGAACCTGAAAAATAGCCTGCCAACCAGCTGTGAACCTGCCTCAGGCTTCACCACAGTGCTGCAGATGAACGGAGGGCTGGGTACCTCGCTTGTTTTCCATCTCCACTTTGCAATTTAGGCCCAGAATGAACACAAACCTATACCCATCTCTTTCAGCCACACGTCCTGGGAGCAGGACAACTGCATTCAGTGAACTCAGCACCTTTCTGCCTCTGACTCTCCCTAGCAGCTCTGCCTCAAACCTTCACCCGTCTCACGCAGAACCTAAACGAACACTTTCCTATCTCCAGCCCAGATGTTTTCTCACTTGCAATACTTTCCACCAGAAGTACCAGGCTATAAAACAGGCCCGGAGAGGGAAGGTGCATGCTGTTTTCTTTAGAGGAATCCTGACACACTCTGAATAGCCCTTTCTTCTCTTTTGGTACATCCATCCTTTGGGGCTGAGGACACTTCCTGGCTTGAATTTTAAGTTCTTTGCCAGCACAGTTACTATCACTGTTGGCTGCAAAAGTCTGAATCCAACTTTTATTAGCCCACTCCTTAGCAATGAACCCAGTCACCCCAGCTGAGATCTGGAAACACTCCCCATCATCTGACGCATGTTCTAGCTAGCAGGGGTCGGCACATCTGCCTCCATCTCACATACTTGCACATGGCTTCTTGCCCAGACTGGGATCCCAGGTATCAGCCGCAGCAAGCTGGCCTGATCCGTGCTCCACCAGGCTGCTCTCTGTGCTGCTCGAGGCTCCAGAAGGGGAGAGAAGTTGCAATATGACGCTGCAGCTGGGACCGTGCTGCCAAGCAATATCCTGCCTCGTCCAGGGGCTGCCACGTTGTGCTGACCAGCACAACACGGTCAGGTTTAACAGTGCAGGCGGGATGGACCCAGTCTGCATTTCAGCTGGATCCTCAAGTCCTGCTGGCACCTCCTTTTTGGAAGAGCCAGGAACATACGAGGTACCCTGACCACCAGAGGAGAGCTGCTCATCAGGGTAGTGCAGGAGGAGAGACAGCAACATCCCACTTCTCTTAGTGGCCCCCGCAAGAGCTGCCTCCCCCAGCTCTCCCGTCAGTACGAGTGGCCGAAGGCTCCCCAGCAGCATCCCAGCCACACAGCCCACAAACTCCACAAAGCACCACCAGCAACAGACCCTCCTCCCCCAGCCGGTAACTGGAGTCACTATTTGCTGCGGGGAGCAATCCTGGGCTATTAGGGTTTAACAGCTTGGCTGATTCACTTTTAACAAAGCTTTTGACCCAACGTCGCAGGACGACTGGGGCTGGTCTGGCATTCCCAAGGGCACTTCAGAAAGGAAGGGGCAATGAAATGCGGAGCCATGCTAAGAGACTGTGGCTCTCTCAGCACAGAGCTCTCCCAGCAAACAGCCTTCCAGGTGCAGCAACACCGACAGGCAGCGTGGAGATGCTTCCAGCCCCTGCACTGGCTTCTTCAATGCTCTGGGGTCTTCCTCCCAGAACTGCTGTACTGGTGCACATCCTGAGCAATTTTCGCTGCTTCTGTGGTGGTACCTGGGTCAAACCGCTTTTGCTACATGTCAGGCACATCCACAGAGCACCCACCGGAGTGCGATCCTGACCATGGCGGGCACGGCGTACGTTAGGGGCAAGGGACTTTGCATCCTCACCCACTGGAAAGAAAGCTGACCCATCAGCGACCGACCGCCACGAGTACGGATCTGAATTTGGATTCATTTCTGTCCCAGGTGAGGAATACAGTGGCGTAATAACTAACAGAAAGATGGCCAATATTGTCTTTAAGAGCTAGCCTCCCTATGCGCATTTTCAGTGTTAAACCGAGCCAAGCTGATGTGGACCTCACAGAGGGAATAAGCATCTGTGTGGCTGCATTGTCATCTCTTCGCAGAATGACTTTCTTCACTACAAGGGGAGATGTGTTCAGCAGCCTGGGGCCCATCAGGGGCATTGTGCTGCTTACAGACTTTAAAATAAATAAGTCTTGATCCCTCAGCTATAACCCTCAGCAGCATCAGTGTCAACCTCTGTCTGTCCAGGCCTGGGTGAACACATCCTCCAGTCCCACTCCGTCCCAGGCCTGTTCGCAGCATTTGAACTTTACTGACATTGTCAAGACACAGAGTCCACAAGGCAGCAGCTTTGTTAAATGACTTTCTGAAGGGACTGTGACCCAATGTGGGAGGGTGAGGGCAGCCATTTGGAGCGCAAACAAGAGCAGAAGAGAGAAAAATGCAGTTTATGACGGGCACAAATGTTAAAGCCTGCGAGAAACACAGAGAACATTAATCCATTAAGGACCAAATGGGTACCATAAACCAGGAATTTTCATTTTATTCCTATTGCTTTGATTATAACGCCATATTACCGAGCATTTACCCAGCTTGCAAAGGAAAAACTAAACCTTAGCCTTCTCCACAGGCTTTGTAAATCAGACTTCACTAAGAAAGTCGTTTCTTATGACAGTAGCTTCCTCACTGTACAAATTTCCATCCCTTTTCCATCACAAAATCTCCCCTCATCCATCCCTTAAAGAGTATGTCTAGCTGTTGCGTCTGCACTTTTAGGCAGCAATTCCAGAGACTAAAGAAAGACTAAACCACGCAATTCCCACATGTTGCATGCTAGCCATTTCCTCCCTCTACATTTATAGCATGTACTATTCTTGATTAGCAGAAGGGATGTTGGAAGTAGCTTGGGTAATTAGCTAGTAAGAGAGAAGGATTCATTCCTGAACTTTGAAGCGGCAGAGCGTGCTAAATGTCAGGATGTGATGTTGTATTGGCGTCACTTCCTCTCTTTCAGTCTCACCTTACAACCTTCCTTTTTTCTTTAGCCGACAATTAAATCATTCTGCAGAGAGCTGGTGACATGGTATATTACCCAGATCCTGTTTAAAAATGAAACTCCCTGGACTTCCGGGCTATGATGTGAAAATGAATCCATTACACTACAGTTTCATCTTGGAGGTAAATGCCTTTTGCAAGATTTTAATCTTCCGTTTTGCTTTATGTTATTTTCCTGCTCAGATGCCACCAGCTAAATAAGAGCTATTTTCTTTCAAATGCAAGGAATGGCAATAAACTTGGCAGGAAAACCACTCCTAAGCAAATGGTAAGCCCGTTACATGCAAAAGAGAGGGTTCTTCGCTGCCATGGGTGGGTGTATCGCTGGTTGCCTGACCTCCATAGATCCAAGCTTAGGAGTGGGATCAGACCACTTTAAAAAGGGATTTAAAAAAATCCAGCCAAATCAAAATGGACTCATAGATATAATGAATAAAGACTTTTCAGTAAGGTCTTCCAAGGATAAGAACTAGCTTTCCCCAGGAGAAGCTGGTAGCTTTCAAATTAAGGCATTAAATCTCAAGCTAAACTCCACTCTGGAATATATTAATGAAAAATGAGACCAAAAAAGCCCTTTCCCCCCACCCAAACTAAGGGGATTGCACCTGTTTATTTTTGACCAGTTTTAAAACCATACGGTTACCCTGATACAAAGCCATTTACCTGCATCTTAGACAAGCACAGACACCTGCAAGGAATAGGGTAGAGCAACTTCCTGCGAGATGAGCTAAGCTCTGTTCATTTGCTGTATGCATTGCTGCAAGTTGTTAACGTGGCTCAGTTCAGCAGCTATGAGCTGCTCTGCTCTGTCTGCTCATACCCTCTGGTAGGGAAAGCAAAATGGTGGGAGACGTGTAAAATAAACTGATTTGCAAGTGCCTGAAATGCAGCAGGAAAGACCTGCTCTGGGATCTAGAAGGTAGGAGATCTCCTATAGCCCAGCTCCTGCTCAAGCAGACGTTAGAACAGATCTAGTTTCCCGAAGAGCAGCCTCTGGTATAGGTATGTCACACTGCACTGACAAAAGTTTCAGTCCTGACTTTCAGGAATTCCCTCTCAGTTTATGCTCCAACTGCTGTAACTTTTTGGAGGTAAGAGGTACAGGGGACACTAGATTCTTTGCGCTCTCAGATCTGATGGACTTGATGCATGCAGACTACCAAAGTGCCGGGCAATAACTTCCTCTCGCCATGCAGCTGTAGACAAACTCACACCCCAGCTTATCTCCAGTCCCCCCTTAACACCAGTTTCATGTCCACAGCAGAATATAGGATGGTTTTGAAAGCAGAAGATGACTAGGGGTGGAAAGCAATTAAGAACTCACTGATCTTTTAATATTGTAGACAGCACCCTGTCTCATAGTCACATCTGGAAAAAATTCTCAAGAAACAAACAGTAACCACGTTATATTGTGAGCATTACGTAGAGTTTGGCAAATAAGTTGCAGTGAATGGTTGAAGAGACTTTTCATTTTTTTCCTGCTTGTGGAAGGTTTTCTTCAGTAGATTATTTTTAAAGAAGTATTTCTTCCCCAGTTTTGCCAGCTCCTGTTTGTTCACAGCCCAGTGCCCATGTGTTTTTGACAGTGACCTGTTCGACTGGCTGCAACTGGCACGACTGTTCACCCGGTTCACTTCCAGCCCTCTGACTACTGCCTGCACGACGTTAGCATGGCAGTCTCTTTCGGATGACATTTATGGGTCTGAATTTCAGATTCATTTATAAATTATCTGCACCCATGGCTCTCCCTTGGGTGAATGTTCCTGGAGGAAGAATGCAACAGGCCACTGGATTACATGTCCACATGCAGACACCGTGTGCTTGTGGGTTCACGGTTCGTCACAACCAAGGCTGAGCAGAGCTTGCAGGTGGGGCGTTCATAGGAAAACAGGTTTCAGAGTTACACAGTTCACGTTTTTGTCAGGGAGGTAAACCAATGCAAAACAATCCGGTTTGACACGCAAGTCACCTGGAAAAATTAGAGTTTGGGTGCGGGAGTGAATATCCCCTCAGGTTCCTCGTCCTTGTCAGACCCATTTAATGCTGACTACTGTAACGGACACGGTCCAGGGCCAGGCGGACCCTCAGCCTGATCCAGCTTAACTGTTCAAATACCGGAGAACATGTCTCCCACTCCTGCCCCGTGCTCGTGCTGCTCCAATGTTCACCTCCATTCAGCTTCCAATCAAGTGGAAAGCAAACACCTCTGGGACATGGAGAGCCTTTTCTTTCTGCCTTTATTTCTTTTCTCTCTCTCTGTCTCGGTCTTCCTTTTGCCAGACTCTAGTGATCAACGGCCGAGATTCGAAAAACAACCACCACACCCCAAACAAGCAGGGGAGCGGGCTGGGCAAGTTGACTTGGCCAAGGGATGAAGAGCCGGCGCCAAAGGGGGGACGGATGGCGCGGTTGCGCGGGGCAGCGTGGTTGCCTATTGTGGGGCTGCCCGGGGTCAGGCCGGACCATATGTCACCATTCCTGCGCGCGGGGCGGCGGGGTCTCCATGGAGCCCCATCAGCTGGGCCCTTTGTCCCTGCGTCCCCCCACATATATTCATGGCCTCGCAATGCCGCGCCGGAGACAGAAACAAATTGATACATACAAGCGCCCACCCTGTCGGGCTCACATGACACAGTCGAAGCAGACAATAAAAGGACATTTCAGACTGTTTAAAATCTTGAGAAAGGGCCGGTTTCCATGGCGATGGGATGGGAGGCCTGTTGCGGCCCATTAAACTCCAATCACATGTAAATGTCTCCCCAGGCCTTGCTCCGTATTCATCGAGGCCTCCAAGCAAGGGGGGACCGCCGGAGCTGCAGAATAGCCCCTACAATAACCAGTTTGTTTATCAATTCAGGTGCCGTTTAATTGGCTCCATTCAGCCCCCTCTTTGTTTAAAGTAATAACCTTTACAAAGCCCCACTGATTTATAATTTCCAGCACTCTATTAGATAGGCTTCTTTAAATCCTTCATGCCACCTCATCTCTGGGAAGGAATAAATCAAGCCGAGATCCTTCGTGTTGGTACCCGCTCGTGGAAAGGCCTGTGATCCTGGGAGAGCCTCCTGGCAGCCATTCTGCAGCGCAGCTCCATCCAGGCATGTCGGGGCTGTGTTTGCAGAAGGTGGTATGATGGCTCTGACCTCACTTTAAACTTTTGCTCCTCTGCAGCATGGAGGAGTGCTGTGGTTTGTTTAAACACAGCTTCCCTGGAGGTTTGCAAAGGGCCAAGGAGTCAGAGAGAAAACATCTTGAGCCCAAGCTGATGGGCAGCATGGAAAAAACTTACTTTAGCAGTAATGATCTCTGTGGAGGATGAGGAGGGTGGTTCGTTTCTTCAGAATACCTCCCCAGACAAAGCTCCCAGCCAGAAGAACCTCTGGGAAGAATTAATTGGACCCTTGGGACAGACAGGAGAAGATAAAGCCAAGTCCTGTGAAGACATGGTGACTCAACTAATCATTACTAGATTTACTCTGTCATGATCTGCTAAGGAACGGAACTCGTGTGGCAAAGAGCACACGGGCCATCCAGCCATGAAAGCAGGCCACAACTGCTGGCCAGAACTCTCGTCTCCTGCAGTCTGCTGCCCAGATGCACAAAGCTGGGGAAAGGGACATTATCCCAATACTGGTTACTGTCACTGAGTTAAAATTCCTCTTACGGGGGACAGCTTGCACCCACCTGGTTTTTGATTCTTGATTGGAACAATTGTCTATTAATAAAGGTGAAAGATGAGCCCTTGGTGAAAGTCTGGTGCCTGTGCACCCTGCACCTCCTATTCAATGGATCCCGCTGGAAGAGCTCCCTCAGAAAAGGGGCTGACAATGTCTTGTGAAGGCAGCTTTTGCCAACTTGTCTGAAAAAGCAGTGCAAAACACACAGGACACGCACTTTTCAGGTCTTCTTCAGAATGCTCTTCATCCTTGCTATGCATGAAGGAAGCACAGAGTCCGCCCCGCCAGGAGCGGGACCTGTTGTGGGAAGCCTGGCTATGGCAGTTGACAAAACACACAGGAAGCTGAATAAAGGGTCGGTTGAATGAAGATGCCACAGCGTTATTGACAGAGCGTATGATTAGACTTACTTGTTGCCTCTGTTGGCTCCTCCTTCCTTGGGGACTTGTGCGTGCTGCAAATGCTGTGTTCTGTTTCTGAGTGGCGAACATGAGGGGAGGGAAACGCTAATGAAGTTGTCAAGCTCAGTTCTGCTCACCCCACCTTAGAGCACGACATTGCTTCATTTCCTTGTATGCAGAATAGGCTACAGCTTGCAGTGGTTCCACCTCGCAGTACCGGGCGTCCTTCTCACATCCTAGTCTCTGAAGTTAAGCGATTGCACAATAAGCTCAGCTTTCAACAAGTAAATCGCTACTTCATCTGGCCACAGAGAAAAGCTAAAAACACTGTGCCTTTAGCACAGAAATGAGGTAAACAATTCACATCATATATGCCTTTTGGTAGTGGTTGGGTTTTGTTTGGTTCTTTAACCAGTCATCACTACTTGGAGCTTGATTAAGGAGCTTGAACATCTGAGTAATTAAAAAAGTTCCCCTTTGCTTTTTACTTGCATAGTGGGTAGCAAGAAAAGCATACTGCTGATGTACACGAGCATGCTTGAGAGGAGATTCGGATCCCATGCTTTGACCAGGGGATCCACTTTGGTGCGGGAGAGGAGGGAAAGGGAAGCAGAAGAGAAGGTCAGGGGTTAAATGGCAGGATTGGAAAGTTTTTTGCAAGTGAAAAGTGGGTTTTGCAAACCGGAGAGTAATCCCAATGGTTTGCAAAGCTTTCAAACTTGCCCCCCAGCCCATGGAAAGCTGCCCCTCACTGTTGTTTAGTCACAGGGCGAGAAGGAGCAAATCCATGAATACATTATCATCTAGACAATGAGCTCACATCCCAATCTTTATTTTTCAAATGAGACTTAAAAAACCCCAACCTGACACAAACGTGAAAGCCCCCTGATTTTTCTCCACTCTTTTCTAGGCTCCATCATGCAGAGAAGTTTTTCAGAATATGCCCACTCCGCACGCACGCATCTCCTCACTGATAGCGAGACACGGTCTAATTAAGAAGAAATCTACACAAACCCCTGACAAAGTCTGAGTGGCAGGTTATTATTGTAGCAAAGTGCAACCTCTGCCATTTTGTCAAGAAAGCCCATCAAATTAGAGAGAAATAAGATGTCCATCTGTTTCATGAATGGCAGCGCTGCAAAAAAATCAGATTCCCACAAGTTCCTTAAGTCCCAATTATTCCCAGATTATCTTTTGAGATCTGGAGATCTCAGTTGAATAAACCTGTGGCCTTGTTACTGACAGCCTGGTGCATCTCTAAGGAGGGCAGTGCGGAATCCAGCCCCTGGGTTAAGGTGTCAATCCCTCGGGTGACCCCAGGGGCGAGGGATGCTGCGTTATAGACTGACAGCAGATAAACAGTCTCCGCGCACCCTCGCCTTTGGCGCTGCAGCCGGGTAAACAGAGAGGACAGTCGCCTTAGAAAGTTAAAGAATAACGAGGGAGGAGGAGGGGTGGGGAGAAACACGGGGCTTCATCCTAGCTTTGGGGACTTCAAACCAAGAGCGAGGTAAATAATATCAGAACGGAAAAAGGCAAAAGTCATCACGCTGGTTACAGAGGTGGCTTTTCAGCTGTGTCAGCAATCAACGCTTCCTTTCACACAAGGAGACGACCCTCATAAAGGCCTTTCATAGATGCCATGAGGGCTGTACTTTTTTAAGACACTCTGCAATCATTTTCGTGAATGCCCCGAGCTTTGTTGCCTTCCCTGTTCCAGCTGGCCAAAAAGCTGCTGGGGACAGATTTACACCACAGCACTGCAGATCTGTGCGACTGAAACAAGATTGTCCTGCTCTCTTTCCACCGATCGCTAGACTGCTTTTCTTACGCCACTTCTCTCTCATTTTCCCAACAAGGCTATGGTTATTGCCCCCCTCGCTTTTTGAAAATACAGTTGACTTCAGCTGCAGGGTTTTGCTGTGAAACATGCTTTACTTTTCAACTCTCTCAAATGCATTTGGTTTAAATAGGAGAATGAGACTGGCATATAGAGTAAGAGTTCCACCTCTAACGCACACCTTGTTCCCCTCCCTGCTGCTTCACCCACAGAGCCTGATCCTTATTTTGTTTGCACCAAATAGAGAGCATGTTCTCTTGAAAGTGAAGCAGGCACAACAGTGCACATAAAGGCAAGCTCTTGTCCCACACGATTAAACTCTATCATCTTCTTTCCATCATGGGGCCACAAAAGGAGATAAGAGACTTTGGCAGCCACCACTCATGTGCATTAGTAGATCCATTGCCTGGGGGATCCAGGGTCATGGGAGACAACCGTGCCCCCGTGGCTGTGTCCACATATCCTCACTGTAAACGGGGCAAAAAGAATCTGCAGTTCTTCCCCCTCTCCACTTCCAAGCTGCCCAGATAGCATGGATGTACATGGAAAAACTTCCCCCCCACCGCCTTTCCAAGGCTTTGATTGGAAATCCTTTTGTCTTTCAGCTCCAGGAAACTCCCCATCTTGAAGGTAGTGCTTGGCAGATGAGGGGGAACTTCACAGCAGAGATTGCAGGCTGAGCCCCAGAGAGAGGACAGGCAAGCAGGGGGTGGGCGGGAGAAACTCATCGCTTTATTAAATTGTTCTAGCAATCAAGGCTTTCCAGAACATTGCTGGGAGCATACATTTCCACTTCAAACGCTACACAGAATCATCCTTATTACTGAAACCGGCGTCCCAGCTCCCCAAAATGAAAACTTCTCCAACCTCTCTCCAAATGTTCTGTTCAAGTTTAAAAAAACCCAAACCAAACCAAAAAAAAATAGAGGGGAATGAAGGAAGCCCCAAAAGCTTAATCATGGTGCGTTCCCTGCCTGGAAGTGTTCTGTGTCAGGTTACTGTGACTCAAGAGCAAAGCACTGAAGCTCTCGAGCTGATGAAACAGGGAGCTTTGACTACAGCGGAGCTGAGTAAATGCCCAGATTTCAGTCCAACTAGATTCCCAAAAGCCAGTTCCAGCTTTCAGCCTGAAGCCTAGGCACATAGCAGCCAAGGACCCAGACCTTCTTCCTTTTACTACTGTCCCAGACAGTTTTCCAATGGTAACACAATACCTTTTTGCCAAAAAATAAGCAAGCAAATGACAAGGCAGTCAGTGGCACTGTGATGAAAACCACACAGGGTAGAGCTTTTCCAGTGAGAAAAGAGTCACCCCAAAACAGAAACACAGAAAGAGAAACACAAACACAGCCTCACGGAAACGGGTATTGGTAACAGCACCAACTCCTGATGCACAGAAGTTTGGAAGGAAACTTTTCAGCCAGACTGAGGCATTTGAAGGAGCTCTTCGCCTAGCTGCGGTAAGGCTTCATGAGCATGTGTTGGGACGCAGGAGGAACGGAAGGACCGCAGACCAAGTTTTGCTGCCATGCGTTGGCCTGGGTGAAGCCTCCCACTGATTTCGGTGGCTGGAGGGTCAGGTTTCCAGAGGCGGCTGGCTCTGGCCGCTCGGGAAGGTGCCTGGCAGTCAGGAATTAAGGCAAAAATAGAGGGAAATGGCGCAAAACGTGTTTGGTTTGTGAACTGCTCCGAAAAGCAAACCGGAATGCAAACAAACACAAATACCTAGGGGAAAAGCAGCTCAAGAGAGGCCGGGGGACTGAAGGCAGGCATTAATATTCCAGGGAGAGGTTGCCCTCCATAACCACTGGCCTTCCCTGGAATTTACTCCCCCTTGCTGCATCCTGCAGCAAAGCAGAGCTGTGGGACTGTCCCAGTCAGGTCCCTTCCATATATCCCTGATGGGAAAGACTCAGGGGGTCTCTGGTGCCAGCCACACCTCTCTTCTTCAAAGGCATTAATAGCGCAAAGAGGAAAGAAAAAAGAAAACAACTTTTTATTGATGACCCAGATTGTCTTTTAATGTTCCTGGGGAGGGCAAAAATAAACAACAATCTGCTATATTGAAGCCGGGACACCTACCAGGTCAAACTATGCCTGCATTAAATTGTGTGATGGGACAATTTCCATACAAATGCTGAAAAGAGGCAGTTGCAAAAGAGAAAAGCCAAAAAAGAGGAAGGAAAAAAAAAAGCCCTCCACAAGCCACAGACACAAAACTGAAACTCTTGATTTCATTGTGCACTTGTGACAAGAGCAAACCCAAAATCAAAGAGTTTCATGGTCATTTTTCTATCAGAAAGTGATGTCGAGTGAATAACTTATTTACATGCCAATGTGTAGCACTGAAATGGCCCAGGATGGGAAAAAAACAGGCCCTCTGTTATCAACAATGATAGCAGCGGATCCTGGGAGCCACCCTGGGAGGAGGACCTTAACGAGGCAATGGCTGCAGCGGGAGAATGGCAATGAGTTTTTAATTGGTGACACATTATATTTATCAAACTGACAGCAGAGGGGAGAGCGGCAACCTCCTCGTTGTGTGTTTTCCTTACACGACTTCCTTTGAACCCATTCACGTGTGAAAAGAATTTAAAGGTTATGGGGGGAAAGGAGGAGGGGGAAGGGAGGGAAGAAACCCTTGTAATAATCCAGCGTCATCCTGAATGATAACACTGAATTATTCAGTAGGGTCCTTAAAAGGGTGGCTAAATCAAGGCTGAAACAAAGCCGGAGTGATGCCTTTGTGCCGGCTCCTACCACTCGGGGCCTATATAAAACCAGGCAAGAGGAGGAAAAAAGTCCTTTCAGAGTCATTTAGCGAACCAGAATGGACTCTGTTGCATGGCATGGCAGAGTTATTAAGAAGTGTTTAATATTTGTAACCAGATCCTTTTGTTAGCTCAAGGATGCCTGGGAGAGCCCTAGGAGCAGATCAGAGCCCTCATAACCTAGGAAAAGGGTCATTTTACAGACTTGGTCAAGGTTAGGAGAGGCAGGATTTGACTTTTTTCTTTCCCTTCTCCATCTCCTCTTTCTGAAGCATTTACATCCTGTGGCCAAGTCTGTCTCCGAAGGAGTCAGGGCCCATCATCGTAATTGTTGGCATGCAGGATCGCTTTTGGATGCGGTTTCCCTGGTTTTGCTCTGGGCTGGCGTGAGTGAGCAACGCGGTAATGTCTAAGAGGACGCATGTTGGCCAAATGCTGCTTTCCCAAAGCTTTCTTCCCAGATGAGGGATAACACTTTGATTTTTTTTTTTTTTCCCCTGACCCAACTGGGCTCAAGCTTATTTGGGTTGCAAAGGAGTGGCATGGTGTTTTCCTCAGAGCTGTTATGTAGCAGAGGGAAGGCAGGGAGGCTGGCACCGATTCACATATGTATTGCCATAGCTCCTTAGCACATCTTAGGATCTCTGGGGAGACCTTATTGCAGCCTTCCAGTACTTAAAGGGGGCTTATAAGAAAGATGGGGACAGACTTTCTAGTAGGGTCTGTTGGGATAGTTTAAAGCCATTATCCCTTGTCCTAAAAGAGGGCAGATTTCAACTAGGTATAAAGAAGAAATTTTTGACAATGAGGGTGGTGAAACCCTGGCCCAGGTTACCCAGAGAAGTGGTAGATGCCCCATCCCTGACAACATCCCAGGTCAGGTTGGACGGGGCTCTGAGCAACATGGTCTAGTTGAAGATGAACCTGCTCACTGCAAGGGGTTGGGCCAGATGACCTTGAAAGGTCCCTTCCAACCCCAAACTATTCTATGATTCTAAGATCTGTCAGAGACAGGTGGAGGTTGAAGGGCTGCCGGCTGGAAGAGCTGCTCCAGAAAGGGAGCCGCAGAAGCGGTCCCTCACCAGAGCCAGCGCCACCGCTTGGCAGTGCTGTTCTCCGCGGGGCACCAGGGCAGGCGGCGCGGTGCCGGCCAGCCGGTGGGCTGCAGAGCCCGGCGCGCAGCGTCTCTGCCGGCCGCACAGCCTGCGCTCGCCCCAGGCCCCGTGCCACCGCACACCCCCAGCCCTCCCAGCCCCACCAGCTATGGTATTTCGGTCCGGGCCTCTCTAAGTAAACAGGTTTAAAAAAATACTGTACCTGCCTCGAGTGCTAACCAACAAGCGAGAGACTCTCTTTCTTTCTTGCCTTTGTAGTCTTCCACACTGGACAGCAGCACGAGTAGCTTCTCCCACTACTAAAGCCACCCCTTCTCCTCCTAAGCCTTTCCTTTAATCATTTGTTGACCCAGAGTTTTAGCGTCTGCATTTGCTTTTTTAAGCCCAGATCAGGTAAAAGAGAAAGAAAGGGACAAGAAGAATCTAATGAAATATTTAAGATTTTTCAAGGGAAAGTCTTGGAAGTGCTGACAAAGGTTTTGTTTGTTCCCGTCTTTTGTGAGACTTATTGGAGATGAGCCTGGAAGCAGGTTGCAAAAAGAGCCAGGGTCACTCCATATTGACGGGAACTGTGTTGGCATTGGTCACAGCTGTGCTGCCTTGACTCCCAGCTGGGCCACCAGCCCCCCAGCCTTTGTCCCGCATTGTGAGCGGGACACGGCGCCAATTTTATACAAAGTTGATTGCACGGCCGCTTTCTTCCTCCCCCACCTCGCACACGTACACACACACACACACACTCACTCCCGTCTCGGATTAAAAAAAAGGGGTGGAGTGACAATGTGATGAATTCCTTCACTGCTGGGCCGCATAATAAACTGAAACACTGCTGCCCTAGCTTTAAGAAAAAAAAAATTGTATCCCACTGCTTTCCTCCTTGGAACCTGATTTTTTCCCACTAACTGCTCCCTGATTTATGGAGCCTCTCTTGTGTAGAGCATATGTGGCTCCGGGCACTTGGCATTCGCTGACATTTCGCTTAAGCAACTGTGAAAGGGCAAATTTTCCTTGAAACTGAGCTGCAGAAGAAACACACGTAGCTATTTCCCCTCCCTTCTCCCACTGCACTCCCCTGGACGCAGCAGCGATGGCAGGGACCTCGAGCATCGCTCCCGTGAGCAGATGGGGCGAGGAGGGTGCCCAGCTCACCGCACAGCATCAGTTCCGCGGGTCCCCATCCCGCGCCGCAGCAGCGAAGCGCAGTCCTCGGCTGCCCTTTCTGCCAAGGATATCTGTGCACTGCAGTCCTTGCTGCAGCTCGGCTGCCTGTCAGCCCTCAGGGGCACTTCTCTGCGCCGAGCCACCAGAGGGAAAGGAGCTCCTCCAGGGCCACGGGGCTCAGCAGCGGCAGAGCAGAATTCTGGGTCTCCCCTCCCCTCACAAGACTAGGGAGGCCGGTTTCCAGGGGAGGATGGTGCAGCTGGGAAGGGAGCACCCACCGAAACTCAGGCTATTTTCTCTTTTTCCTCATAATAAATGGATGGCCATGGCTTCTGGCCTGTGTTTTCCTGCCCTCCTCTCTAGCAGGGTCCCCTGCTGCCTTGACCCCTTTATACTGTGTCGCATTCCACCTTGGAAGAGAAACTAAACAGAAGTGTTATTGAACAAGTCAGTCTGACAGCGGTAAACCTCACATGCGTGCTTTCAAAGCATCACGGTAAATAAGCCGAGTGGCAGCTCCTGACCAAAGGCAATCGAGAGCCTCCAGTCAAAAATGGAGAGTCTGGCCTTTTACTCATCCTGCATCTGGCACTCTGCACCGTACTTTACACCAGGAACTTCTTGCAACAGCAGGTGATGGAGGATCATTGCAGAGACGGGGACGCCGCGGCACGGAGACTCCTTTCACTGTATCTGCCAAAGCTCTCTGTTCCGAATTGACTTTGGGAGCAAGGTGAGAATTCCTGAGCACCTATATTTACTTGGTGGCCATATACCTAAGCAAAGCCTTCATCCAAACACAGCCCAAGGCCTGTCTCAGCTGCAGCTCTGGATATTCAAAAGCACTGAACCACAATGGCTGGGCTCTGCAAACACCCTCCTCAAAACTTCTACAGCTCAGCCAGCTTGCCAAAGAGAAGGGACGGCTCCTTTCCTCCTTTTTGACAGCCACACAGACATCGGGTCTCAAATCCTACATGGAAATATCACTCCATGGCATCTAGCAGGTTCTGGCAAAAACCGTCTTGACATTGCAGCAGGTACAGCTTCAAGCACGCACTCAGTTTTTAAAGAAATTGGTTTGAAATTTCCTAGGACATATTCAGCCTGTTTGCTATTACACCTCCAACACATTTAAATCAGTCATTACTGCTCATTCGTTGAAAATCCTGAGCTCTCATGGTAGGCAGATTCACATTTTACTACAGTTCATGCTCTATTTTGTGTAAAGACACGGTTTCCGCAGTCATGTGAGCGTGTGAGAATCTCAGTTTTCCTTTAAAAAGTGATCAAAATATAGCCCTTGTGGCTACAGAGGAAAGCTTGAAAATGTAATTTGAGGAAACACCAGAGGCTTAAAAACTGCAAGGCTATCTGAACCCCACATTTCTTTCTTCTAAGTCTCACGACTTGAAATTTCATTTCCCACTCTTCATGTACATATGAGGCTGACTCGTGATTTTCTGAATGTCTGGGGACATCAGTGTCATCTTCTTTAAGTGCCTTGAGGGCCAACACACAGAACGGTAGGAGAATCCCTGTGAGAGCACTGCAAAACACAGCGGGTTCGCCTTTACTGAATTTGCTCCTGTGCTGTTTTCACACTAGTTTTAAACGAATCAAGCATGGGATTTCCCACAACTGTGTTTGGGACGGATGCTTTCGAATATACAGTATCCAAAAGATACCTTCCACTACATTCCGGTCATCTTGTTCACAGTTTGAAGCATAAAATTCAACCATATGTAATAAAATGCAATAGTTAATGAAGACAAGAAAAGTGCAAAGGTCAAAGAGAATAAAAAGAAACCAAAGGAAAGAACCCCCAAACCATTACTGGCAAGAACAAAGCAGAGATACCCTAGAAACATACGTCATCATAAAAATGGTCCAGCTCAGCCTATAGTACTTTTCTGTAACCTTCATGTACAGTGCCTGTCAGGTTCACTGACTCTTTTTCCTTCTCTGGGAGCTATTTGTAACTGGAAGATCTCAAAGTTCTTTCTAAATGCGGGTATATCATAATTCATCCCCATTTGGCAATGAGCTAAAATTGTGTCAGCTACAGCAGGATTGCCGATTTATTAGAAGTTCGGAGAAGCACTCTTAGCTGGGAACAGACAGGTTGCATCTGTGTCACATACTGCCTCAAAAGTAGGCAATATTAAATGCATGAAAAGGCTATTTTTAAAAATGGCATTAGCCAGTTGTAAAAATCGCTTGGAAATATTTAGCAATCACGGGAGAGAGGAAGAAGTCTGAAGGAAACTAAACACTGCTCACAAACACCAGCTCTCACCTGCTAACAGCTGTGGATCGGTCTGGAAAATGCAACGGCGTCCCTGCGTGCCGTTTAAGCAGAAAAGGCGTGCCATTGTTAAACCATCGGCTAACGACCGAGCAAAATGCAGGAAGTCTGATCCGTATTATTACCTGTCGTACCTGCTTATTATGACAGACTGTCCCAAGGACTCAGCTGCACTGCACAGAGAAAATTAATGTACCCTGAGAATATTTTAAGATCTGGGCTCAGGGAAAAAAAAAAAAAAAAAGCGCATGCTCTTTCTGATCCTTTTTCCATCGTGAATCCTGTGACACTACTCCTTTCTAATCACGTTATCCCTGAGGCTGGTCCAAACATCCATCATTCCCGTTAATATATGAGCATGACATGGTTCAAAATAGGAAAAGGCACGTGCGTTGGACGGGTCCCTTCCACAGGCTCTTTCCCCACCGACAGACTCACGAGCAAAGCATGTGAGCGTTTTTCAGGACATCTTGAAGACCCTAAGAGGGCCTCGGAAGGGACACCACCTCCTCTTCCTCACAGCGCTGGAGTCCAGTGCGGCCAGCACCATTCAAAGCAAATGGTTTGGAGGGACTAGCAGTAAGGATGCTGTCTGGGACGCGAATTCTTTATTAACATGGTTCCCCACTGGTGGAGAAAGGCCTGGACTCCACCACATGCTGCAAACTTCGCAGCCAATTTGTCGGGGAAGGACCCAGACCCCGCTCCACGCTCTCCTCACCCCTCCCGCAGCCGGTGCTTGTTACATGGGGGATGCGCAAGAACCTCTGCCGTTCGCGCCACCCTCCCCCAAAAAGCTGCCCTCTGACCAAAAAAAAAAAAAAACCCACACCAAAAAAAAGAGAGAAAGGAATTTCATAGAAATGGCATCAGCTAAATATTCCTTTTGTAAGCGGACAATTCGCAGTGTCTCCTGGAGCTGGCACCCTTTGCCCCCACCTCCCCAGGGCTGCAGCAGCAGCGAGCAGGCTGTGTGATTTCCTTCGCCTCCAATGAACTCTGACTAAGCTTTATTGAAGGGTCAGTGACTAATGGCAGGTTTGTGCGCCAAAATGAAAAGGCCAAACGCATGGCCCAAGAGTGGCCCGGAGACCTGAATCCTCCAGGGATTTTATCTGGGAGAGCTTGGAGGATTTTCTACACTTGTCTGATTCTAAATGCCTCCAAAAGCTTGCTGACGGAGAGAGCTGACACTTACAATGCACGTGGAGCCGGGTAATGAAGGAGCCTTAGATCCTCTATAATAGACAGGGTCAAAAGGCCTAGGCCAATTATACAGGCTTTCCCAAAATCTTCTCTTCCTTGATCCCCCATCCTCTCCCTCCGTAATTTATTTGGAACTTAATTTTACGTAATTGCGTCAGGCCTGAGAGCCGCCCGTTTTGAGCGGTATGTTCATTTATAGAGCTTTGGGTCTGCTGGGGTTTAAAGATGTTCATGAATTTGCACAAACCAACGTAAGCAGCGTTCGGCCTAAGTCATATAATACATGCTTTCCACAAAACGCAGACTGAGCCACAGCACCCGTCCTTATCAGCTCTGTCACTGACTCCCCCCTTGCTGCATCAGGGATTTGGCAACAGATCCCAGCAGCAGATATTAAAGCTGTCAGCGTGGACCTTCCCTGGCTGAGACCTGCAGAAGTGATAACAGGGATCTTGCAAAAGCCTGACGTGCATGAGCTGTGCAGAACCACCAGTCACTTTGAGCACCACGGTCAAATCGAGTGTGCTGCCGTCACCTTGGCACTATCCCCATCCCAGTCCCTGTCTAAGCAAACTGCTTCTTTTGCCCGACCCTGGTATTTCAGTATCTGCAAGCTGCTTGGTTTTCGGGCGCTGTATTCTCCTCACAGCAGTGCCATAGGACAGACAAGGAGCTGAGGCACCCAGGCATTGCATGACTGCCCAAAATCCAAGCAGCAGAGTGTGGCAGGGCTGGGGGAGCTCTGCACAGCGATAACCTGTCCCTGTGGCATCCAGCTGTGACCTTGAGGGACAAGGGTGCAGAAGAGAGAACTTCTATTG
>NC_138597.1:2819596-2841193 GCF_964289735.1 Phaethon aethereus | reverse complement strand
GCCGGGCTTTGGCTGAGCTCGTGTCGAGCCAGACAGAGCCTGGGCAAGGACCGGCTGGGCGGCTTCTTCCAGGAGCCGGCAGCGGACTTGGCCGACCTCGGCGCGAAGTGCCGAGGCCTGGGGCATGAGGCGACGATCCAGCGCCAGAAAGAAGGCTTGGCCGAGCTCCGGGCGAGAATCAAGACGCTGGAGAAGAGGCAGTCCTCAGGTAAGCGTTGCCGTCGCTCTTAGAAGGAAGACGTGTCCGTCGTGCCTTTGGTCTGTGCCAGCGGGGCACGCGGTGCTGGGGAAGGTGTGACGGGCCGTGCTGGGGGCTTGAGTTCCTCGCTTGCCAAGGCAGCTGTCCCGAGCATGCATGCGAACATGTGCCGGGGGTAGGAGGAGATCTCAGAGGAACCCGCAGCGCAGCTCCAGGCTTTGAAAGGCGCTCGGCGTGGTTGGGCGGCGCAGAGCATCGGTAAGCCTTCACAGGCGAGGAGGTGGCATCGGCAGGGCTCAGCAAAGACAGGCAGCCGGCGATGGGTTGCGCATTCGGAGCTGGAATCGGGCAGGTGCCTGGCTCCGTGCACCATCGCTCCCGCGCTCGGGCGCAGCCCTCCTCCAAGGGTCTCTCAGGACAAGAAGGACGTTGAGATGCTGGAGCGTGTCCAGAGAAGGGCAACGGAGCCGGGGAGGGGGCTGGAGCACAAGTCTGACGAGGAGCAGCTGAGGGAACTGGGGATGTTCAGTCTGGAGAAGAGGAGGCTGAGGGGAGACCTCATCGCTCTCTACAACTACCTGAGAGGGGGTTGTGGTGAGGTGGTGGTTGGTCTCTTCTCCCAAGTAACCAGTGATAGGACGAGAGGAAACGGCCTCAAGTTGCGCCAGGGGAGGTTTAGATTGGATATTAGGAAAAACGTCTTTACTGAGAGAGTGGTCAAGCATTGGAACAGGCTGCCCAGGGAGGCAATGGAGTCACCATCGCCGGAAGCGTTCCAAAAACGCGTAGATGTGGTGCTTTGGGACACGGTTTAGCAGGCACGGTGGTGTTGGGGTGACGGTTGGACTCGATCTTAGAGGTCCTTTCCGATCTTAACGAATCTGCGATTCCACGAGAGCGAGCGGCCGTCGCCAGAAGGAACTGAGCCTCGGGCGCGGCAGTCTCGCAAAGCCTCGCGAGTGCCGTACGTTGTGAGGATCTTCCACCTGCCCCGACCCGTTCTCTTTTGGTCCCTTCCCATCCCGTACATCCCTGTACGGAGAGCGGTATGGAAACGCGGTGCCATCTCTGGTAGAAGCTACACGGAGGGTAGCGGTCTGCGGCGCGATCTCTGCGTCGCTGTCCTGAAAAGCAGGTGTGCGCCCCCCTTAGCTCGACAAAGTGATGGCCAAGCTCTCGGATAGGGACGTCCGCTGGCGCGGGCCGTAGTCCACAGCCCTCACGCACGCTCTCCATCCGGGGAAAGCCGTCGAGCCTCCAAGCTTTGCGGTACAAAGCCACAGCGCGTGCCGCGGAGAGCGGCAGGACTCGCTGGGCGTGTGTTTGCCTCCAGTTGTCGTGAGGAAGGCTTTGGAGCTGCCGGCGGTCCCGCCAAAAGAGCCACCGGAGAAAACGGCGCGGGAGACGACTCGCGAGAAGGAGCCTGCCCCCGTGTTGGGAGCCGAAGCGACGGCCGGCCAGGTAAGAAGGCGGTTTGTGGTTCTCGGTGCCGCCGGCCGAGTGGGGTGGGAGGCTTTGGACAGCAGCATTGCCGAGGCGGTTTTCCCACGTGGCAGAAGGGGGGCTGGAGGTAGGCCAACCTGGAGCCAGGTGATCCGTGGGCTCCCTTGGTCTTTGCCGGTGCATGCGGGTTCCCGGCCGCGTCAGGAAAGGCGGCTGGCACGGGGCTACCGACAGGACAGTGAGCTCGGAGGCGGCCGTCGTGACAGACGTTGGCAAGAAGATGGTACGTCAGTGCCGGACGTGTTAACGTGGTACCCGGCACTCGTAGCGGGGAGAGGGTCGTAGCGGGGAACGCGTCGCAGCAGTCGGCGATTGGTGTCGGGGCTCGGTGGGAACGCAGCCGAGGATGAACCACGTCTCATGGGATGCAGGGTGCGCCAGGCGACGTCCCAGGGACCCCGGAGCATGCGGTTGGTGCTGCCTCGTCCCCTTCCCTCCTGAGGCCATCGCGGGGCGTGCCCGGGGCTGCTGGTCAAGGAGGGGTAGGGCTGGTGAGGACAGAGACCTTTGGCGAGTGACGTGCCCGCTAAGTGAGGCGAGGGGGGCCGCAGACCGATGGAGGTGGCCGCGGGGGGAGGCATCCCTCGGTCGCACGACGGGTCGGTAGCGCAAGCGGGTCTTCTCCCTCGGAAAAGGGCAGAACAAGTAGGACGAGAGGAAACGGCCTCAGGTTGCACCAGGGAGGTTGCGACCGGATCGTAAAGGTGAGAGGAGAGACTGAGGAATTGTAAAGATGGCGTTCCCTGGTCTTCCTACAGCGCCTGGACACGATCGGAGCTCTGAGCAGCCCGAGGAAGGTGAAGGAGCTGGCAGGCCCACAGTCTCTGCGGCACCTGCTTCCGGAGGAGACGGGAGACGTGGGCCCACAGGGGCGGAAGGCCCTGGCACTGCTGTGCCGGAAGGTTGGGAACCTCCAGAGTCACCTGGAAAGAAGCAAAGAAATGGTGAAAGCTTACGAGGCCGGCACGGAGCAGCTCAGGTACCGCAAGGCAAGGCGGCGGCTCCCAGGGGGACGGGCAACGGGGCGAAAGGCGCGGGCCCTCGGCGGGCCGCGCAACGTCGCGGCCACGACGTGGAAGCGCAGCGTTAGGAGAAACGGAGGAACACGCTGTCGGTTGTCTGCGACGGGGCCCTACGCAGCGCAGTGGTGTCCACGTCAGGGAAGCCTCGGTGGCCTCCCTAGTTCTGGGGTGGCCGGACGCCATGACAGCCGCGGCATCGGCCGGGGTGGCGGGACGGCACTGGGGGGACCGAGGCAGGCGTGAGAAGCCTCAAGGAGGCGGCATCTGGGTCTCGGCAAAGGCAGCAGGCGAGGGCTCAGTGCGCGGCGTAAGGAACGGGAGCAGGCAAAGCGGCCCTGCTGAAACGGGGGCGGGTCCCGCAGAGGCGTTGGCCGCTCTGACGTCCTCTCGTGTCACCCCCTGTGGCGTCAGGGGGTCCTGGGAGGGACGCAAGGGCCGAAGGGTGTTGCCGGAAAGCCACTTAGCTTCCAGGCCGGGGGCCGGGGGCTCGAGGGGCCGACAGACACCCAGCCCGCCCTGGCCCCGTTTCGCGCAGGCTGACCCCGGCGTCACCGCGGAGGTGCCGGGAGGAGATGTCGGAGCTGGAAGCGCGAGCCTGCCGGGAGGCGGCAGAGAAGCGTTCAAAGGCAGGTCGGGGCGGTCGGTGGGCAGCTGCGAGCGCCCTCAGGATACCCAACTCCTGCGCTTTACACGGCAGCCAGCTCTGGCTGTCAGGGAGCCGGGATGCCGCGGTCGGTCTGACCGTCGCAAGAGGCCGGGCGTCCCGGGGCCCTGCTGCTCGGCTGCGCCGCAAAGCAGCGTGCCTGCCGCCAAAGTCATAGGGCAACACGTGCGTAGGCGGCCGTACCTCATGGGTCAGACTGCGTAGGGTGAGGGAGAAGGGCGAGTCGCACCCATCCCGCAGGCGAGCGCAGCATTCGATGTCCTGCAGCCTGGAGCCGAGGAGCCTTTCCGCTCGGGAAAGCTGACGGCCGGTGAGCGCCCGGCAGAAGCCACTGAGACGGGAAGCGCACCAGAGAGGCACCGCGTGGGCCTTCGGTAGGCGGAAGTGCGCGGTCGCACAGCGGGGTCCACGCTGTGGGACGCGGCACCAGGCACGGGTGCGTTGCGAGGAGCCCCCGTCGGTACCTAGTAGCTTGCGGGCCTGACGGCGTGACCATACGGTGCGTTGGACCTTACATCCCCGCGGTACGCGCTGCCAGGTGGGGTTTAAAGGCCCGAGGAACGGTCGTGTGGATGCAGCCCGGCGTGTACGTGTGCGTGTGTGAATACAGCCCGGCGTATGCACTGTACGTGCGAAGTCGGTCGCGTGGGGTCTGTCGCGTCCCTGCCACCGCGGCCTCGAGGGCGCGAAGCCTGCGCGGCTCGCATGGGTGCTCGCGACGGCCGCGTCCTTGGCCCCGTGGGAACGCGGAACGCCGGGACCGCCGCGCCAACCGGAGCCGGGGTGAGCCGCCACGCGCTAATGGGGAGGGCGGAAGAGGAACCGCGCCGGTACACGCGGGGCGACGAGAGCCAAGCGCCGGGCGGTGGGGACGGGGTGACGACCGGGTGTCACCGTTGCCGTCGCGTGTCATCCTGCTGCGGCCGGTAGCCGGGGTGAGAGCGGCCCGGGGTCGCGGGGAGCAGCGGCGTTTTGGGGAGGGGCGCGCCCGGCGCCCCTGCAGCCGCCCGGCCTTCGATGCCCAATTCGCGGCGCGGTCGGAGGCCGGTGCCGCGGGGCTCTGCTTAGCGACGGGGCCGCGCCGTCCCCGTGGTGCGGGGCGAGGCGTGACCGGCGGGCCCGCCCGCGGGGGGGGGTTGGGCCGAAGGGCCGGACGGGGCGGGGCGGGACGGCGCGCGGTGCCCGCAGGCGCTCGCGGCAGCGCGGCGGCGGCCCGGCGGCACGGTGAGGGGCCGCGGGGGGCTGCGGGCCGGCCCCCGGCGGGGCGGGGCGGGGCGGGACGGCCATCCGGGCACCATGGCGGCGGCGGCGGAGGAGCTGGCGGCGCGGCGGGGCCGGGGGATGGAGCCGGGGCCCGGGCCGGGCAGCCCGGTGGGGCGGGTGGGGGGCGAGGGTTCGCCTGGGGGCGGCCGCCGCGTCTTCAGCCCCGCCGGGGAGTTCCGCGAGTTCTCTCGGCGACAGCTTCGCGACATGGAGCGGCTCTTCCGACAGTGAGTGCCGGCGGGGCGGGGAGGGTGAGCACGACAGCGCGGGGGGGGCCCGGGGGGCAGCACCGGATCCCGGCCGGGGGATCCCCGGCGTCCCGCCTCCGGGCAGGAGCGTTGCCCCCGCGCCCCCGCCCCGTGCTCGCAGGAGGGACCCCCAGGGCCCCTTTATATTCCTTGCGGGACGGACCCCAGGATCTTCCAGCTGCCTGCAGAAGGCCCCCCCTTATTTTTGGCAGGAGTGACCCCCGGCACAGCCCCTGCTTTTTGCAGGGGGGACCCCCCTTATTTCTTGCAGGAGGGATGACCCCCAGGACCTCAGCTGCTTGCAGAAGGCTCTCTCCCATTCCTTGGAGGAGGACCCCCTAGCACACCCCATATTTTTTGTAGGATGCACCCCCCCGATATTCCTGGCAGGATGGACCCCCCAGGGCCCCCCAGCTGCTGGTAGAAGGCCTCCACCTATTTTTGGCAGGAGCCCCATCAAACCCCCTATGTTTTGCAGGAGGGACCACCCCCAGGACCCCCAGCTACTGGCAGAAGACCCCCCCCCATTCCTTGGAGCAGGACCCTCCAGCACACCCCATATTTTATGCAGGATGGACCCCTGCCATATTCCTTGCAGGAGGGACCCCCAGGACCCCCCAGCTGCTTGCAGAAGGTCCTTCTCATTCCTTTCCTTGCAAGAAGGCTTTCCTAGCCCCCCCCCCATTCCTTGCAGGAGGGAGCCCTGGACCCCCAGGGCCCCCCAGCTGCTTGTAATAGGCCTCCCCCTTATTCCTTGCAGTAGGGACCCTCAGCACACCCCATGTTTCTTGCAGGGTGCACCCCCCCATATTCCTGGGAGGATGGACCCCCAGGACCCTCTAGGACTCCCCCAGCTGCTTGCTGAAGGCCCCCCCATTCCTTGCAGGAGGCCTCCCCCCTATTCCTTGCAGGAGGGGACCCTCAGCACACCCCATATTTCTTGCAGAAGGACCCCCCCTATTTTTTGCAGGATGCCATATTGCTTGCAGGAGGGAGTGCCAGGACTCCCCAGCAGCTTGTGGAAGGCCCCCCCCTATTTCTGGCAGGAGGGACCCCTGGCACAGCCCCTATTTTTTGCAAGAGGGACCGCTCATATTTCTTGCAGGAGGGATGACCCCCGGGACCCCCAGCTGCTTGCAGAGGGCCCCCCCCCATTCCTTGGAGGACGACCCCCAGCACACCCCGTACTTCTTGTAGGAGGGACCCCCAGGACCCCAAAGACCCCCCAGCTGCTTGCTGAAGGGCTCCCTCATTCCTTGCAGGTGGGCCTCCCTTTTTCCTTCTGAGAAGGTTTCCCTGGCCCTTCCATTCCTTTCATGAGGGACCCCCAGGATCCCCAATCTCCTTTTGGGAGCACCCCCCGCCCTTTGTTACAGGAGGCTCTCCCTCACCCCAGCTCTTTGCAAGAGGGGTGGCTGGGACACACCCCCCCCCGCAGGGGGGATGCTAGGGGCTCCCCTCGGCCCGCCGCCGCTCAGCACCTTGCCGGAGCGGAGCTGGGGACACCTCCCTCACGGTCCTTGCAGAAGAGCCCCCCACCCATCCCAGGATCCTGGCAGAAGGGTCCCCTTGTCCCCCTCCTCTCCTGGGAGGAGGGACCCTGGCGCCTTGGCCTGAGGCTGGGGAAGAGGGGCTGGAGGTCGCCAGCTGGGACCCCCGCGTACCCTCTGCCGCGGCGCCGAGGGGGCCCCTGCTTCTGAGCCAGCGGCGCAGCCTCTGGGGCCGCGGCGGCGAGGCCCGTGGGGGCACGCGGCACGTCCCCGGAATCCCTGGCCGCGCCACGTGGCGGAGCGCGACTCCAGGAGTTCGACCCCCGGGCAGGGGAGGCCGGCGGTGAGCGTTGAGCCCTGGAAATTTCCTGGGGGAGACTGAAACGGGAGCGGCTCTGGCCACAGTCGCGCCAGGATGCACGTGAGTAGCTGGGGTGAGCAGGACGGCCCGGAGCATCCTCATGGACCCCGCCGCGCTTTGCGCAGGGAGTGCAGAGACAGCACAGGCGAAGGTGCGGCCGCAGCGCCTTGCCGCCCCTCGCCCCGGCCAGTACTGGGCATCGGCGTAAGCGCACGTTCCGGTCTCGCTCGGGCAGGGCCGAGGGGCTGGAGAGAGCGGAGGTGGTGAGCGCCGAAGCGCACGGCCAGCGGGCCCGATGGGCACAGGCACGCTGTCCCGGCGTCCCTGGCAGTGCAAGGAGCCTCCCCGTTTGCCGCTTCTCGCCAGCGGGCGTCACCCCATCAGGCGGGCACGGCGGTGCGGCGCGTGGGTTGCCGCCAGCAGTCGCTAGGGCCACGGCAGAATGGAGCTGGCGGACGGCGGGGACCGTGGTTGGGGTCCCCGGGGGAAGCAGCAGAGCCGGAGCGGCAGGAGCATTTGCTCCGGCACCTGCAGTGTCCAGCTGCAGCGAAAGGAGGGGTGCTGGGGCTGCGTGCCCGGCAGCGGGGCGGCCCCTCAGGCCTTTGGAGCCGGGCGTCCGCCAAGGAAAGCCCTGCCACGCCGCCCTTGCCGCCACGGCCGTAAAGCATGGGTAAAGCGGCGCGTGGAGAGGTTTTGTTCCCTGCAGGGGAGACGTTGCCCTTTGTGAGCTTCCTGGGGAGCAGCGCGGGGACGCCCGAGCGTCTCTGCGGAGCAGGGAGGGAGGACGGCGAGGGAGGCGGCGGCCCGCTGTCGCGAGAGGGCTCGCATGGCACGAGGCAGCGGGGCCCGGCTAGTGTACGTGCCCCTCGCAGAGAAACTCGGGGCGCGAGGCTCACAGCGGGGTCTCGGAGGTGGAAAGCGCCTGGGGGCTGCTCCCGCGGCGGAGGCGAGCGGGGCGGGCCGCGCATCGGGTGCTCCCGGCAGCGCGGGAGAGCAGGACGCCACCGCTGGCGACACGGGCGGCGCGGACCACGGCAGAGGAGGTACAAATGAGTCACAGAGCCGCAGCGCGGAGAGCGCGGCACTCCGTGCAGCTGCCGCAGTGCCTGCAGGCGCAGGAAGGGCAAGCCCTACGAGTGAAAAAAAAGGCCGGTCTCGGTGGATGCACCAGGCAGCCGCCTGCCCACCTCTGCCTTGCCCCGGGACATGCCGCAGGGCCTTCCGCCCGGTCCGCGCAGGCTTGGCGAACGGAGACGCGCCCGCATGCCTGGGCCGGGGCCGGTGCCGGGATGCCGAGGGGCTGCGGGTGGATGGGAGTGTCATGGTCGGAGGGTCACTGTTGTGGGGAGGAAGATGTGGTGGCCACAGCGGGGGGCTCACGGTCGCCGCAGTCAGCTGGGGTGGGGGCAGCCGGCAAACTGCCGACCGTGCCGCGAGGAAGGCGGGTCACGACCGAGGGGCGATGGGGGCGCTTAGCCCCGGGGCCCCTTATCCCTTGTCGCGGCTGACGGGAGTGTATTTGGGCTCCGGGCCCGGGCGGTGGTTTTGGCAGTGTCCCACTAGCTTCCACCACTGAGCACCGTGCGGAAGCCGGAGCGATCCCGGACGAGGCTCTGGGGGGTGCTTAGCGGTTTGCGGGCAGCTTCCCGCGGTCTGGCGCGCCGCCCGAGACGGTCACCGCTGCCACTGCCTCCTTGCCGCCACCTCCTTGCTCGCCCCTGGCGCCGGCGGGGCCGCGTGGCAGTTTGGCCGGACGGCGCCTCCGTATCCCGCAGGTACGACGCGGGGAAGGACGGCTTCATTGACCTGATGGAGCTGAAGCTGATGATGGAGAAGCTGGGGGCCCCGCAGACGCACCTGGGCCTGAAGAACATGATCAAGGAAGTGGATGAGGACCTGGACAGCAAGCTCAGCTTTCGGGAGGTGAGGGGCCAGGGGGTGGCGGTGGGGAGGGAGCGGCGGCAGGTTCGCGGGGGTGGGGGGAACCGACGCCCAGGTGTCCCCCGGCAGTTCCTGCTGATCTTCCGCAAGGCGGCGGCGGGCGAGCTGCAGGAGGACAGCGGGCTGCACGCCCTGGCGCGGCTCTCCGAGATCGACGTCTCCACGGAGGGGGTGAAAGGCGCCAAGAGCTTCTTCGAGGCCAAGGTGAGGCTGGCGCCCAGGGCGCGAGAGGTCGCGATGCGGCGCGGCGCTGCCCAAGGGCGGCCGGGCACTGGCTTGCCGGGCACGCCGGGGTGGGCGGCAGGGCAGCCGGCAAGATGCGCGGCCGTCCACCCGCAGGCGCAAGCCATCCACGACACCAGCCGCTTCGAGGAGGAGATCAAGGCAGAGCAGGAGGAGAAGAAGAAGCAGGCGGAGGAGCTGAAGCAGAGGAAGGCGGCGTTCAAGGAGCTGCAGTCCGCCTTCACGCAGTGACGCGGCGCCGGCGCAGGGCGCCCGGGCTGAGAAAGCTGCCCGTGCCGGGAGCGATGCCAGAGCCATGCACTGCCTGCGCCTCCCCGATGGCCGGGCTGCCGGCGGGCTTGTGGCCTGGGCATGGCACCCATGGAGCCCAGTGGGCCCCGGCTCCCTTCTCCTTGCCGTGACGTCTGTCGGTGTTGTTTGTGCCCCCCCGAGCGTCCCTGGCACGCCCCAGCTGCCGAGCCGCTCCCGCCACGAGGGGCGGCGCCGCAGGCGGCAGCACTCCGGCCCCCGCTCACCGCGGTGCCAGCGGCTCGCCACCGCCAAATCCTGGGGGGCTGTGCACACAATGCCCATCCTCCGGGGCTGCTGCGAGGCTGGCGGGCTGGGGCCTCGGGTGGGTGGTAGCGCCGGGGCGCAGCGGGCCCCACGGCAGCCCTGCCGGCTTGGCGCCCATCGGCCTTGCCACCCGTCGGCAGAGAGCATGGCATTTCCACGAGCAGTTCCTGTCGGTTGATGGCGGCTCCCGGGAGGAGAGCGGGGGGGGAGCGTGTCATGTTGTGTTGTTATTTTAATCCCAAATAAATATTATATTTTGTAAGAGTGCTGAGTGCTTGCGCAGGGCGCCGAGGCGCAGCTACGGCGGGGGGGCGGGAGCCCGCTGGCGAGTGGGGTCCGGCCGCGGCAGCGCTTGGACGGGAGCCTGGGAAGCGGCGGGGGCCAACGCGGGTGGACGCACTCACACGGTGTTATCGAAGGTCGCCAGCGTGGTGGCCGGAGCTGCCCCCGTGCCCAGGTCCGGGCCCCCCCACGGCCCCCCTGGGCAGCCGCTGGGTTCCGGGCAGCCTTGGCCTTGGCCGCCTGGAGCATGCGATAAAGGGATCTTGGCGCTGTGGCAGCGGCGTGGGGGTGGCGGGCTATGGGGCCATGTTCAGGGTCAGGCAGTACTGGAGGTCGGGGCGCAGGCAGGGTGCCCGGCAGCCCCCCGGAGAGCGGCATGGTGCGGGGGCTGCCTGCCAGCTATCCCCCAAAAGCGAGCCCGCCCAGCCAGGGCTGGCCGTCCTCACGGTGCTGCGTCGCGGCGCACGAGGGGCAGGTGCGGCCGTTCCCAGGTGGGCCAGGCGAGAGCGATAAGATGGGGGGCAATGCCCCCGCGGCGTGGGACGATGGCCACATGTCGCCGGCGGGAGGGGTGCCGCCAAGGTCCCCAGCGGCAGCACGCTATAAGAGGGGCGAACAGCCCCACCACAGCACTCCGTGACCGTACAACCATGCTGGGTGTTGTGTGTCTCACTGTGCTGCTGGGCTACGGTGGGTGCGGGCGGCAGGGGGGAGGGGGGCACGGGACCGTGGCGCCTGCCGAGGCGCGGGCAGGCACTGAGGTCCCGTCGCCGGGTGTCACGCAGCCTACGGATGTGGTCTGCCGGCGGTGCCGCCGCTGCTGAGCACGCGGGTGGTGGGCGGCGAAGACGCCCGTGCCCACAGCTGGCCATGGCAGGTAAGGGGGGCACTCGGGGAGGAGGCGAGGGGCGGCCAGGCGGGGGCCGTGGCCGCTCTGACGGCGCGCTCCCGCCGTCGCAGATCTCGCTGCAGTACAGCCGCAACGGGGCTTGGTACCACACATGCGGTGGGACCCTCATCGGCCCCAACTGGGTGCTGACGGCCGCCCATTGCATCAGGTGGGTGCCGGGGTGCTTGCTGGGGTGGGGGGTCCGCCAGGGTGGGGTCCAAGCCGCTTTTGGTGACCGACGCCACGTCTTTTCCCGCTGGCAGCTCTAGCATGACGTACCGGGTGGTGCTGGGCAAGCAGGTCCTGTCAGAGGAGATGGAGCCAGGCTCGGTGGCTGTGGACGTGGAGAAGATCATCGTGCACGAGAAATGGAACTCCTTCCTCATCATGTAGGGCGGCGGGGCGCGGGGTCGCCCATCCCCACGACTCGCCCATCCCCACGGCTCGCCTGTCTGTGCAGCAACGACATCGCCCTGATCAAGCTGGCACAGGAGGTGGAGGAGAGCGAGAGCGTCCGGGCGGCGTGCCTGCCGTCTGCCGGCCACGTCCTGGAGAACAACTACCCCTGCTACGTGACGGGCTGGGGCCGCCTCTGGAGTAAGCGGGGGGGTCCTCGGGGCGGGGGGCGCGGCGGGGGCGCGGGGTGCGAGGCGTGGCTGTCGTTGCAGCGAACGGGCCCCTGGCCGACGTCCTGCAGCAGGCGCTGCTGCCCGTGGTGGACCACGCGACCTGCTCCCAGCGCGACTGGTGGGGCAGCAACGTGCGCACCACCATGGTGTGCGCCGGCGGCGACGGCGTTGTCTCGGGCTGCAATGTGAGTGTGGGCGCTGCGGGGCGGGGCCGCGGGAGGAGAGGGGACGGGGGCACCGAGGCACCGGCGTCGAGCGTCCGTCCCGTCGGCGCAGGGCGATTCGGGCGGCCCCCTGAACTGTGAGCGCGAGGGGCTCTGGGAAGTGCACGGCATCGTCAGCTTCGGCTCGGGGCTGAGATGCAACATGGCCAAGAAGCCGACGGTCTTCACGCGGGTGTCCGCCTACATCGACTGGATCCAGGAGGTGGGTGCCCCTTCTTCCGCCCGCCCCTCCTCTCCCTCTGCGGCACGGCTGCCGCCCCCCGCTGAGGGCCCACCCGCGAGCCCGCCCGTGTGTTGTCGTTGGCAGAAAATGAGCACGAACTGAGGATGCGGCGCGCGGCACAGCGAGAGTCAAGCGCGATAAAGGCGAAAGCGTCGAGCTGGCCTCCTGTGTCTGCTGTTTTTCATTTCGGGGGGGCGAGGGGGCCGGCACGCGGCGACGCTGGGTTTGGGCCCGCGCGCTCGGGAGGGTCCCCCGGTGGCACGGCAGGGCCGGCCGGGGTCCCGGGGAGGCCAAGGTGGGCAGCCGTACCACAAGTGGCCCCTAACTGGGTGGGGGGAGCGGGGGTTCGCATGGTCGGGACACGACTCCCATGGTGCCGAGGGGCTCAAGACTCGGCTGGTGGTTTTGGGGGGAGAGGGGCCGGCCGGGCGCTCCTGGGGGAGGTTCTAGGGAACGCGTTAGGGTTCTGCGGACACTCTAGGGGCGTCGGCCGGCACGGGGACGCCTCCGGGGCCCCGGCAGCCCCGGGCTGCTTGAGGGCGGCCGATGCATGCTGGGGGGTCTCGAGGGCACCGTCTCGGTCCTGGGGTGCTCGAGGGAGGCCGGTTGTAGTCGGGGCACCTGGGAGTCACGTGGCGGCGCAGGCTGCAGCTCCGGGATTTGCGGCACAGCCGAGAAGCGGCACATCTTATCGTGGGTCTCGTTCAACGGCGGCTGGAGAAAGGAGGCGGGCGGCGGGGACCAAGGGGGAACGGGCTGGCCGGGAGGTGTGGACGGGCACCGCAAGCCCCTGGGCGCGTCATGTCGTCGCAGCCGCCAAAGTCCGGCGGTGAGCCTTGCAGCGGGAGGAGGACAACGACGAGCAGAGATGGGCAGCGGCACCTCAGGCTTGGCGGGGGACGTGAGGGACGGCGCACGGTTTAGGAGTCCCGCTGCCAGCGACGTGGACGCTGGAGTCAGACCTGTGGCGCATATTGGGTGCACAGGGGCGAGCAGTGGGGCCGCCGGCTGCTCCAGGGCCCAGGTGACCCTCGCCGGCCCGGCCGCCATTTAGCAGGCGAAGAGGGGCGTGGCGTGGGAGTATTTTGGAGGCTCTGGGAAAGGAGTGCTGGCTACAGAGGGACTGGTTCGCGTCACGTCGCGGGGTATTAAAGGCCTGTTTGCAGGGCACACGGAGAGCACCGCCTCACGTGTGGAGCGGGAGAGGCGGCGGAGCGCGCAGCACGGCTCAGGACGGGAGGGTAACGACGGCGTACGCGAAGGTGAGCGCCACGGGGCGCCGCCCTTCCCATGCGGCGTGTGTCGTGGGGGCGGCCGAGGGGCCGGGGAGCGGGACCGAGGGCGCGAGGGAGGCGCCAGGCGGCGCGTGGCGAGGCGCCATCACATGACACGTGTAATACCCATCTGCACGCCACGTGACCCGCACGGCAGCGGTTGGTGCCGCGGCAAGGTTCAGGTCCGGGGGTTGGTACCCAGCAGGCTGCATCCCGCCCAGCCGGCGACGCGTAGCATCGGAGATGGCTCCCGTAAGAAGCGGGAGCCGTCTCCTGACGGAAGGCGACTTGGCGTGCGCTGTATTGGCTGGAAGCGTCATGGGGCTCCATGTCGATGACGGGCCGCCCCAGGGGGCTGGCGGGATGTGGCGGCAGCGGATCCGTCACATTCCTCTGGTCGACCCGGCGGCTTTTGCACATCCCTCGGGAAGGTCACGGGCCCACAACACGTCTCCAATGGAGACCGTACAGCTGCGAGGGGCAAGGTAGGGACAGCAGCGCGTTGGCCGCAGATCCCCGCGCTTGCGCGATGACTGGGTGAAGGTCCGAGCGGCGTGGGAGACTGGGGCATCGAGGTCCCGACCAGGAGGCCGGAGGCGTTAGGGTGCGGGCGGCTCGTCGTGACGCTTCTCCGGAGCGAGTAGGCCAGTGGGAGGGCCCGAAGGGGTAATGGCCACAGGAGCGCGGTACGGTGAAGGGTCAAAACGGGAAAAAGAGAACATTGGGGCAGGTTTGTGGGTCGTCGTGACCTGGAGCCTTTCCGCCCATGAGATTGGCTTGGCGGTCGTCAGTAGGTCGCTTCGGTTCTTTGGCGACGCGTCCCCGTCAAAAAGCCACGCCTTCGTGGGGGAGCCAAAGGCTGGGAGGACCGCGGCGCAGCTGTCGGATGAGTCGATTGGCCGGGATGTAGCAGGCGCAAATGTCGGCGTGGACGTCGGCCTCATTCTTCAGCCCAGCAGGCGGCCAAACTGCGGCCGCCTCAGGTAAGGGACGACCGCGACCTGCGGTTTGTCGGCGGGGCCGGTAGGTTGACTCTGCCGGCCCACCCTTCCGCTACAGATAGTAGTAGTCGCGGCTTGAGCCTTTGACGGTGGGTGGCTTTGAAAGGCATCCTCCTGTGCCATGGGAAACCTCGTCTCGACATGGGGAAGCGGCCCCTTGAATGTTTCCGGGTTTGGTAGGCGAGGGCATCAGTCTGTCTTTTTTTTTTTTTGTCTCTGCGTACTCTGCGGTTTGAGGCTTTTCCCAAAAACGTCGTCTTCGCTGTGATGACAACGGCCTTGTCTTCGGAAGTCACGCATCAGTCCAGCAGTCCAGCAGCTTCCGCCGAGGCCTTGACGGGATGAGCAGCTGTAGCGGCACGCCGCGGTGACGCCGTAGAGTCAAGCATAAAAAGCATTGTTAAACCGCAACCATGATTCCTCCAGGCTACGTCAGGCTAACAGAAAAGGCGGGCTGCTCGGAGCGCACGTCACGGGCACTGGACCCGACAGGGCGCAGCGACGAAACGCACACTGGGCGGAACCGTCTCTCCGCAACGCGCGCAAAGCCTTGGCGACGCGTCACCGTTTCTCCCACGGCTGTCTTCTGGCGCACGCGCAAGCGAGCAACGCCATCAATGCGGCACGCCCCTATGGCTTCTCGTCCCCCGGAGGCCTCGGCAGAAGCTGATAGACTGCCGGGCTGACGCGTGACTTCACAGATGGCTCTCTTGATGGTGTAATTGTCTTCCAATAGCAAGGGTTCGTTGTTGTAACTGTCGAGTCACGTCTGTAATGTGACAAGGACACACGCTGGTTGGAGTTTCTGTGGTTCTTAGACTTGGCTTGTCATCTTTCAGGCCAACGGTAAGGCTGTCTTTTTTGTGAACTTGTCCAAAAACAGACGGAAAGATGACCAGAACGTCTTAAGGGATTCTGCTCTGCTGGAGTCGAGGCATAGAACGGGTCATAAGGTCACGCAGCCCTTTGGCTTCGGGCCGGAGCAGAGCACCTCGCCGGCGGCTGTGGCGGTCCATGGCCAGGCCCGCAGCCAGAGGTCGCATGGCGCTCGGATCAGAGAGGGAGTGGTACAAAGGCGCGCGACGTAGTGTGGGCAGTGCCTGGCGAGGAGGCGTCGGGACTCGGCAGCCAAGCCTCCGCAGTCAAAGATACGTAGGCGTTTCGCAGTGACGCTACGGCGGGAAGCATGGTCGAGGAGAGCCGAAGTTGGCGTCGTGGGTGAGTCGGGGTCAAGGGTCATGGCAGCAGGCTCAACTCAACGTTGTTTGCACAAAGCCCTCGGGGCGCCGCGCCTGCCCCGTCCATCTTTAGAGGACCAAGCCAAAAAAAGAGGCGGGCGCCGCATCGAAGGCCTTCAGGGGCCGAGGATGCTCGACGCGAAGCCCGCGTCAGGGCGAGGAAGCCTCGGGCCGCCGCACGCAGAGCACGATGCGGCTGCGGGGGCGCTGCCGCTGGGGAGGGAGCGGCGTGCGACTTCCACCGCACCTCTGGGTGCGAAGCCTTTCGCACGGGACCGGGGCCATTTTCCGAGGCGAGGTTTTCGGGTGGTCGGAGCGTCGTAACTGGAGCGCCGTCAGTCCGCAGCACGAAAGTGAAGCGCAGGGCCCCAGGGGCCTGTCGACCAAGCATGTGACCCGGTGAGCTTTTGGCACCGTGGCAGGGTCACTCAGAGGTGGCGCAGCAAAGAAAAGGCGGCCGGGAGCGAGGGCGCGATAGGCAAATGCTCAAGTGCCCGTGGGGTGGAGAACACGGCCGGGTTTTGTATGAGGTTTAATAAGGCCAAGTGCAGGGTCCTGCACTTTGGCCACAACAACCCCATGCAACGCTACAGGCTTGGGGAGGAGTGGCTGGAGAGCAGCCCGGTGGAAAGGGACCTGGGGGTGCTGGTTGACAGCCGGCTGAACATGAGCCGGCAGTGTGCCCAGGTGGCCAAGAAGGCCAACAGCGTCCTGGCCTATATCAGTAATAGTGTGGCCAGCAGGAGTAGGGAAGTGATCGTGCCCCTGTACTCGGCACTGGTGAGGCCGCACCTTGAATCCTGTGTTCAGTTTTGGGCCCCTCACTACAAGAAGGATGTTGAGGTGCTGGAGCGTGTCCAGAGAAGGGCAACGGAGCTGGGGAGGGGTCTGGAGCACAAGTCTTATTATGAGGAGCAGCTGAGGGAACTGGGGTTGTTCAGTCTGGAGAAGAGGAGGCTGAGGGGAGACCTTATCGCTCTCTACAACTACCTGAAAGGGGGTTGTGGTGAGGTGGTGGTTGGTCTCTTCTCCCAAGTAACTACTGATAGGACGAGAGGAAATGGCCTCAAGTTGTGCCGGGGGAGGTTTAGATTGGATATTAGGAAAAATTTCTTCACCGAGAGGGTGGTCAGGCATTGGAACAGGCTGCCCAGGGAGGTGGTGGAGTCGCCATCTCTGGAAGTGTTCAAAAAACGTGTGGATGTGGCGCTTCAGGACATGGTTTAGGGGACATGGTGGCGCTGGATTAATGGTTGGACTTGATGATCTTGAAGGTCCTTTCCAACCTAGTGATTCTGTGATTCTGTGAAACCGGAGGTGCCGGAAGGAGTGGCGCCCGGGGACACTCGCGCGGCACAAGGCCCGCTCCCCCGGAAGAAGGGCAGCGGTCCGAAGCGGCCTTGAGAGGCCTCCAAAAGTGCTCTGGAGGGGGCGAACGTTTGGGTCGGGAGGACGGGGCCTGCTGTGCAGGCTGGAACCGGAGCTCGGTCGCAGCCTCTGTCATGGGTAGCGTCGGGGTAGGAGCGGGAGCCGGCTCCGCCTGCGCACGTCGCAGCCCCCCGGCGCTCCTCTCTGTTTGTGAGCGGCGGCCATGCCAAGGGCGCTATCCCTTGTCTGTTGACGTGTGCCGTACGCCGACTCGTGCCGACCGAAGGCACGGCTCTCCCGTCTCTCGATGCTGTAGGCAGCCGTAATTTGGTGACGGTTTGCTGAAGTATGTCCTAAGTAAAACATGTTGGGTCAAGACTGTCTAAGAAGAAGGGTTATTATTATTAATCTTTCCTAACAATAGATAGTAAGTTAACGCTGCAACTTCGCCGACCATAGTCAAGATAAGATTGACGGCGTCTTTCTGGATTTACTGCTAGGAAACTTTGCTCTTATGTAAAGGCTTCGGTCTTAGCACCATTAGGCAGCAGAAATAAACGGCACTTGTACATACTGTGCTGAAGACATACGCAAGGAAAGGCAGCAGTCACGGCTCCGCGTCCTGGTTTCAGCCAGGATAGAGCCAGTTTTCTTCACAGAAGCTAGTGCGAGGCCCCATTTCAGACACGGGATGAGAAGCCACCGCTAACGTGCCAACGTTTCGGATCGTCGCCAAGTAGTCGAGGACAGCTGAGCTTCTTGTGCCGGCCTGCTAGCAAGGAGGCCGGGGGCACGCGGGAAGCCGGGAGGGCACGCGGCCGGGCCGGCCAACCAGGGCTGGCCGAAGAGATACTCCCTACCGTATGGCGTTGCTCCCGGTACATAAACCGGAGTCGGCCGGGGGTCGGGAATTGCCGCTCAGGGACGGGCTATCAATCACCGGGCGGCAGGCAATTGCCGTATTGGGCATCGCTTGTTCTTGCACATTGCTTTGTTGGTATTATTATTATTGTTGTTATCATTGTTGTTTCTTTCTCTCTCGCTGTCCTATTAAACCGTTTTTATCTCAACCCACGGGGTTTTTTCCCAATTCTCTTCCCCATCCCACTGGGGAGAGACATGTAGACGTTTTAGCCCCGGCCGGGGCTAAACCACGACGATCCTTTTTTGGCGCCCAACGCAGGGCAAAAGGCTGGAGAGGATAATGGTTGCAGGTCATGATACCGGTTTATTTGATGTGCATCGCGCTCTTGTCTTTGCCGTACACGTTAAGGATCGGTGTCAGTTTCTGCAGGCTGCTGTACCACATGACGATTAGCAACATGTCGCCCGCGAGATTTGTTTTTGGAACACTGACCTTGAGCTTAAAGTGGTATCATCTGAGCTGCGTACTAAAGCCGTCGCTGTATTTTGGCTACTATCTTGTGGAGATGATTAGCAATTATGCTTCTGCCTCCGAAAGGCTTTTTATGGAGGAAACGCAGAATGGTACCTTTGCTACCCTCTGTCATAATGTTTCCTCCTTCGTCACTGTAACTTTTCAGTATTTTGAACACCCTTGGCATAGTTAAATTGCTTGCTGACCTTAGACAAAACCAAAACAGCGTTCCCCAGAAGTAGCAACAGAGGTATTTTAAGACTATCATCCAGAGATCCGCCCCAAGGCTGGGTAGATATGCAGGGCAGGGCGTGCGGAACAGCACAGACAAATGCCTAGAGTGGTGGGCACCTCCGGCATTTTGGAACTTAACTCCCGAACAAGCGCAGCATCCTGATAAACTAGCAGCGTATTTGGAAGAAGGATGCTGTCGGCCTGGCAGTTCCGAGGAGGCACAAATCATTGTAACGTGCTGGGGCCCAGCCCGTGCCTACTGAGATGTATTTAACACTATGCAAAGCGGAGAGAGGCTCTCCGAATGTGACGGCAACGTGATGGGCACCGCTGCTACCGCAACGCCCACAACGGGCACCGTAACTACTCAGACTGTTGCGGCTGAACCAGAGAACCAGCCCGTCCCAGTATCAGTTGCCCCCATACAAAAGAAGAAATTGTGGAAGCGGAAGAATATTCCTCATACCTTAATAAACGAGCTGACTTCCAAGAAGGAGCCAGAGGAAGAGAGGGAGGACGCAGAGCACTCTGAAGCAGGGCCATCGTGAGGACCAAAGAGGGAAGAGAGCGGGGTCATCGCTCGAAGAGGAGGAAGAGGAACAACTCTTAAAAGAGATGGTAGATGGTAACTACCCGATCCGTATCCCCGAGTGAATCGCGAGATATGCGAAAACATTCCAGCCGTCATCCAGGTGAGCGCGTCATCGCCCGGCCGCTCCAACGCGGGGGTAACGGGGCCGGCAGCCTGGAATTAGAGGGTAGGGAAGCCAAGCAGCTGGGATCCTTTTCTAGGGAAGGGGGCAGCAAGAAAGCAATTGGAAAAGGTGCACGAGTCCTCGGCCTTCGGAGACAACTGCTGTCGGGCGTGAAGGAAAGGCATCCCTTCAGGAAGAAGTTCTATGTCAGCTGGGTGAGTGGACCGCCATGGAGAAAGGTATCCGGTACCCGAGGGAGGTAGCTGTGCCGGAGGAGATTTACGGCGACTCGGACAATGGACAATCCTCTGAAGACGCGGATGAAGTCAATTGTGCGTGACCTACGCAGCGGAAGTTTGTACGGGGCGCGCCATCATCGTACGGCGACTCAGCAGTAACGGCCTGCAAAGATGGAGAGAGCCCGTCGGCAGATGAATTGGCTGGCCGACTCTGGCCATACGAGGAAAGCGTCTCTTCCCGCCTACGGGCCCACATCTCTGCCGTAGAGAAACTGTCCGGGAGTTCCAGCAATGCAAAGAGGACCCACCCTACCCTCCACACGTGCGGATCGGTATCTCAGCCGTTAGAAGCAAGCGCTCTTCCGCTCGAGAGCGAGGCTACAGAGGATACACGCCGCGAGCCACCCTGTGGTTTCAATCGCATGGCTACGGAGAGGACGTGAGGAGGCAGGATGGAAAACCCACCTCGACCCTAGAGGCGCGAGTACGCGAGCCACGAGGGAAAAGAATTGCAAAGCGGGGTTCGGGTGCCTCCAGAGAAATCATCACTCCGCTTTCCAGCAGGCAGTTCCCCAGGAAGGATAGAAGGGCTGATCTCCCCTCGGATCCTCTCGAAGGGACTTCTTGTAAATATGGATCCAAAGTGGGTAACGAGTACTGTGAGGGGCAGTAGAGGGGCCCCGCCTCCAGCCAGGTGGAGGAGAGGGATGACCAAGTTTATCGGACCGCGCGGATTCGACCACCTGGCATGTCAGACCCACTAGACTATAAGGCTGCAGCAGAGACCAGTGCGCGGCGTGCCCGAATGCCCTCCAGCTGTATCAGGGCGCAACCCCTTTGTATTTCCGGAGCGACAAGGGCATCCCAGCAGCTGACCATACCAGAAGTCGAAGCGAGCCTAGCTGGGCACGAGTGGCAGAAGCGCGCCGTCATGACCAGCCCGGAGGCTCTGCGCGTCCCAGGCGTAGACTACCCAATGCTTACCGGGACCCTTTCGGGTCTTTGAAATACCCTGTCCCGAGGTATAGGTGCCTTGGAGATGGAAGAAATGAAACAGCCGTCCGCCTCGCCCAGTCACTCAGAGGACACCTCTGTCGTGGGGTCACCGAGGCTCTAAGAATGATGGATGCCAATCACTACTGTGACAGCAGCAATATCACGCCAACAGAGACTCCCGAATCCTCGTCCACAAGCCGACGCGTCGGCTGGAGAGCCGAGGAGCTATCAGCGAGACTCGCTCACCCTTTGACGGCCCCGTACGGCCAGCGCGAAAGTCTAACAGAGAGCAGAGACCAGCAGTCGGCTATCGCGGCCCGAACGTAGTCGTGCCTCCGCCAAACGCTGCTGCGCCGGACGTGCTAGAACTTCAACAGGGACGGGTGTCAAAGGCAGCCGAGCGGTACGCCACCGTCGATGCAGCTCACGCGTTTTTCTTGATCCCTTCGGCGGCGGAGCGCAGGCCGCAGTTCACTTTCACTCGGAGGGGCATCCAGCACGCCCGGAATCGACCGCCCCAGGGGCGGAAACGCAGCCCTAATGTTTGCGATGGGCCGATACAGACCGCACGGGAACAAAGCGAGGCTCCAGAGCATCCGCAATACACGGATGACATCATCGTAAAGGGCAGCACATCAGAAGAAGGTTTTGAGAAAGGGAAGAAAATACTTCAAATCCTTCTGCAAGCCAGGCTCGCTATAACACAAAGGGAGGTGAAAGGACCCATGCAAGAGATCCAGTTGTTAGGAATAAAATGGCAAGATGGACGTCGTCAGATCCTGACGGACGTGATCAACAAAACAACAGCTACGTCTCCGCCTACTAGCGAGAAAGCAATGCAAGCCTTTTTGGGCATCGCGGGTTTCTGGAGAAGGCATATTCCAAATTACGGTCTGATTGTAAGGCCTCTCGATCGAGCGACCGGGAAGAAGAAGGATTTTAAAGGGAGCCCCGAGCAACGACGAGCCTTCGAACAGATTACACGGGAGATAGATAGTTCGCGCCGTAGCCCTCGGGCCAGTCTGGGCAGGACGAAATGGTAAAACCGTGCTCTACGTGGCAGCCGGGGAGAACGGCCCTAGCCGGAGGCTCCGGCAGAAGGCCGGAGGTCGACCTGTAGGGTTTTGGAGTCGAGGATATAGGGGATGAGAGCGCCACTAGACTCCCACCGAGAAGGAGATCCCAGCAGCGTACGAAGGAGTCCGAGCCGCCTCGGAAGCGACCGGCGCCAAAGCACAGCTCCTTCCAGCACCCCAACCGCCAGCTCTGGGCTGGACGTTCAAAGGGAGTGTCCCCTCCATGCGCTGCGTGACCGGCGCTACACGGAGCGAGCAGGTCACGACTATCGCACGGTGGGCTAGAACGGGCGACCGTAATGGCCCGGGAATCTCAGAAGCGATCACGGACCAGCCGGAAGGCAAAGGTGTCGGAATGTTGC